>NW_006912908.1:1580405-1661764 GCF_000585565.1 Capronia epimyces CBS 606.96
CTTCTTCTTCTTCTTCTTCTTCTTCTTCTTCTTCTTCTTCTTCTTCTTCTTCTTCTTCTTCTTCTTCTTCTTCTTCTTCTTCTTCTTCTTCTTCTGGGGTTGTATTAGATGCAAACTTGAACTTGGCTTATTGCTCGTGCTTAGTTCTGCACCCCTATCTGCCGCAGCTGGTCAATCACCTTTGCCGGAACGTTTAGCGACCCCCGCTCCGTGGTGGCTTTGCGGCGCTCATAGCTGCCGTCGAACGGCATGCGCACGCCGCCATGTTCGCCGTCCGCCGTGCGCGCTGAGCGATGGAACTCGCCGTACTCGTCAGCTTCCCCTTTCACCTCCTCGATCGGGCGCAGCACAGCTGGGTCGAACATCAGCGCTAGGTAGCCGAAGCCGCTCAGCGTCGATGGGATCGCGCTGCTCCCTGCGGCCATGCCGAGGAGCTGCACCATCACTGCTAGGCCGCTTCCTTTGTGTCCGCCCCAGACTGTCAATGCTCCTTCGAGAGCGGCTGCTGGATCGGTGGCTGATAGGGGGTGACAAACAAGGGGGGTCTTTGGTCAGCCTTTCTAGCACTCTCATCAAAGCAAATGTGTAGGTAGGCATATGTTTTGATATAGGGTATGGGTGTAGATATGCGTCTAGTCATATCTAGGCATGTGTGTGTAAGGTATATGTAGGTAAGGTATGTGTAGGTAAGGTATGTGTAGGGATATATGTGTATGGGCATAGATAGGCATGTGTGTGATAACGTACTCAAATCTCCCTCCTTACTATACGCAGCCCCCTCGGGCAAGTCAATGCCCAATCTCTGCGCCCGCATCATCTGCGCATGCATGATGTTGCTGGTCCCAATGTCCCAAATCACAGGCCGATCGACGCGCGACGTCGGAAAGCCAATGCAAATCGGGTTGGTGCCGAACCTGGCCTCGACGGCACCTTCGGGCGCGACCAGCGGCAGCGTGTTGGACGCCAGGATGCACACCAGGTCCTGCCGCGTCGCCTGCTCGGCATAGTACGCCAGATTGCCGCTGTACCAGAAGTTGTTGGCGCCCACGACGGCGACGCCCGACGTTTTGGCCTTTTCGATCGCCAGCTCCGTGGCCCGGCGTGCTACCAGGTAGCCGACGGCGTCGTGGCCGTCGAGCCGGACGAACGAGGCGCCATCGCTGACAACCTCGATGTCGGTGGAGGATTGGGGAGTTGCAGAATCCCATCTTGATCTTGACCCCGGCCCTGATCCCGACCCTGATCCTGGTCCTGGTCCGGGTCCAGATTCCCGGAGCCGATCGATGATGCTCAGTGCGCGAGCCAGGCCGGCGAACGGCGCGCCCCTGAGCTCCGCGTCGACCAGGTGGTCGGTGATGGTCTCGGCGTCGCTCGTCGAGTATCCGGCCTTTTCGAGCGCCGTCACACATATCTGCGTCGCTTCGGCGATGGGGATTTCCACCATGGCCACGTCGTTGGTGGTGGCGGAACCCTCCATGGTTGGTGAACCTTTCTCTCTGTCTTGGTCGGAATGGATCGGTTTGTATTGTGGTATGAGAGGGCAGTTGTGGCAGTATATCTATTAGCTATTGTTTTTTCGCTTTTTCTTATATAGAATGGTATGCCGCTCTAATTAATACTTACTACATATACTCCAGAATTGTCATCTGTTCTTCCCCGTCTCGGAATACCGGCTCCTCGGCTGTTTGCAGTAACCTTGGTCTATTCCATACCTTGTAGGCCCCCCTGTCATGGAGGCTTACGAGTGTGGAAATTACGTGAAAATCATCTTGCAGATTTTCCCTCTGAGCCGGTGCTTGACGTGCTGTCACAGCCCTACATGATGTGATCTGCTTCGAGGCCCCTATCTGGAATGCTCTACAGCTACATCATGAATATGTATATCATATTTATTGAACTTTCTTGAGGACAAGTCATTATGGCCCCCCGTTCTCCAATGCGGCTCCATCATCCTCGGAGAAGAGCCTGTATAGACTTCTGTATTCCTTGCCTTGGCAGTGCGGATTACCTAATACATCACAAGGGGACGAGGGTCAGCAGAGATATGGAAAGGACTAACCAGGCTGGGGGAAGGGGAAAAAAGGGAACGTACTGGCGGCTCGCTTCCAGATATCTTTCATGACGTCCGCCATGACTGACTTCGCTTTGACTTGCGACATCAGATCAACCGTCATGTCGGTGCTCTCGCTGGCCAAGTCAAACCCGGGCCCGCCGTCAGGGCCGCCTTTGAAATCTCGACTGGCCGAGGACGTGGGTTGCACTCCCTTGATTGGACACATGTGCAACGAGTTCCAGCACATGCCACTGCCAGCATTGATGACATCTGGGGATTAGGCAGGTTAGAGATGTCCGAGATGACAAACCAAGCATAAACAATCCTGGGCCTTGCTTACCTGTCAGGACCTTTGGATCAAGCCCGTATCGGACGCCAGTATTCATTCCTGCCCCAAGGTGACGGGTTAGCGGGGATTACTAGAGACATATATACACAAACTCTCGAACGTACCTTCACATAAAGCCACGTAGCTGATGGTTGCAATGTAGTTGTTGATGATCTTAGCGGCGAGCCCAGATCCGGGAGGTCCGCAGTGATAAATACGATCATTACCCGAGAACGACAGAACGATGGGTCGGATTCGATCAAAAAGCTCCTTCGAGCCCCCGATCATGGAGCTCAATTCACCTTTCTTGGCGAATTCCATGCCCCCGGAAACGGGACAGTCAATGAAATCCCCAAAGCCGGACCCCACGACCTGTTCGGCGATCTTCAACCAAGTCTGGACGTCGAGCGTCGAAGTGTCGATGACAAGCTTGGAGCGATCACTGACTTTGGCAGCGAGGATGCTCCCCGATGGATCGGTAAAGACTTGCTCCATCGGCTTCCCAGGCGACAATGAAGTGATGATGATATCCTGGGTTTGGCGACCTCACAAATCAGTATCACCCGTGTCCTACTGAGGATGTGTGCCCTCCTCGGGCATACTTACACAGCGTTCAGCCACTTCCTTGGGCGACGAAGCAACCTCCACTGGGCCAAGCGAGCGAGACTGCACGAGGAAGTCTTCAACACGCGGCTTGTAGACATCACACACAATCAACGTCGATGCGGCTGGCATCTTTGCTCGCAGATTGAGGGCCATGGGAAACCCCATCCTTCCAATACCGATGAAGCCGTAAGTCGCGCTCGGCATGCCTGTCTGGCCTTCATTCTCGGTTTGCGACGGCATTGTTCTCATTGCGACGTACGCGGAGCTCGTTGATTCAAATCGCCGGAATGCAGTCTCTTTCATCTTCCTGGTGATATATCTGTTCCCTGGGTACACGCGGCTGCTGATAGACCCTGCCTGAGAGTGCCCCCTTAACCGTCAGTACCGGGGACAGAATCTTTAGCCGTGGAAGATCAAACGGTATCCGTCAGCCGACGTCACCGAGCTTCGGATAGCATTCGATTCCCCAGAACAAAGGAAAACCGGGGTCAACGGTACTCTTGCTGTCCAATGAACATAGCTGCGGCCGTTCGGCTGTTCGGCTGTTCGGGTTCCAGGTTCCACAAACACCCAAGTGATGAGTGATGGGGACCCCAACTCATGGGCCAGCTTCCTCATACTCGTACCTTGTGGGGTAAGATGAAGGGTGCTTTAATATGTAGGGGAACGCAGTAAGCAGTGCTCAGTCTGTTTCCTGGTCACCAGATTCACCTCGCTTTTGCATTTCCCACTAATTAGAGCCTCCATACTGGCGGCCTTTGGAATGTCCGACCTTTGGCCTGAGTACTGCCACCAACTGGCGGGTGGGTGGAAACTCTTATCGTACGAATTCTACTCCGGAGAGCCGCCCAACGCGAAGCTCGTGTCTCGACCTCACGGGACCAGTCCACTGGGTAGAAGTCACCTCAGCCGCAACGGCTACCTGTCCGCGCATCTCGCCACGCCAGCTCGAATGCAGTTTTCGGACTCGGACGTACCATGGGCCAAACGAAGCGATGCTGAAATCGCCAATGTAGCTCGTGGGCTGAGTATGTACTGCGGCTATCTGCAGCTATTCAAGGACGACCAGGGTCTATTTTGGAAGACGAATGTGGAGATTGCCAGTGATCCTACCCGAGTCGGAGGGGTTCAGACACGGAGAGTAGAATATTTGGAAGAGAATGGCCAAGCTTTCATGGTTTTGAGGCTGGTAGATCCCATCGCTCTCGAGGTGAGTGCCTGGTAGTCTCTCTTTTTCATCTTCCTGATCAATGTGTAGGACGGCACCCAGGCCCATGCGGTTCTGAAGTGGCAGAAAGTGGAGTCTGCGTAGGAGGTTGAGGCGAACTAACCTCTGCCGAGAGTCTGAAGTCTCTCCGTCGTTCAGCTTGACCCTGCGCCTGGACCAAGTCGGATTCATAGACTATCGGAGTGTATACGTCTTGGTAGACCATCATAGAGAGCATGGCTGCGCAAGCGCCATCTATTGATATGAGATGCCTCCGGGGATCAACTAGGACGGACTGGTCACGCTGGCAACGAGAATGTTGAGGGCGTGGCACATTCACGTGTCGAATAACAGTTCATTTTGGAAAAAGGTGAATTCCGGAAAAAGAAGGAGTTGCTGCGGCCCCAGACTTCCAAATGTTGGCACCGCCAGGCCAGCTTATGGCTGTCCAGAACGAAGAGAGGTTCTAGATTGCGCGCAGAGATAGTAGGATGCCATGGTGCAGGTCGAGGTTGGACACAGGAAATGTCTTCGTCAAAGGTGCGAGGTTTGTGGCCAGGGGTCCTATATGACTCCGTGCATATCTACCCGAGCCCTGTTTTGTTTTCCAAAGCGGTACGAGGGGAGGATCTTGGGATGGACCTCATGTCAAAGACTCTTTGGGGTTCTTTTTAATTCACCATCAAAGCTGATTGAGAAGAAGTCAGGCTGCCCACGCCAGAACACAATTCATCTACGGGCCACTACCTGCACTCAAGACGTAACCTCCATCTAGAACAATGGTAGCGCCTGAGAGGTACTGGTTCGAGCATGCGAAGAGTACCGCATTCGCCATATCTCGATCTTCGCCCGGGCGTCTTGCCGGGACTTTCTCTTCGTACTTCTCTCGAGGAATCTGGGACTTTTGTTGGTCGTCACTCTCTGAGGCTGTCATTTCACTAGGGAACACGCCGGGCGCAATACTGTTGATGCGGATCTTGAGGCCATTCTGGGCAACCTCGTTGGCCAACATTGTGGTCAAGTGGATCGCGGCTGCTTTAGAGGCATTGTAGGCGAAATGGTGCTGGGATGTCTTGACGATGCCGCTAATGCTGGAGATGTTGATGACCGTGCCTGAGAAGTTGTCGTTGTGCTTGTGCGCAGCCTGGAGCAAAGGCAGGAATGCCGTAGTCATGAAGAATAGCTGCGGCACGTTAGTGCGATAGGTGTCGGTCCACATCTCAAAGGTCTCGTTCGGGTCGTCGAACAGATTCTTGGACATTTCTTCCGCAGATTTGGCCTCAACCTGCTGTGTGTGCAACTCGATGCCAGCATTGTTGATCAGGATACACAGGCACTTCTCTCGTTCAGAGATATGGTTGACGAGTTTCTTGATCTCCTCCTTCTTGCTCACGTCAGCCGTGATTGGGATGATGGAGCCTCGAATGCCCTTGCCGTAGACCTCGACGACACGCTCAAGCTTCTCCTCGGTTCGTCCACAGATGTAAACTTTGGCCCCGTTCGTTGCCAGTGCTTGGGTGGCCATCAGCCCAATGCCACTGCCAGCCCCGGTGATCAGAGCGACCTTCCCAGAGACATCGAACAGTTTGTCGAGCGTGAAGGATTGATTCTGTGGGTTGGCAGACATGGTGTGTGATGTGGAGAAGTGCTGTTTGAGACCAGAGAGACGAGACCTAGCCGTGATGGAAGGAAGCTGCTGAGGCCAGAAAGGGCGCGTTGAGGTTGCGGTGATTAGTGCCCGTTGAGTGAGTCGAGCAGGGTTGACAATCCGGATTGGGAGCTGCAATGGCATTTGAGATCTATCGCTTGGGGAAGATTGAAGGATCTAACAGGAACTGAGTTGGAAATCATCACTTCGCATACCTGGTTCTTCACCTCATCGCACCAGGCACCTCGCCTGGGGCAAGACTGCGATGTGTTACGTCAAGTCAACAACTGCAGCGTATATGACGCTGCGATGATGA
This sequence comes from Capronia epimyces CBS 606.96, assembly GCF_000585565.1. NCBI lineage: Eukaryota > Fungi > Ascomycota > Eurotiomycetes > Chaetothyriales > Herpotrichiellaceae > Capronia > Capronia epimyces. The sequence continues at coordinate 1,586,564 of NW_006912908.1, forward strand.
AATACACCACCGCAGCCGGACTGTTAATCCGCACCTACTAATTCTTGCTAGAGACATTATGTCTGGAGTGCGAATGGGGGCTCGCCTGAAACCCCATTCTATTCTTTGAGCTTTAAACCGGTACTTTTGGCACGACTCTCGATGATGAAGTGCGCCATTGATGGTAGAATCTGGGGAAAGTCCACCGACCAATAACAAGACAGGAACACCCCGTGGACATCCTGTCGAGACGTCGCCAGACTCTTTTCTCCCTCTCGCGATCACTCCTGCGATTTCCCACCCCACCATGCGTACACCTCCGCTAGAGAATTTCCAGATGGAACCTCGAGACCGCTCCATTGCCTCCTAGACTCTCTACAAGATGACAACCTACGGAGCTGGTATTCCTCGCTCCTACGTGGCTCCGCATTTCCCAGCGTTATACTGGCCCGTCCGCGCCAAAGCAGGCGAAGCCCAATACCTCTATTATCTCTCCGACATTTACCGTTACACACTGTACTGGACGTTGCTCACTATTGTGGCTGCGCACATTTGCGTCGCCACGTGGGCCGTTCTTATGCAATTCAACTCGGCGTCACAGCGAAAGAAATATCTCTCCACACCCGCAGGCAAACGCCTGAGCGCAAAGAATAGGAAACTGTTGGGAGAGTATCCCTTTGGCGAGACTTCGAGCTGGGTGTGGCTGGTGCCTGTGGTATACATCGCCATTGGCGGGTTGGAGGCATTACTTGCAGGCAGTATGGTTGGGTTAATATTGGGGGCGGTCTACAATGCCGGATATTTCAGAATGAGTACATGGACGCCGTTGTTGTGGGGCGTCATCAATATGCTGGTGCTAGTCGTGAGCAGTTTCAGAATACAGGGCGGTCTATGAACAATAGAACTGGGTGCCATCAGAGAGTTGGATGTGCAGGCTGCCTTTTGCGAAGGCCACACGTCGCGCCTATGTCCACATCGAACGGCGAGGACCAGTCTCCGAGTCTACAGGCAAGGACGGAACCAAGCGTATCTCCGCGGGAGGAAAGCGCGTGATCGATGTATGTCTAGATGGCAGCAAATGGGCATCTGGCTCTGGAAAAGATGAAGAGGAATCCCAGTGCAGGCAAGAAGTTTGCTCGTGATATGCCTCGAGCTCGGTATGCGGACAGACCAGTTCGACAACAGTCGACGGCCGTCGCGATCTCAGCAATACAGCGTTCTTTGCACTGAGACGCAAGGAAGCGAGTAGTGCCGGGGAGAGTTCAGCTTTGTGGGAAGTATACAATTCGATCAGCGACTAGAAATCCCCACGTTGGTACGAACGGTGTGGCAGCACCGTAAACCAGGTGCATACATGACAAGCCTAGATCCAGTTTCAGACCCTGCAGACCAATTTGCGAGTCAGAGAGCGCCAACGACCAGGTTTAGGAAGATACTTGTCTGATCAAAAGTCTAGTTTCTCGCACTGCTGCATATTCTCGACGTGTTGCTGGATCTGCAATCCCAGTCGGTCAGCGTTGACTTGTAAACCCACAGAACGCTCAAAGCAAGGAGGTACTGGCTGCGAAAAGAAACAAAACGCCGAGAATTCCGTCCGCTCCATCTTCACTCGTCCTGGCTACCTTGCTGGTAAATATGCCGTGTCCTAGAAGGATCCTTGCGCATTTCATGACCACTCCCGGTAAAGCCAACTAGAGACAAATCAGTGTCCGGTCGCCACCATATAGTTCACGATTGCTTACCTCTCGCCTTGACGCTCTCCCCAGTTCTGAACATACTCTCCTTCTTGGTCATCTTGGCAGCCTTTGACTTGGAAGCGAAATCTTGCCACTTGGCCTTGCCCGCTTCTAGCTCTTTGTTCGCCTTCACTTTCCGAGGGATCTTGGCAGGTCGAACTGGGCCGTCATTGACTTTGCTCGGTTCACGTCGGGCTTGCTGTGCCAACGTAGGATCTACACTGGCTGCAGCAGAAATGACACTAGGATTTGAGGGAGCTGGGACGGGCGTGGAAGAGCCAGACATGCCATCGGCCTTGCGCTTCTTGGTGTCGCTTGATAGAGGCTTGATGTCTTTAGCCTTCAAAGTCTCCGAGTTTCCATAATTCTTGAAGGTGACAATGTAGACTGGATCACTGGATGACCCTGTTATCGAAGTGATTCGTGCGGTATAAAACCCGCCGTCCCCGGACTTCCATCTGGCGGAGACGGTGTCGTTGACTGAGAATGTTGCTGGCGCATGGGCTTCTTCTGTCTCGAAATCAGGTTTCCGATAACCTGCTTGGTAGGCGGGATGGTTCTCTTTGGACCATTTCTCTTTCCCGGACGATGTGGGCGGGGTGGCGGTCGATGCTGCTACTGACGCAGGCTTTAGTTCTGCAATGGCAGCTTCGGTGAGGGAAATAACTTCTTCAAGTTCTGCTCTGAGACTCTGTAGTTCGCTGTTGTCAGGGTCATTTTGTAGACCCAGCTGGACCGTCTCAAGTTGTAGTTTATATTCTTTAACTTCGCTTTCCAGGCCAGCCAGTTCGGTAGCACTCATCGCGGGCAGTAGCGGGGCGGCGGGAAGGTGAAAGGATCCCCTGGTATTGATTTTGGTCAGTCAACTGGACACAGACAGCCTTGCAGTGGTACTACCTTAGATAGGTAAAAATGAAATTAATGTTGATACCAGGTGCAGAGACAAGCCATGTCGCACCCGTTGTCGGCAGTCATGCCTCTCCGCCTCGCTGATAGATGCCAAGGCGAGGGAAATTCAAGTTCACCACGGCGAGCTCACCCCGTTTGGGGAGGAGGGTGACGCCGCCCTGTGCTCAACCTGGGGTCATTATACACACCCTTCGGCACGCTGAGACTGACCCCCTGACCCAATTCCAGCCCCTAGGAACAGTGCACTACATACTCCGTGGTCTAGGTAGACTCTGTGGGTGCCCTGGGCCCTTTGGAAAGCCTCAAAGGACTGGAAGAGTTGATATTATGGGCCTCCTCGGACTGCGACAAGGCTACATTTATGACATCTTGGATCGTATGTGTATTATTGAAAAATATCCAGAGCCCGCCTCATCTGACGCGAGAGCTCAGCAACCTTGGGAATGCAGAACACGACGTTTAGTTCAGCCGTGATGAGGACAAGGGCCAGGTCAAAACTTACATTGTCGGCAGCAAAGATTGAATAATGATGACCGGGGAGATCAAACACGGCCTGCGCAAAGGCAGGACTGATGGGTGTATAGGGGATGAGTGCTTTTCCATGAGGCATGGTTTGGTTGTCATCCTCGCCGAACAGTGTCGTCGGGCTCACGCTGTCGAGCATCATGATTCCTGAGACTGTGTACTCGGGCGCATACCAGTATTGCGAGAGGAAGCATGACTCAATGCAGCAGCACCTTTCGGGCATACACTTGACCAACAGCTCGTCCGTCTTCTGCACCCGCTGGAAAGACGGTTCTTTGACACAGGCCAGCCATTGCTGATGGGACCGTGCGATTGATTGATGTCTAACTTTGTTTCTTCTTGATTGACCGCCTCTCCATCGCGATGGATCCTACAATGGTCAAAATGCCCAGGGCCAGTGGTAGATATAGCGTTTGCACCACCGCCTCATTGTATCCGCTCAGCACGGCGTCCAATCTCTCACTGCCAATGAAGGACCTGATATCTGAGAGACCAACGTTGGAGAGGACTGTGGCGTTGGTGGTGGGGGAGGACTGGCTGATTTCTGCAAGCAGCCGCTTGTGAAACAGGGTGGCAGACGCGCAAATCCACAGGGCTGAACCCATTCCAGCCCCGAACACAATCATGGCACCCCCGCTGGAGACATCCTTCGCATCCAGAACCGTTTGCACGGCGAGCTGCGGTCCTTGAACACCAAGGCCAATGGCTACACCCACGAAGCCTAACAAAGCGGTGGCCTTGACAATGCTGCCTCGAAAGTCGATGGTGGTCAGAAGGCCAGACGCGACGGGCGTCAAGATGCTGGTCGCCAACATGAAAGCTGGGTCGAGTCACCAGTCAGTGGTCTTTGGTCTTGATTTGCAGCGCCTGCTGGAATTGGAATTGGAAACGGGATGGCCATGGGCACCTACGAAAGTAATATCCCATCCAAGTGATGCACACGCCGGCAGCCAAGAGGGAACTACTGAATCCAACTATCATCGGAACTCCCAGCAAGCCAGACTTGGTGGCAGTGTAGCCGCGGACGCCTTGAAAGAAGATGGAGATGTAGTATTCGGTCACGGCGAGCACCCCATTGCAACAGGCCGTGTACCAGACGCCGGCAATCATGCTGCGCTGCCTGGCGATCCTCGGGGGCAGGGTGGCTTGATCGCCCTGCCGATACTGCAGGTATGCAAAGGCCAGGATCAGACAGCCAGCCAGCACGAAAAAGACGATGATAATGGGACTGTTCCAGCCGTACATGGTACCTCCCCATTGGAGAGCCAGCATGAGAAGGGTGATGGCAGGGACAGCGACCGTGGTGCCAAAAAGATCCAGATGCTTCACCTTTTCCCGCCATGGCATTTCGGCGTGGGGATCCGGCAGCGGGTCTTCAAAGCCGTAGGCGATGAGCGCAATGCACAGAACACCCAACGGGATGTTGATGCCAAAGCAGGCTCGCCATGTGAAGCTGTCGATCAAGGCGCCACCAATGATGGGAGCAGACACCAACCCTACGGATTGGCAGCCGCCGACAATGCTTCCCATCAAAGCTTGCTGGCGGAGGGGGAAAAGATGTTTGAGAAGCTTCATATAGCCACCCCCGACTGCGCTGACACCAAAGCCAGCCACAGCACGCCCAGTGATGAACATTTTGGAGCTGGTCGAGAAGGTGCACAACAGGCTCCCGACTTCAAAGCCTGCGACACCCAGGATGAAGACATACTTCATGGAGAAGACGGTGTACACTTTCCCAAAACTAGAAGATAGAGCTCTGATCAGCTTCTAGCAGGGCGGCAAGGCGGCACGGACAACAGCGGACATGCTTACAAGAAGACGAAAGCGCTGGAGGCCAGGCCACTGTGAGACGGATATGTCAGCTCGCAAAGCCCGGCTTTCCCCCTTTCCACCTGTTGGCTGTTGGGCTCACTAGGCTGCCGAGTACCATCCAATGTCAGCAATCGTCTTGAACTTGTTGGTGAGACTGAGAACGGCGACAGCAACAATGGTGAGATCCTGCAGCACTCAATCAGCCACGTCTGCATGCTGAGCAAAACATACCACATACCAGCCCATTAAGAAAGATCGCTATACACAACGAGATCATGGCGAGCCACAACTTGGGGCCTGATGGATAGACAATGTCCTCGCTGGGCGCGCCCGGTTCCTCAACACGGAGCTGCTCGATGGCAGGAGGGGAAGCATCGGGCATGGCAGAGCTCGACAGTGGCTGTGACACAGCGGTGTCTAGGGCAGCTGTTGAGGCAGCCATAGTGGTGAAGAACCGACTTTGAGGCCTCGCAGGAAGGGCAGTGATAAAACCCCGTTCACCCTTCAACGGTACGACGCAGCTTCGTGAAGAGCCTTAGGCCTGGAGGTAGCATTGACGGCGGCGACACAGCAATTCGAAGCACCAGTACCACGTATCCCAGGGCTCCAGGAAAATCTTACGGCAGAAACACGTAATGGTGGAAGATGAGAGCATCAAGAGACCATCTCACACGATGTACTCCGTATTCCTGAACGCTAGTGTCGAGATTGTGCGGAGAAAGCTGGCAGAAAGCAAACACGGCCGACACGGACCAACATCCATTGGACCAGTGGCTGCTGGACCCCTGCTGGACTATGTCTGTGGCGGAATGGATCTGCTCCTGGCTCAAAAGAACACACACATTTTTGGCAACGTACCGATGGTATTCAGCTAAGTGCAGATGTTAGATATTCGTGTATAGCTCGCTAATACCAGGCACCCGTCAGCAGAGGCTCGCCGTCACAGTGAACTTGAATTTCCCTTGTTTTGGTAACTTCACGAATAGCAGCATATAGATTGCCATGTTCGAGGACGACCCCTTTTGGCGTCCCTGTACTTCCAGAAGTGAAGTAAATGAACGCGGCTGCTGATGCCGACAACTTGCCTAGTGCCAGCCGCGATTCGGGGACTCTGGGAACACCGGATCGGTATGTCACAATGGTCAACCCAGAAGGGATGAAGACCGTGGACATAGTCTGATCTGTCACCACCAATCGCGCATCCAGCCGCTCCGTCAACGCCAGCAGGCGCTTTGGGGGAGGTTTATATCTAGGGGCACACAAGTTCCCCCAGCAAGGAAAATGCCAAACATAGCAGCGATCGTCCATTTGCTTTTTCTCATGCACAACGGAATTCTCTCTTCGACCGCAACGTGGTTGTTATGCAACACTGCTGCGAGGCGAAGAGCTGCACAATGAAGTTCATCATAGGTGAATTGGCCGTCCGCGTGGATAGCTAGTCGCCCATGCATCGTGACCTCCTGCTGGGTCATGATGTCGGCCAGTGTGGCATCGGCCGTCCAGGCTCATAGCAGCATCTTTGAACGTTCCCAATCTCACGTCATTCTATTAGTTTGTCACATCGAAGAGCTGTTGTTCTTTCGGAGTATAGGTCGTTGTATCTGTCGCCTCTGAAGGCCATGGCGAATTGCATCCCGATCACACTTACTCGGTCCTCGATGACTGTGATTGCACACTTGAACATGTGCCCTGACGAGAGCCATGTTGCCTGTACCGGAAGCAGAATTTGCGCAACATTTGCGCACACTAAACATTGTGCCATTGTCCCACCACGATGGCCGTTCAGATGACGAGATGATCAGAATTTTATGCAATCCGCCTGCGGTCTTCTCGGAGAGAAATGGGTGGAGTTTCTGGGATGGAGGCTTTACCAACATGCGACCGTGGTCACAAGGCAACGTTGTGGGATGGGTGAGATAACTGGAACCTGAGTGGACTGTACGAGTGCTGGATCGTGTTGATGGCTCGCCGTCCAACATGTTCAACTCTTTAAACTGAAGTGATGAGCCTGTGAGCCTGGCTGACGGGAGTATGGTTGGACGCTTCTCTGGTCAACATGCATCTGACATGGTTCGACTACCCTGCATCGACACTCATGGAGGGGTTTGGCTGGACGTTGGCAGCATGCTATTCATGCACCTCGACCGAGTCTGTTGGAACACGTTGATGGATCCGAACAACAAGTGCGAGGTGGCTCTGGCCCTCAACCCGTTTAGGTACCATGGTGACGCCGCCCTATGCTCACCTCGCCTCGTACCAATTTACGACGACTTCGGACTCTCACATGTAACTCCCATATCTCGGACATGCAAAGGGTCTTACCTTGGATACGTTATGGCAAGCCTGCAAATGACTGTTCTGCAGCAGCAGTGTCCGGTACAGTTTCACAAGGATCACATGGCGTGGCGTCTCCTTCCCGTTTTATGGAACAATAGATAGGAATTCACGACAATTGAAACCGCAGAGATATAGGGTTTCAGGGCGACAAAGTCTGGCAGATGATTCCTTTCCTGGATGAGACTACTAGTTGGCAAACGTCTGTTCTCTTTGTGGATCTACACAGGAGCGTGGAGGCGAGAACGGGAGCGCGATTCCTCGCCGTGTCTAGAACTGTACTCCCTACCTACCTGAGGTCCAGACCCAACTGAATATTAGGTGTCGCCGCAACCCCAATTGAAATTTAAAAAGTTGATCAAGGTACTCCGTACAAGTTATACAAACCACCAATCTTCAACGAACTGTAAAAGGGTGAATGCCCGGTATCCTGGCGAGTTATAAGCGCTCGCTTGCTCTCCGGCCACACTGGCAGCAGCTGTGCAGGCACAGCAGGTGAAACCCGCGATTACGTCACACGCTAAACCCGCGCTCACTGAGTCAGAACAGCAATATTAGCGAACGGAACGGCCGAGGAGGCTTCCATTTGCATCGGGCCATGTCTGTGGGTGGTGCGAGCGGGGGACGATTTACTTAATTGGAGGCCAGCAGATGACCGGCTGGAAGGAGTGCCTGATTGAAGTCGGGTGGGCCATAACGATGGAAGGGCATGGACCAGTCGCGCCTGCAATTCGCTTATAAATCAATGGTACAACAAAGCCAGCTGGTAGTTTTCAACTTTCGCCACAATCTCACCCTGGCCCACGAGCGGTTTTCCTCCACTCAGATCGCACGTCGATCGCCAGGCTGTAGGGCGAAGAAAAAACGCACGCCAGGGGTGCCAGGCAGGATTACACAGGAGAGGACTTCAGATCCGCGCGCGGGGCCGGGTGGCCTGAAGTCAGGTACTGGACGACGGAGGTAGTCGAGCTGAGGGCCTGCCAGTAGAAGGGCGGGCTGAGATAGCGTACTCAGCGACTTTATCATGACCTCTTGCCGGGGTGTTTCTAGGCCCTTGGTTCTCTCTGGCACACCTGGGCAGTTAACAAATGGTAGCGGGGCTCACCGAGCATGGCGCATTCGGCATTGGGCCAGGGGAGTCAAAGTTCTGAGGGCAACCTACAGCAGCCACTATGGGCGCTGTGCTCAACTGGAAGTTGGGCTTTAAGCGTGCCGCTTGGCGGGCAGTGCACCTGCAGAGCAGATACCAGTACGGAGTGGTCGTCGATAATAATGGTCCTTTTCGGTGACGAAGGGAAACGACCGTCGCCGAAGGTGTTCCCTATTTTCTCCATTTGCACTGATTCTCATCTTACTGCTCCCTCCATTCTATTGTTCAGTTGCCTCTGGACCTATTACCGAGTTCTCCCAGTTCTTCCGCAATCCTCGCTTGGCTGAACAGGCTCTTTTCACTTACTCCGTACACGCTCTGGCTTGCACCTAGTCTTCTTGTCGGTCGTTTGTGACTGCCCCGCCTGCCGATTCCGCACCCTTCCTTCCTGCCACCCACACGCTGTCAACTTCAATTCATTTCATTCCAGTCTTTCGTCACAATCAACCGGCCTATCGACCTCTTGCTTGCCTCTTGATACTGCTCTCCTCCGCGGTAAAGAGAGGCATTGCTTCAATCCCATTACATCAGCTCCGCCACTCGCGTTGCTGAAACCTCGATCGAGTCGTTTGCTGCTGACCTGGTCGATCTTTTGACCGCACGCCGACGTCTCGACGGGTGACATCTTCCAATCAATGTCGCATCAGCCTAGTGAAGGCCTGTTCCTCTCCCCTGATCAAGAAGAAAGCCTCATCGCGGCGCTCAACTACAATCAATCCCCGCCTGATAAATCGGCCTCGGCAAGCTGGAAACTGACCTCACAATATCCCATTTCCACGCCAACCATGTCAAGTGCTCCAGGATCGGGCAATCTCGACTTCAGTGACGACAGTCCATTTCTCGATTTCGACCCCGAAGTCGACCTCGGCGATGAGAACTATGAATTTGATGAGGATAGCCAGATGATTGGCGAGATCCCTGGCGACCTACATGACAAACGAAAAAGCGTTGAGGGAAAAGATGAGGACGCCGAAGGAGGAGGAAAACGACGGGAAAGTGAAGACAAGGCGGCAAAGAAGCCAGGCAGGAAGCCTTTGACTTCCGAACCCACTTCTGTAAGTCCACCGTGACCACCGCACCTATTGTCCTAACACGGCCAGAAACGTAAAGCCCAGAATCGTGCGGCGCAGCGCGCCTTCCGTGAGCGCAAGGAAAAACATCTCCGAGATCTAGAAACCAAGGTAGAAGACTTGGAAAAGGCTTCGGAGTCTGCCAGTCATGAAAATGGCCTTCTGAGGGCGCAGGTGGAACGTCTACAAGTCGAGCTGAAGGAATACCGAAAGCGGCTTTCCTGGATCAGTACCAATGGCCTGACCAGGCCACAAGCAACTCTGCCCCAACAGGGACGAAACTCGACTGTCAACAACCACAATGACTTCCAATTCGAATTTCCCAAGTTTGGCGATCTCCCACCCGTGTCTGCTACAAATCTGTTGAGCAAATCCAGCCCGCAGACACAGCCGACCGCGAAAGCGAACAGGGCCGCAAGCATTCCAAGTGCGAGCTCCACTCCTGCAAATCAAGATGTTACTACCCGTCACTCTACCTCAAGTTCGCAAAACAAATCTGCACGACTCGGATCTCTAAGCCAGTCGCCATTGACCAACACGCTCTCGGCGTCCCCCCAACCTCAAACTCAGAAAATAGATCAACCAGGAGGTGTGGATAGCTTGTTTGGGCTCTTCAGTCCCTCTATATTGGAAGCCAGTCGACACGCTTCCTTGGGTGGATACTTTCCGCAAAATACTCCCAATCCTTCCACTCAAAACAATCAAGGGAGCCTCGACAGCGGGAGTCTAGGTCATGTCCCTGCACCCTATTCGAACTCTAGCCTCTCAAATTCCGACTCTCCAAGTTCATCGGCAGAGTCTCACAACGCCATTTCATCAATCGGCACTTCCCCCGAGCCAAGTTTGAATTCTCCAGCCAACAAGCATAATGAATACAGCCTCAACCCTATTAGTGAGGAAGCCCACCTCCCGTTCGGCGGTAAGGACTATCTTTGCGAACAATTACAGCAGGCTTGTGGCTGCGCGGAGGATCCAATACCTCCTATCCTGAACGTGTCTAACGTCAAATCGTTAGGATATGCTACCGACCCAGGATTCGATGTCAACGGCATCAATTGGTTGGCGCAACAAAACAATAACAGCTTTGATCCAATCCTGTTCAGCGATTATCGCGAGACACAGGACAATGTTCTGTCGCAAGACTTTGGATCCTTCTTCAATGATGCTTATCCTCTTCCTGATCTGGGCAGTCCTCTGCACAATTACAACGACGTTGCAGCTGATCACCCTGCCAAGAATGATTTGATGCAACAGATCGAGATCACCAAGAATGGCACAGATGAAGTTGTGCCCAATAACGACCAACCAATGACCTGCAATAAAATCTGGTTGGTAACCAAACTGGCAGACAATATACCGCTTGCTAACTTTGTTCTCTCTAGGGACCGTCTTCAATCCATGGAGAAGTTCCGAAATGGCGAGATCGACATTGACAACCTCTGCAGCGAGTTACGGTCGAAGGCCAAGTGCTCCGAGGGCGGAGCTGTGGTCGACAAGAAAGATGTTGATCAGATCCTAGGGGGTGTGAAGCCAACAGCTTCCCCAACGCTCAGGATATGACACGAAGTAGACTCTCGGGGGGCAATGCGGACGGGACGTTTTAAGGATTTATGATAGCAGAAAACGGGAGGACATGGGCAAAAATCTAACTGATATGCGCCACCAGGCTATACGCGTGGTCACAAGGAGTTTATGGTTGCTGGACGTCTGAATCTGTCTTCTCCATGTACCATCTTTCTGCGCCCACACTATGCGCGTGAGTTGCAACGCTCATTAGGGACTTCGGGAGATGGGTCGTTGGAAATATCCGGCTGGAATGCCACCTAGCATACATCATATATCTCAAGAATCACTGAATTCATCCACTCAGCCCTTCTTCACTGCAATTTGCCATCGTGGCCACAAGTGTAAGCCCGACCCTGGACGTGCTGGACTGCTGGACGGACGGCGGCGAAAGGGGCAAACGCGCTAACCCCGAAAGGGAAAGGTGGTGGCCGACGCCGCGAGCAAGTTGCTTTCCCTTCCAGTTCCCCCAGCCGGTGAAATTCAGGTAGACGAGATTCATACCGTCCATTTCAACTCTGTACCTTTCAACTTCCGCCCCATCGCCAGAGTTTCTCTGCGCTTGACTACTTGAAAACGTCGCCGCCAGATAATTCTACTCTGACTGGTGCCCATTCTAATACTAATCCCGCCTGATTGTTGTCTGTTTTGCCTACAGCCGCCAAACAACTCCTTGCCTGCGCCTTACCTACAAAATCAGCCCCGTCACGCCCGGCATAAATTCTCTATCACTCATGGCTTCAGTAAGTCTCAGCGCATGCTATCTCCTCCAGACTACCAGCCCCCTTCTTTGGTGTCATCTCGGCGTGCACAGATGGCCGCCACAGCCGTGTGAAACAGCTCACGCTCCGGCTAACATGCCAACAGCCACGACCTCAGTTTCCCAGTCAAGGATACCTACCGAACGGAACCAACGCTGGACCAGCTCCTGGAGCCCAGGCTCTTCTTCCCAACAACGGCCGCATCATTCAGTCGGGTCCTGTTCGGGTTCTTTGCATTGCAGATGTTCGAGGTGAGTTTTTTGGCGCCTTGTCAAGCGCACCGAAATCTAACTCAGAAATTCAAAGGCAACTTAAAATCTCTGAATGAGCTTGCCAAAACCGCGAGAGCCGATTACATCCTCCACACCGGCGACTTTGGATTTTACGACAACACCTCTCTGGAGAGAATAGCCGACAAGTAAGGATATAGGTTGTACAACTCGAACCGATCATGGCTCACCTCTACTTCAGGACTTTGAAACATGTCGCCCAGTATTCTCCTCTCCTCAGTGAAAATGTCAAGCGCCAGATTACCCAGCCTGCACCCCCGCGACCGATCAAACAGATGTTCTCACCCGATCAACTTCCTCTGTCGGAGCTACCTCTTCTCCTCAACAAGCAGATAACTCTGGACGTTCCTGTATACACTGTCTGGGGAGCTTGTGAAGATGTCAGAGTACTGGAGCGCTTTCGATCAGGCGAATACAAGGTGGACAACCTCCACATCATCGACGAAGTTAACTCACGGTTACTCGACATTGGTGGAGTGAAGCTGCGACTCTTGGGACTGGGTGGTGCGGTCGTCATTCACAAGCTCTTCGACAACGGCGAGGGCAAGACGTACATAGCCGGAGGCCAAGGGACAATGTGGACGACGTTGCTGCAGATTGGTGCTCTCATCGACACAGCAAACCGTGTCTATGATCCGTCAGAAACACGAATCTTCTTGACACACGCTTCACCTGCACGGGACGGGATACTGAACCAGCTGTCAGTGACACTGAAAGCAGACTTTTCAATTTCTGCAGGTCTCCATTTCCGATACGGCAGTTCGTACAACGAATTCTCGGTCAACCCGTCATTGGACCACTACCGAGGCAAGCTAGCCGCCTCCAAGGCGTCATTCCAAGATGTGTGGGAGACGGTGAAGCTGGATGTTGAGCAAGCGGTTGATTCCAATGCCAGCCACAAAGCTCTACTCCATAGCGCTTTGGAGATTGTTGAAAAGATGCCGAGTACCGCAAACGGAGGAAACCCTTTTGGCGGTCCTGTTGGAGGTAGCCCAGCTGCTGGTCAAGTGGATGAGAGTGCTTTCAAGAACATGTGGAACTTCAATCTCGCGGATGCCGCTTTTGGATACCTGGTCCTAGAAATTGAAGGTGGCCGCATCGGGACGGAAATGCGTGCGCAAGGCTTCAACTTTGCTCACCGCGGCAAGCCTGGTCCCGCTTCATCGCTTCCTCAGCCTTCCGCTGCACCAGCGGCCGTTCCTCCTGCATCTGTACCGACCGGCCCCGCTCAGAATCGCGGTCCGGCTTTCGCAGCGCCCACCCAGCCTTTCCCGCAACAACAGAAGCCTCCGCAACAGCAGTCAAGACCTGGTCCACCATCGCAGACGGCACCAGTTCCTGCCTCCAAGTCTGCGACTCCACCTACTACCGGCTCGCCCGCGCCGCCGGCAACACAAGGAAAGCCACTCACGCCCCAACCATCATCTACCGCTGTGCCGACAACCACCTCTGTACAGGCTAAACCTGCTACCCCGGCTACCAACGGAACCGGTGCAGAAAAGGCGAGCGACAATGAGGCAGCTAAAGCGAAGGCCGGGACCCCTCCAGTTACCAGACCCCCAAATGCTCTCTACGTCTCCTTCGCGGACAATGAGCAGCATGTCAAGGAATGTTTGGCTGAGGAAGACCGAGATAAAGTCAGATCTGTCGCGAGGATGGGCAATAAATTCAACAATTGGAAGGTGCAGTTCGAGAACCACGAAATTGCTCAAGCTGCTTTGACTCGAGCTCAGGCAGAAATCCAGAAGTTCATCCGACCTGGAAACAAAGGCCCCAAAATTCTATGGTTCGAAGATCGAGGTGCGTTCCATCATCGCGACAGTCACAGTCACAGCCAAGGGGGCGCAGGCACGTGGCAGGGCAGCGGCCGTGGTGCGTCCACGACAAGTACCGGTCCGGGTCGCGGAGGATACCAAAGTGGAGGGGCGAGCGATAGTGAGGGTGGACGGGGCCGAGGGGGATTCCGCGGGCGTGGTCGAGGTCGAGGTGATGATCGTGGTGGTCGCGGTGGCCGAGGGGGCGGACGAGGCAGCTTCCAGAACAAGGCCACTGAGGAAGCGTCGGACGTGAAGCCCAGTGAGCCGAAACCAAGTGAGTCCAAGCCTGCCGACTCCAAGCCCGCAGCCACCTCTGGAGACAGTTGAAAAGCTTGACTTTTGAGTTCGGCATTTGGCGGCGAGCGGTTGAACCCTTGACAGCGGAGATTTTCAGCGACAGGAAATGGTTTGTGCATTATGGGAGGCGCCATAGGATGTCAAAATAGGCAATCTTCGCTGGAGTTGAACAGGCTGAGGCCAACGCGTCATGGGAGAGATTTGGGGCTTCCGGGATTCATGGCTTTCTCTTCGACCATGTGTATTCTACCCTTGCTAGAAAAGACAAAATATGCCCTGCTGGTGGACGGGAAGAAAAGAGATATATGAACGTGCTTCGCCGTGCCGTCTGCGCTTTCCCATGACCCCGTCACATTCAGCCTGGGTAGAGTGCGATTGCTCTACGCTGATTGAGCGTCGACCGCATACTGGCTGCATCAATACTCTGGCATCTCAACTGCTGATTTGAGGGGCGCATTCGTACAGCTTGCCACGTTGCGGGAGAAGATGCATGTCGTTTGTAGGCTCTCAAGGCCCCAGGGCCTCGTACATAAGCCGGGCTAAGGAGGCTAAGGGGCTAGGGTCCTTGGCCGGGGAACGGAGTGCAGGGGGTGGAAAAGCAAGGGGAGGTGCCAGTAGATTGGCTGAGGCTGCCTACTCCGTACATAAGATGGTGACGTGGGAGGATTGTACCTCCACGCCTGCAGCCACTTGCTTCGCTTTTGCCTGCTTGGGCATTCTGCAAACAAACCACAAACCACTCTCTCAACTGATCTTAGAGGGTCACCGTTCTCTTTGCAATTGTCTCTAGCATTTCTCTAAACCCTGCAATCCGGACCTCTGGAATTCTCTCGCCCTTCCGAACCTGGCTCTCGCCGTCCTCATTCGCCGCGCAATGCAATAGTCGACCTCCTACCTACGACGAGCCACACTCACGACGAGAGTCCCCGGTCCCCATCTCCCTTTTTTCACTCCTTCTTCACAAACCCGGTCGATGCACTTCTCCTCGACCGTCCTCGCGGCCTTGGCTGCTTTTTCCTATGTGCCTCTTACCGTCTCCGTCGCCACCCCTCTCCATGAAGCGGGACGATGCGCGATCCGTGGTCACTGCGGCAAACAAGGCTTCTTCGGATCTGATCTACCTTGTCCTGACAATGGGAAGGCCTCGTCTCCCTCTGACGTTGTCCGCCAGAAGCTCGTAGGCCTCTGCGGACCAAAATGGGAGGATACCGACGTGTGCTGCGAAGAGGAGCAAGTTGATGCACTAAACAAGAACCTGAAACTTGCAGAGAGAATCATCGCCTCTTGCCCGGCCTGCAAAGAGAATTTCTTCGACATATTCTGCACCTTCACGTGCTCCCCGGATCAGTCCCTGTTCGTCAATGTGACGAATATGGGCAAAGCCTCTAACGGCAACGATGTGGTCACGGAATTAGACAATATATGGTCAGGACACTACCAAAGCGGGTTCTACGACAGTTGCAAGGAAGTCAAGAATGGAGCAAGTGGTGGCAAGGCAATGGCATTCATTGGAGGAGGCGCCAAAAACTACACCGAGTTTTTAAAGTTCTTGGGCGACAAGAAGCTGCTTGGAAGTCCGTTTCAGATCAACTTTCTGGAAAAGCCGAGGTATGATGATCAGCAAGGCATGAAAGCAAACGATCCTCGAGTCTACGCCTGCAACGATACCGATCCCCTGTTTCGCTGCAGCTGCGTTGATTGTCCCGAAGTTTGTCCCACTCTGGAGCCAGTCAGCTCAGTTCGGTACTGTCACGTCGGAAAACTTCCTTGCCTGTCGTTCGCCATAATCATCATCTACTCAGTATGCTTACTGCTTCTCATCACGGCGATATCTGGGCATGTGGCATACCGCAGGCACAAACAGTGGAAGACCGAAAGACTCCAGCTGCTGCAAGATGCCGCCCCAAGTGATGACGAGGACGAGGGCGATCTTGTCCATGATGCCGGTCTCCTGGAGCGACCGCAACGAAACTACTACTTAAACCTGACACTCGATCGAGCATTCAATAAACTGGGCGGTTTCTGTGCTCGTTATCCTGCATTAACAATCGGGACAAACGTGGTGTTTATTGTTCTGCTCAGCCTCGGATGGCTGCGGTTCGAGGTTGAAAGAGATCCTGTCCGCTTATGGGTCAGTCCAACTTCAGACGCGGCTCAAGAGAAGGCATTTTTCGATGCCAACTTCGGTCCATTCTATAGGACAGAGCAAGCCTTCCTAGTCAATGACTCGGCTTCGGGTAACAGCACCGTGCTGACCTACGAGACCCTCGATTGGTGGTTTGACATCGAGGAACAGATATCACGCATGATGACCCCCAAGAACGGGATCACACTAAAGGACGTCTGCTTCAAACCCACAGGAACTGCTTGTGTGGTCCAGTCAGTTAGTGGATGGTTTGGTGCTGGCTTGACTAGCGACTGGAGAGAGCAGATTGAGCTTTGTGCTGCCCACCCCGGGGATCAAAGGTGCTTGCCAGAGTTCATGGATCCGCTTCCACCCGGCCGCATCCTTGGAGGCTACGACAGCCTCGACGACATCGCGAGCGCGAGTGCACTAATCACGACTTGGGTTGTCGACAATGATCAGCCCGGAACAGAGAGGGAGGCCCGAGCAGAAGAGTGGGAACGTACTCTCAAACATGATCTGTTGATCTATCAAGAAGCGGCCAAAGCTAGAGGCCTGCGCCTCTCCTTCAACACAGAAATCAGTCTGGAGGAGGAGTTGAATAAGTCGACGAACACAGACGCGAAGATTGTGGCCATCAGCTACGTGGTCATGTTCGTATACGCGTCGCTGGCGTTGGGCTCAGCCAGCCTCTCTCTGTCGTCTTTCCTCAGTAACCCTGCGAATGCCTTTGTGCAGTCCAAGTTCACGTTAGGTGTGGCGGGGATCCTGATCGTCTTGATGTCGGTCTCTGGCTCTGTTGGTCTATTTTCTGCCGCCGGGGTGAAAGTCACTTTGATCATTGCAGAAGTCATCCCGTTCCTGGTCCTTGCCGTCGGCGTTGACAACATCTTCCTGATCGTCCATGAGTTCGAACGCGTCAACGTCAGCCACCCCGACGAAGAGATCGACGAGCGTGTGGCGAAAGCTCTTGGGCGCATGGGGCCGAGTATCTTGTTGTCGGCATCGACCGAGACCGTCGCGTTCGCAATGGGCGCGTTTGTTGGGATGCCTGCAGTCAAGAATTTTGCCGCGTACGCTGCGGGTGCCGTGTTCATCAATGCCCTGTTGCAGGTGACAATGTTCGTCTCAGTCCTGGCGCTCAACCAACGACGCGTCGAAAGCCTCCGAGCAGATTGCTTCCCATGCGTGACAGTCCGGGGAGCCAATTCAGTCAGCATGCCTAGTGGTCACTTCTTTGGCAGCGACGAGGAGGGCTGGTTACAACGCTTCATTCGCAAACAGTATGCACCAAGCTTGCTGGACAAGAAAGTCAAGACTTTTGTCATGACTTTCTTCGTCACTCTTTTGGCTGCAGGCATCGCCCTGATCCCCAAAGTCCAGCTCGGACTTGACCAAAGAATTGCACTTCCATCGGACTCGTACATGATTCAATATTTCAATGATCTGTATGACTACTTTGGATCCGGCCCGCCGGTCTACTTCATCACACGCAACGTCAACGTGACCGAGAAGCACCACCAACAACAACTGTGTGGCAGGTTCACCACCTGTGACGAATACTCGCTGTCATACATTCTGGAGCAAGAATCGAAGCGACCCAATGTGAGCTACATCGACTCGGCTACTGCCAGCTGGATCGATGACTTCTTCTATTGGCTAAACCCCATCTCGGACTGCTGTCAAGATGAAAACGGAGAAACTTGCTTTGGCGACGGCGAATGGAACATTACCCTCGCAGGGATGCCCGAAGGCGAAGAATTCATCCAGTATGCTACAAAGTGGATTCATGCTCCAACCGGAGCAGAATGCCCCAACGGTGGACAAGCAGCCTACTCCAATGCGCTTGTCCTTGATACGAATCATACGGACACACCAGCCAGTCATTTCCGAACTTTCCACACGCCTCTCCACGGTCAGGACGACTTCATCAATTCCTATGCTGCGGCCAGACGAATATCGGATGATATTTCCAAACGCCACGATATCGACGTTTTTCCCTACAGCAAACATTATATATTTTTCGATCAATATAGCAGCATCATCCGCTTGACTGCGACTCTGCTATGTGTGGCTGTTGCAATTATCTTCGTCCTTACTTCATTGTTGCTCGGCTCTTTGCTGACGGGAGCTGTGGTTGCTGTCACCGTCGTCATGATTGTCGTGGATATAATTGGCGTGATGGCGGTGGCCAATGTATCCCTCAACGCGGTGTCGTTGGTCAACTTGGTGATATGCGTAGGGATCGGAGTGGAGTTTTGCGCACACATTGCCCGTGCATTCATGTTTCCTAGCAAGTCGGTCATGGAGCGAGCCAGGCATAAGCTCAGGGGGAAAGATCTCCGGGCCTGGACTGCATTGGTCAATGTCGGCGGGAGTGTCTTCAGTGGCATCACCATCACCAAATTCCTGGGGGTCGCAGTGCTGGCATTCACCCGGAGCAAAATCTTCGAGATTTATTACTTCCGCATCTGGTTGGCGCTTGTGATTTTTGCCAGCTCGCATGCCTTGATCTTTCTGCCAGTGGCACTGAGTTTCTTTGGCGGAGGCGGTGAGTTTTGGTCTGGGGTTTCATCATATGATCATGGTTGGACTGACTTGTGAACTATAGGGTACATTGACCCCGAGAGCGAAGGGGGTCTCGAGGAGGCCCTGGCGAGCCGGCGGTATCGGAGTCTTTTGCCCGACGACGACTACGATTCCGACGAGTAACAAAAGGTCGTTTCTCTGAGAGCAAGGGTTGGAAGATGGCATCAAATCAATGCTAGTGCTTTTTTCTTCTCTGAGGTCTACGCCGGGCCGGGGGCCATTCCATGTAGACGCATGGTCTACTGGTTAAGCAACTTACGTGGCGATCTTTATTGCATAGCTCATGATAGCGAAAATGTCTGGTCTAGCACTTTCAAGCCCGTCCGTCTGCTTAACACGTGTCTACCGAGTAATCTGCTAGCTACCGTCTCCATGAACCTCGAGCTGGTCAGGCAAGATCGTCCTCTTCCACGTCGAGGATGGCAGATCGAGGCCTGGCGCTCGCAGCATGCCGGAGGCGTGATGGCGTGCCGCTCGGGGCCGTGCCAGGTCTAGACAGCTGGGTCTGCGGGATCACAGAAGACGGTCTCTCGCGCTTGGCCTCCCTCACACTCCTCCGGGTGGCGGCCGACGAGGGTGGGACGGGACTCGAGCCCAGACCGACCGGTCTACGTTGGGTGCCACGGACCATGTCTTCGGCATCATCCTCTTCGTCGTCCTGATCGACATCGCTCGTGGCAATGTCGCGCTCTTGATTCCGTCGCGCGCTCTCGAGGAGCCGCTGCACCCGCCTCCTCAGCGCCGGGTTGGGCTTCAAGTCCGCCGCGGTCAATGGCAGGTTACACTCGGGACATTTGACCTGGGGCACACGCATTTGGCGCTCGCGCCGCGGCCTGTCCCGGCGGTCTAAGCGGTCAAGTTCGGCCAGCTGTTCAGGTGTAAAGGGGGCGTGGTCTTGAGCGGTTTCCAGCATGGATTGGATGGCCGACTTTTCGTACGAATGGTTGCACCTCAACGACGTGACCGGGTCGACGTAGGGCAGGAGCGTGATAGGGCACTTGATGCGGACTCGTTCCGACGCGATTTCGATTTCGTCGTCGTCGTCGTCGTCGTCGTCGTCATTGTCATTCTCCTCATCTCCTTCTTCGTCCCTTCCACTGTCGTGACGTGAGCGTTGTTGAGTCGAGATCAACTCACGTCCTTCTTCCGCCGCGAACCATAACCGCTCATTCGGCATGGGCGGCGCGGCTTCTCCGGGATGTTTTGCGTCGTACAGGACGCGGTAGAAGCCCTTGTAATCATTGTTATGTGCGTATCTCTCCGTCAGGGTCTTGGAGGCCCATTCCCGACTTTGCTCTTGCAGTGCAGCAGCCAGAAGCTCGTGGGGTGTTTCACTCGGTTGAACTGCAGTTGGCTGACGCTGGGTTGCCGGTTTACGTTCCCGTCCACTTGCATCGTCGTTATGCCCGTCGTCGGGACTTCGCCCGGTCGATTGGACAGGGGTGGGACTTGGTGTTGGCTGCGTCTGCATCTGCTGAGTCTCAGATGCAGCGTTGCGCGCCGCAGTCACCACATGTCGAAGCGCTGCAGGAAGACCTTCCAGCCACACCTGGTCGTCGATGATTGCGCGAATGCTCAGATCCATCTTCGCGGTCAGAGTCTCGACCTTTTGCTGAAACTGCTCGTGCGCCACTTCCGCCTCGTCGTCGTTGGTGCTTGTGTCTACATCGCCTCCATCTTCTTGCTGTTGCTGTTGCTGTTGCTGTTGCCGCCGCCGCGCCCGTTCCCGTTCGTGCCTGACTCTACGCTCGTACGCTCGGTCGTTGAGTTTGCCCGTCACTTCGGTCAGCTGGTCCACGGCCGTGACGAGGAAGTCGTGCAGCTTCTTCTCACGGACGCCCAGTGGTCGGTCTCTGCTCACTAAGTCCTCAAGCAAAGCCAGAGAACGATCGTCGAGGGGTGCGGCTAGGGGTTGGGGCTCGAAGGTGGTGGACGCCATAGGTGGGCTTGAATTGCTCTCGCTGGTTCTGTGGTAGCCTGTCTCGTAAATGCTGCTGGGACCTGAGTATGGTGTAAGGGCTATCTGCAGGGCATATTTAGGTGCAGGTGCAGTTGCAGGTTAGCTAGACCATATACCAACAACGCTTGACCTTATGACGCTTAACGACGCGTTTCTGTCTCTACTGTAAGGACCGCGTCTTGCTGGTGGTGTAATTACCCATTTAGCCACGGCAGGCAGGGAAGGTCTGCCGAGTCGGCTATTCCGTTCCCTACTGCTGTATAGAGCACTACTACTACCTTAATTTGACCTTCCATCTTTCCTCTCAATGCCGACGTGGAGGCTGTATGATGCAGATTGGGTAGATGTCTACCCAGGTAATGTCTATCATGCCGCGGCTGGACTCTAGCACCGGCACTCAGCCGGGGTGACTGCGTGGCTGCAGGATTGTCAGCCAACTCAATTCTCAATGGCTCAAATCTTGCCATACTGCTAAGCAGAAGTCGGACTTTAGGGTCAAATCACTAAATCAATCAGACCATCAGCCTCGATTGATCTCAAGGAGGCGCCACGGACATGGTCCTTGATTCGAGTCTGGGGTAAACTAATCCTTTGGCACCATCCTTGCCTGTTTCCATACTCAGCCTTGCAATTCAAGCTCCCACATGGCATATTGGGTCATAACCTCAGCTTGTCTAACACACTGCCAATCTTTGACCCAGGAGCTGGGATTTGCTACATGGAAGGTGTTGTTGTCTTGGGCAGGTGTCGTTTCAGTCAGTGATTTGCATTCTGTACAGAGATTCAACCCTGCCGGACATCGACATCCTAATCTGTGCGCATCGCCATCGCTCAGAAAAGGCACAAGGTGGGTGCTAAACACAGTTCAACTGCGGCAGTTTTCATTGAGGCAAAATCACCCTGCTGTGCGGTTCATGGCCCATTATGCTGACAGTACAACAAACAATGGTCGAGCAAGACTCCTTTGCACCAAGGGACTAGCATTCTGGTCCTGTGCCTCTTGCAGAGCTGCCAATTCGATGTCTTGTTGGTGTTGTTCAATATCGTATAACGGAGGGACAGATCCCGCACCTACGTTGTGAAGCACTACTCGGCGGCGAGTACGGAGTAGTGTGCGAATGCATTAAGCATGGACTGTAAGTGTCTCTCTTTTCTCCAAGGAATGTATCCTCCTGATGACTGTCTTTGGTCATCGAGCCTCTTTCCATGTCACTGGCATGGGATCTCTGCGAGTCTTCACTGCTCTCCTTAGCGTGTTTTGCTTCGTATATATAGCGACTTCTTCTTCTGTCGCAGTTCATCTTGCGTTCACCATCACGAATTTCTCTCCTCCTTTAGCCACGACGGCCAACCTCTTTGCACGACCCAAGACAGTACTACTTCAGCCTGTTGACACGCTCAGCTGGTAACTCTTGTCCATATCATCTCGTCGCCGAGCTGTCGTCGCCAAGCTATCGTCTTGAGGTAGCGCTGTCAGTCCAAGTTGGAGACTGGAACTTCTCAAACCCATTTCGTCGCCTTCTTCGCTCTTCTGAACACCACATGGTGATCGTGCGACTATTGATTCTTCTCAGAGCTGACTTCCGCGCAAACGAGCACATACATGTGGCGTGCCATCGGATCTCAAACATCATCTCGCTGCGTACAAAGCACATGGACGTGGCGTGCCATCCGATCTTAAAGCATCATCTCGCTGCTACTTCTTGAGATCGGTACAGAGCACATGCACGTGGCGTGCCACCGGCTTTCAAACATCATCATCTCCAACATCATCTCGCTGCTACTTGTTGAACTCGGTGCAGAGCATATGCACGTGGCGTGCTATCGGATTTCAAACATCATCATCTCCAACATCATCTTGCTGCTACTTGTTGAAATCGGTACAGAGCACATGCACGTGGCGTGCCACCGGATCATAAACATCACCATCTCAAAACATCGTCTTGCTGCTACTTCTTGAAATCAGTGCAGAGCACATGCACGTGGCGTGCCCTTGATCTGAAAAACCATTTCGCTGTCCCTTGTTGAGATCAGTGCAGAGGACATGCACGTGGCGTGCCTTTGATCTCAGAACATCATCTTGCCGTCACTTATTGAGACTTGCCCGTGGCGTGCCTTTGATCTCAGAACATCATCCTGCCGTTACTTGCTGGGACATGTACGTGGCGTGCCATCGGATCGCAAACATCATCTCAAACATCACCTCGCTGCCACCAGTTCAGGTCGCAAATTCAGAGATCGGTATAGAGGACATGCGCGTGGCGTGCCTTTGACCCTAAACATCATCTCCCTATTACTTGCTGAGACTTGTCCGTGGCGCCCAACATCATCTTCCCAGTACTTGCTGAGACTTGTCCGTGGCGCCCATCGGATCTCAAACATCATCTTCAACATTATCTCGCCGCCACCAGTTCACGTCGCCCATTTAGGGATTGGTACAGAGGACATGCGCGTGGCGTGCCATCGGATCTCAAACATCATCTCAAACGCCATCTCGCCGCCACCTGTCCAGATGGTCACTTGTGGAGATCGATACAGAGGATTATGAGCGAAGGTTTCAAGTGCATAGTCATGGGTGCAAATGTGTCCCAGCTTGACGCTGGTAATGCCAGCAGCTCTCAACAAGCAGAGATCAATGTGTCCCAGCTTGACGCTGGTAATGCCAGCAGCGCTCAACAAGCAGAGATCGACCAACAAGGTCCACCCCCTTCTCCCAAGCCGGCCCTTGGATATCAACGCCTTCCACCCATAGAGAGCAGAGAGACAGTGCAAGCCCAGACCGCCAAGGTTGAGGCATGGGCGCTGATCGACTTAGATGATGATCTCCAGGTGTCGGTTAAGGTCCATCCGCCAATGATTTCTGGCCCTATTACCACCAGTCCTATCGCGAAGCGTGCACCTCTTCCACCGTCGCCACCAGTGAGCAAGAAGCGCCGATTGCTCGCAACCCCCCAGGCGTTAACAATCGCGTCACAAGAGGCTAGCTCAGCCGCCGAGACTGTTGATGAACTGTGGAAGCAAAACAGACAGCGCCCCAGACTTGAGGCTCGTATGCAAAGCGACCCTAGGTCTGGACCAACCAATTTCACCTTGTACCAGGATGATGATGAATCCTCTTATCCCTGTGATGATGAAGGCTACTCTTCATACGTCCTCAGTCCCCCGTCCGATGGCAAAGAACTCACGGAAGATGAACGGGAAGAACAATTGGTTAAGAGATTGGCGACGCTTCAGCGGCCAAATATCATCTTGGCAAAGCCTGCTGCAACAAACGACGAATCTGGCAGCTCTGTTCAGGAATATGATGAGGAATATGCCGTGGGGGAGGCCAGGGAGTGGATGCTGCGAGAGCAACAAGAAGCTGTCGACAGGAGCAGAATGCTTCGGGAACGAAACCTGGCACGGAGACAGCGGGCAGAACCGTCGGAGAACCCGGTAACTACCACCGCGGAAGTGGAGGAGCGCCAGCAGCAGCAGCCAGCCTCACCGACTGGGGAGGCCAGCATAGATGGCGCCTTTTCAGATGTTTTCTCGGCCGGCGAGCACCAAGACTCCAACATGGAAGAGCTGTCAGATATTCCCATGCGACCCATCTTACAGAAGGCCAAGTCCAGTGCCAAACATGGAGACACATTGAAGTACGTTGTCCGTCAACCAAGCCAGCATGTGAATTTAACTAACCATGGGGTATAATAGAGCACACCGCAACAGAGCAGATCCAGATGCCATCAACCCTGCTTCACGAATTGCCGCTGAACAATATCGAACACAAAGTCGCCATCTGAGCACTCAGCAGCAGCAGCCTCTGTCATCCCACCCTCGTGGTTCCAGCCTAGAAGAAAGAGAATCGCGACTGCGTGAACTTACCACCAAAGTCAACGACGGCACAAGAAATGCTGTGAACAACGCGAGATCTCCAAGATTGAACAGTCAGTTCAGTGGGGATGAGTTCCGGTCTAAGCCAGCACCGGCGGGCAGAGCTACAGAAACACCTCCAGCGATTCGCTCTGTCAGCACAGCGAAAGCGCCGAGAGAAACGACCGCGACCTTGCAAAGTGCAAGAATCAACCCAGGGTCGGCAGCGAAGCGTTTGTCCGGGCTGGAAATGCTTTCTGCGAAACGAGGAACCGGCGCCAACCCAGACAAACCCAGAAGCACGGCGACACCATCCGGCCCAAAGAAAGGATTGACGCTTCCAACAAAGTTTGATTCATACGATGAAGAGGAGAAGCAGGTCATTGTCGAGCACGAGATAGCCAAAGAAAGAAAGAGAGACCTAGAGATGATCGAGAGGGTCACTCTGGCTATCGCACAGCTACGATGTCTTGGGAAATTCAGCGATTTGGACGAGAAAGAACTTCTTGAAGTGAGGAAATTCATGTCCATCGTGATCGACGACGGTAAATGCGCCAAGCTGAAGCGGCCTCGAATTCAAAACATCCGCGACAACATGAGGAGAAGAGCAATGGGGCATGACGAGCCGAGCGAGGACGATGTCGCGATCTGGATGAGGAGAGTCTTCAGAGGTTCGGATCTGGACGTGGTCAAAACTAAACTGGGAAAGATCGGAGAAGAAGTCGCAGAACTGGCCTCTCTCCGCCATGAATTCTCCGCCAAACGACACAATTCGAGAACTAGGGAAGACAAGAGGAGGAACAGGGAGAGGAAGCAGGTCCGGTTTGCGCAAGGCCAGGCACAAGACCCAGATACCGACACCCGCAGTCGCAGTCCCAGCCCCGCCAGATCGCGCGGACACCCCCAGAGGGGCGGGAATGCCACTGAGAGCAAGCGGCTGGCGCAATATGCACAACAAGACCAGCTTCAGGAGGCCCTCACGGCCAAGCTCAAGCTTTTCGACAAGGCAGCAGCGCGGCAGAGAAGCCAGGCCATGGGTTTGCCCAGCGGTGATGCCAGTCCTTTGCAGCATGAGCAACACGCGCATAGCGACAGTGAAAGCGAAGAAGACATTGGTGCACAGTTTGTCTATGGCGCTGGACAGGATACGCCACAAAGAGCACCATCAGCGGCGCCGTCGGCATTGGCATCGGCACCAGCAGGACCAGATTTCACGGCCACGCCTTCTTTTCCCATGCCAACACAAGAGGCTCACCTTGTCCAGGACATCGAAGAGATCAACCGCCTAGAAGATGCTAGGCAGATCCGGAGCGGAACACACGCATTACAACGTTCTACACCACAGGCCACGACGCCGGGCAACCAGCGCTTCGATCCAGAGCTGTTGAAGCGGATGCAGAACAAGCAGGTACAAGAGCCTCGGGAGCCAGCCACCGATCCAGAGAAGTCCATCGATCTGGAGGAGTCCATCGACACTGCAGAAGTGGTCGTGGCGAGTAGCGATGTCACCGACACGGACTCGTCAGAATCATCCCAGGATGAGGACGAGGACGGGGACGGGCACGAAGATCGCCAGCAGGTCCACAAGTACACGGTCATGGGCGCCTTCGCCGGGATAGACATCTACAAGGATGCCGACGAGTACATCTTCAAGTCGACCTACAAGCCTGATAGTGCGAAGGCCTTTGTGGGCAAGGTCATCGAGAGCGTCCTCCGGCAATTCCCTCCTGCAGGTGGAATCGATGCCGGCCACTGGTCTCTGGACGTGGTATACCGGGAGGGCCTGGTCGAACAGCACCTGATGGTCGGAGAAGACGGGACGGTCGAAGCGAGGGTGTGGATGGAGAAGAAACTCGTCAGCCTAGGCAACAAGGCCTATCGCGCCGCAAAGACACGCAACATCGTCCAGCACAAGTTTCTCTTTGCCGTGTATTGGGAGAAGACCGTCGCGCCGGTGACCTCAACTGCCGAGAAGGACGACGAGCAGCACCAAGAACAGCATCACGTCGACCCGTCTCCCGCCGAACCTCCTCCTCAGCAAGACGAAGCCGACATTGACCTCTTCGGCGAGGATCTGTCTGAGCCTGTATCTGTGCCCATGCCCATGTCCGTTGTCAGCGCCATTCCGACGAACGAAATCCAGTATTTCACCACTCCCGTCCTAGCCAATCGCCACGCCAAAAACATCTACATGGCATGGCACGCGACCTTTCTGCCGGGCTGGCGAAACGAAGGCTACCGGCGGCTCGAGGACGATGCGGTCGAACAGCAGTTGAAGGCCTTGGGGTCGTGGGGTCTCTGGAGCCGCGAAGAGAGCTTCGAACGGGCTGGAGAAGGGAGTGCGAACGCCAGAGTAGAAGAAAAGTTCAAGGTCTGGGTGCGAAGGATCGAGGTCTTTGGGCCAGGAAATTGATCGTGACTATGACGGTTGCCTGCCAATACTTGGTTCACGTGGATTCGATTGATTCGGATGGGTGGGATGGGGATGGGGTTGGAGATGGGAATGGGGATGAGGACGGAGATGGGGTTGAGGATGAGGCTGGGGGTTGTTGTTTCCTTTTTCTGCTTTCTGCTTTCTCCTCGTTCTGCCCCCTTTCTCTTCTTCGCGTTTTGCCTGTGTTCCTTTTCTCTCTTTTCTATGGTTGAGTCGCTTCTGATCTCTCGCAGTCTTGTCATTCTCCAATCCTTCATTCCTGCACGCTCAGAAAGTCATGCGCATGCCACAGCCCTCGAGAAAGGGGAAGGGGAAGGGGCGGGGATGAATAGTGGGTGGTGGGTGGTAGGGGTGGGAAGGAGATCTTCGATAGATGAGATTCTTGATTTTTTTCTTTTTCAATGATTCTTCTTTTTCTTTTTTTCCCTCTAGTATTCCAGACTTCAAGTATACACTACGCTCTTGGATCCCCATCCTCACCCGGTCCGTAGTTACTTGGAGGGGTGTTGTATGCTAACATCCACATCCACATACACATCCACGTACTCTTCACTCGGTTCCTCACAGACAACGAGGTACCAAACAGACCAGACCAGACGGAGGCATGGTGGATTGAATGGGACAGAGGTTCAAGACACGAGCCACGCGACACGAGACACGAGCCACGAGCCACCGAGCCACCGAGCCACGAGCCCCTAGACGAGGACGTACTGTAATTTTATTTGGCGGACGGAGTGATTGGTGATCGGTGATAGGTCTTACAAGTAGTAATTGATTGTCTTACTGTATGTATGTATGTATGTAGACTGGTATAAGTATGGTAGTGGTAGTGGTAGTGGTAGTGGTAGTGGTAGCCAAGGTGCTGCAGAGGAAACAAGGAACGCTCATTCGGATCGCAATACTCGAGTAGCTGGCTGGCTGGCTGGCTGGCTGGCTGGTTAATTTCATTCAATCCAATCCAATCCAATCTACCTCTATCTCTACCGGCAGAACTGAACCAAGTGCGCGGAGGACTGTATATACCTACCAAACGTACTAGAGGGACGAACAGGAACAAGAACAGGAACATGAACAAGAATAGGAACATCAACACGAACAGGAACATCAACAAGAACGGCACATGGTCACGGCCATCGGTAGCCATGTATATATATATGTACATGTAATCTAATTAATACTATTTGAATGGACCCCCAGCCTTTTCGTCTATCGGCATACCATTAATATTACGCTTGCCTGCAGTTGACTCGGGAGCATGCATGAATGAGTGAATGAGGATACTGGGTCACCGCCCTGAGACTATATAGAGTGTCTGGCGCCGGTTGTTGATGTTGATACAGCGAACCCTGGTGTGCAGTGTACGGAGACGGACACTAATATGATGCCCATGAATGGCCTGAAGCATCGGCCTGGAGGCGAGGGCCGTCGACAAGGTCATACTGCAGGGAGCTGGATCTATCAGTGGTAAAAAGAAAGCGAAGCGACAACAGCGGTTACTCAGCAACAACATGCTCTGGTATGTCTGTCTCTTTCCTCTCGTGTCTATGTAGCAAGCTGCGGCTTCGATGTGGAACTCCTGTTTCGTCGACATAGCCACTTTGATGACCTTCCTGAATCCTGACCTGTCTTGCTCTTCGGATACCACATGGTGACGAAGAGGCGAGGTTCAGTCTTCCCTATCAGGGTTCTAGAAGGGCCGAGACAATGCGTCTTCTCCGGAATTGTTGGGGAAGCTGTATATGTTGTGCAACCACACCGGCATCGCCAGCAGATTGATGGCCCACAATGGAGGTCAAGGTGACGATCTTGCACACCAACAACTGGCAGACCCAACTTCCATAGCGGTAGGGGTGGTCAAGGGAATGTGCAGTCAAATGGCAGTGTCGTAGAGGGCTCCCCATAGTGTCACTGTGTTGAATGGTTGATTGGTGTGGTAAGAGGTCAAAGCTGCGAGTCTATGATGAGGAGCAGCCTGTGACGATGTCTTCTAACTCTTACACTGCTTTGTGGCCTTCGAGCTTCCGGAAGAGGATAGAATCTCGTTGTAATGGACAAACTGAGAACACTTTCTCATATCCATGGGAAGGGTGCAGTGGCTTCGAATGATGCACGTTGACTTAAGGGTTGGACCCTTATGTTGTCGAGGGCATGGCTGATTCTAGTTCTCCACAATGATCGGGGTCAGGGGGGAGAGAGGCTTTCATTCACTAACGTCGTGTTGCTGAGCCGGTGTGAGGACCTGGCATCAAGCACCAAACGATGGTGAGCTGTTCGTGCTCTAACCTTCCAGGAGGCCGAGCCATCCAGTATCATCCACGCGGCAGACGCCGATCACCCTTAGACGGATGAGCTGGAACCCTGAGTCAAGCGGGGTTGAGATATGGAGATGGGAGTATGTTCTTACTTCAAGGCTTGTTGGATTGACAGCTGACATGGGGTCAAGTGTTGTAACGTTGCACGGACAGGAACACCAGACTCAAAGGAGAGAATAGTGTACTATTGAAAAATCCCCAAGACTCCACGAGTCCCCTTGTGGACTGGAGTTCTGCTGGGGGAGTGCGCAACCATGGTGTACAGCAGTAGTAGTGTGGTAGGTTGAGGTGCACTGTAGGTTCGTCTGTTGGCGGTGAGATGAGCAAACACACTTTCACATGTCAAACAATGGCATGCATTCAAACGAACCAAGACCACTTGAAAGCGCCAGGAGTCAGCGGGCCCTTAGGCGTGGGGCAGCGCCAAAAGGTCTGCCACTGTACCCCGCCATCTTACTTGCACAAGTCAGGCAAGGGATATTGTCCCAACACTTTTGATAGACGTGGCGACATCCTGTAAGCACACCTCTCCTGTCGTTCGTCATTCAATAATATGGTAGGGGGGATTCCATCTGCATCGTTTATCAGACGTTGGTGCAGTGGTTTGTCACAGGGGTTCGTTTTCGGACTCGGGGAGGCATGCCCGAGGGCAAAACATTCCCTGTTGTGGCGAGTCCATCACCAAAATCGGCGAGCGATCAATGGCGCGAGTGTGGCGTGCATTGGGCTTGTGCTAACAAGCAGCCAGTGTTGTTTGCAGCACCAGCAGGTGGCGGGTGTCAGTTCATGCAGTAGTTGACCCAACCGCCGTCTCTTCCTGCGCGCATACTCCCTACACCCTCAGGTATCCACCGTGGTGTTCATATCAAGCGTCGGGGGCTGTCTGTCACAAACTTGCATTTTGCGGAGTGCATACACCGCCTCTTGGGCTTCAACGACGCATCCATGGGGGACACAGGTCGAGACTCGCCCGAGTGGAGATTCAGATCAAGGGCCGTGTCAGATCTTTCAGGCGATACGAGGGTTCGCGAAAAGGCGAGGAGAGGATGCAGCATGGAGTGCCGTTCAAAGAATGTGGATGGTGTACTCCGTATTACTCCGTAGACGCTTGTTATGGCTTTCCGTCCAGCGTGAATGGCATACGGTGGCGAATTGCATTGCATCAATCTCATTCGGAAGATTTCAGTTCTCGAGAAAGAAGACTTGGTGCCGTCAAGAATTGAGTCTGGCTGCGCAGGGTGGTGGGCGTCCGGAAATTTATTACTCTGTAGTTACAGGACTCCAACGGTCATGTGATTCTATGTGAAGGCAGCCTCAGCCTCACTGTGTGACCATGCAATGTCCTACAAAGTACCTAGAGCGATTATGGAGGCAGTCTTATGCAGGGCCATGGTGCGAGGCGTTTTATGTTGGTATTAATAATAATAAACGAGAGGCCACTGCTGTTCTGGCCACATCACCCATGGCCATCATGAGAGTAGCCAATGCATCAACTTCACTTGTACAAGACGTTAGCGAACAAGCAAAGCAGTTCAAGCGGCGAACCACCGCAACCAAGGACGACCCCGGGAGAACCCAAGTATGGGGACGACGGCTTCCACACCACCTTCCCTGCTCACCCGGCGCAGGGACCAAATAACCTTTTCACCGTCGGTAGGGATTTCCACTACACAGAGTCGATCAGACCCTGAATAACATGACTGCTTGGGCAATTCTCGTTTGGCTTGTTATGTGTGAGGCAAATCCAGGAGTTGGGATGAGGGTGTTTCTTCCCGTGTCAACCAAAAGTTAGGTAGACGGATGGGGCGGTCCAATGTTCAGTCTGGTGGCCTGTGGCTTGCCTACCTACCTGACTTTACGTTCTGAATGACCCTGCCGGATCTTTGCAGCTTGCATAGCATTCGGGGACATGCACAGCTTCACGAAACTCGCCACGAGGCATCTCTTCTGTGCCGCCGAGAATAGACATTCAAGAATATTGTCTCAGACGTCTATGTCTGCCATTCCTGCCTAGTAGCAGTTCCATGTCCTGGCCTTTTGATGATCGGTCCACAGATCAGCCGCGTCATCGGAGATCATGACGAAGGAGCCTTCCATGTTGGATGTGCATCGTTAAAATGGGGGTCGTGCTCCATACAGAAATTGACTGATGGTATGCTCTTCAGACCCAGAGGAAGGCACGACAGTTGTGCACACTGTACAATAGGATTTTGGCTGGACAATTTTCGTGCTCACACTTATCCAGATGTACAATATATCATCCACCAAGTAGCACTGGTGTCGTAGCAGTGCGAGCAACGTGAACTCGGGTCAAATGATGTCAAAGAGATCCATCCACTCGGTACGGCGGAAGCTAGAACAGGCATACCTGAAGCATTTGTAAGGTAGGTATCGAATGATGGTCGGGTTGGGTTGCCGGATCTGATCGGAATCAGACCACTTTCGCAGAGCTGTCCACGCCATGAACTCTTGTCGGAGATTTGCGTGGCCTCCTCCTGCTTCAGGCGTTGATCAAGGATGTGCCCTGCAAGAGTGATCGAGGACATTGGCCCTAACCGCGGAGCCGAGGGGTTCCAAGGTTTGACATCAACCAGTCGTGCTGATCTGTGGCTTGAAGTCGTGCTTGTCAGTCCGTATCTGCCAACCCTGCCACAGGCGTAGCGCGACGCGACCACGCGTCGAAATGATTGGTGCTGTCTTTTTATCTTTACCGCCTTTCTTCTCGTGGGGGTTGCCGTCCACCTCCTTCAGTCGGACTGATAAGTCGACACGCTACAGGTGGTATCTGTGGGCCAATCTGGCTGCAAGATGAAGGTGCTTCTTCGAAGTAGTAGACATAGCACGAGCTGATATGCTTGGTGTACAGTACTCCGTACACCTCGTCATAACCAAAAATGCCAGGAATATGTCATCCGACCGAATTCGAGACACAAAATATCCGCGTAGCTGTATGGGCACCGTGAGAAAGGGTACGTACTCCGTAACTACCGTGAGGACCCATATTAGTGGCGTCTCTTCGATAGGTAGTGTGTGTGTGCCAGAAACGTTGTGGATTACTGTGTCAATGTGAACCAAGCAGAAGCAAGCCCACAAATACCAGGTATGGATGGTCAGAGGGATGCTCGGATAGGATCCTCCTCACCGCCTGCCAGTGGGCAAAATAGTGGCTGAACTATGCCAGACAATTATTCTTCGTTACTATTGGGGAGAACGAGAAAGCACGCAAATCTGACTTGCTTTAGACGCAACGCCAGATGTCGCGGGGTAGGACGCAGCCTGCATGTTTGATGGTTTGTCCCTGCTCCAGCACCGTGCCTGTCCAACCGAGACGAGAGAAGACGATGTTGGCATTCCGTCTCGGGTCATGAATTATTGTTGTCGCAACGATGGCCATGAATCAGGACGTGCATGCTGTAGACCCTCAGCCGAAACTGATACTTGTGATTGCAGTCGGGGTGAGACCAGACCCAAAAGATTAAGCGCCGCCTACACGTACGCTCCTCGATCTCGTTACCTGTGGCTCTGGCAAAAGTTGGCGCGGCGGCAAGCAAACCGATCGTCCAACGGCGCATCCATCTCAGTACACCTGCAATGAGAGGCTTATACAACGTGGCTTCACAGAACTCTAACCTCCGCAACAAACGGGCAGCCGGTCGGACACGTGTCTTGCTGTTATAGTCGTCAACAGAGTATTATGTGGCGGGGTGCAGATCACAGTATTCTGGATTTATTTCACCGCCTCTTTCAAACAACATGAAGCCAGGAATGCAAGGTGACAAGCTTGGCGCCGAACCGGAGTTGCCTCGATATTTCCCCTGTCTGCGGGGGAGGCGAGAGTCTGTGCGTGTAAGGAGACGTCGATCAAGACCAGGCAGGAGAAGTCAAACGATATTTTACTTTGTCTTTGTTGGGAGATTGGTTGAGAGCATCGCAGGCGGGGAAGGCCTAGTGATGGGGATGACGCCCGGGGCCAGTAAGTGTGTCTCAGCATGAATCAAAAAGAAAGCTTAGGCAGGGGAGACGGGAGAAGCCTGAAGGGACGAAAAGTATGGGGAACATCCTGGCACGACGGAAAGCAGAGAACAGAACAATAATAGGTTCCAGGTATACTTGGGATGTGTGACGACCTCGACTTCTGGTTCAGGTTGTGGAAAGCTACAGTCCCAAATTAACATGACTGCATCTAGGTGGCATCCTATAATTATTGCTGACTGTACTCTTGTATGCGCAGGCGCAGGCGGGGCAGATGGCAAAAGTCGAATTGATTAACTTTTCACGATACCTGGATAAAATCCCGTCTCCTGAACGGAGTAGTAGGTGCCTAGTAGTAAGTGCTAGTAGTGGACCGCCGCACCTCAGCCACAGGCTTGTCAGGCTTCGGCCCAGTGGAGACGAGGTTTCTGCCAGACGATTCCCTCTTTTCTTTTGCGGCATCCGTACTCTCCCTACTCGGTACGGTGCCAGTGATGTGATAGAGGGGAACGAGGCCCTGCTACTGGCTGTTGAAGACGTAAGTGCTCAGCAGTGTACCATCAGGCTGTGCCCTAAGGACTGTACGAGTAGTAGGTACCAGTAGCCGTAGCAGCAGCAGCAGCAGTAAGAGGGATACTTGCTAGTAGTACGTAGGTGGTACGTACCTAGTACCTAGTAGGAAACTTGGCTGCGCCCGGCAACCAGAAAACCTGGAATAATCGGCCATCGCCATCGCCATCCCACCAGCCATCTGGGCAGCGCGCACAGGCCTAAGCCAAACTCGCACGTTCCAACATTCCCGTCGCTGTCTTCCGCTTCCGGCGATCTATGACTGAATAGTTATCCAATTCATGAGAAAGCACAACTGCCAACTGCAAGAGCTGCGAACGGGGCACCGCTGGTAACAGAAAGACCTATAAGCACAGAGTACATAATAATACGGATTAGTTGATTCCTATTTGTCTCAATGCGGCCATCGCCGGTGGAGACGATCCAGAGTCTCTGCCGTCCTCATCCATTTACTATTACTATGGCATTTGTGTTATGTACTCCGTATACGTAGGAGTAGAGATAATTTAGTAGTATGACCTTGGTACATGTATGTCAGCCTTTCCATGCCACTAATTACCAATAATCCGTCCCATAACCGTTTCAACCCAATTTCTCCGATTCCCGCCACTCGTTCCCCTCCGCTTATGCATATTTTCTGTTGAGCAGTTCGCTTGCAACACCGCCGCTGCCGGCGACAACGACAGACGACGCACAGCACATAAGCTGCGTTGCCGGAACCCTCTTCGCTTGGTCCTCTTACGTTGTCACACCTTCTCCACGGTAGCAGCGCAACTAACTGTCGTAGTGTGCCAATTCACAGTGCATGAGCATAAAGCTTCGTGCTACTCCGTCCACCTACTCCTGATATCAACCTGATCCCCACCCGGCGCTCCTGGGCAACTCCGCCCGCGCGACTTGACTTTTGCCCATCCATCACTTGCCCCATGTTCACCCGCCATTAGTGGCCGTACCAACTGTTTAGGCGCAGCGTTGGTGTGGACAAGTCCTGTTGAGGTTCTTGACGTCTGATCCTTGCGCCGCCGACCTGCCCACTCCTCAAGTGGCACCACTACTGCATCCTGCACTGCAGCTTAGCACCATCTACCCTAGCTCTTTTTTTGCGAGTCCTCGCCTGTGCGCTCGAGCCGCGCCCTCGCTATCTCTGCGCCCAGTACGGATACCCACTCGATCCCTCCCTCACCCATCTCCCTCTGTGGCCGTAGGACCGGAGCTGCTTGCTCTTTGGGCCGCTCGAGACTCAGCAGCGTTGGCTCCCTGCTCGCCATCTTTTCCACAGAACTCGTCCTTTACCACCCGCACCATCCAAACTTCACCCTCCTCTCCTCCCATCCTTCCATCTCCTAGGCCTCTGCTAGCCTACATATTCGATCTCACGGAGACAAGAACCGGGGAGATTTCGAAAAAGCAGCATAATTGGGAGTCTCACCTAGTGTACTCGTTGGTAGGGGCTGGTCACTGATAAGCGAACCACCCGGATCAGCGTGGAAATCCCTCACGGCCAACAAAGAAAGAAGAGGAGGATTACAACAACTGCATTGTTACGCCTTGCACTTTGTTCCTCTCGACCTGTAAACGCACTGCCACGGTGTCCAGCACAACAGAACTCGAAGCTCACGCTGTACGGTTGATCTCTGGTCCCGTGGTGTGGTTCGTTCGATTTCCTATACGCTTCTAGTGACAGGAGGCTCAACGTGCGGGAGCTTCCATCACGAAGGCAGACTCCTCCGCATTCGAGTCCAAACTCGCTCCTGCTTGAATCATTTGTGAGTACCTTCCTGTATCTGTCCTTATTAGCTCACGCAAAGGCCTCATCCAATTTCGTGAGACCCCGGAATATGTTGGTAGCGTCTCAAACGTGGCTGCGCTCTGACGAATGTCTGCCAACTTTCCATCCTCACATCCCACGCCCGTTCCTCCGCCTACAACACCGCTCCTACCACCACCTCTCATTTTTATTGTCACAATGCTTTGACCGTATACTGACCTTGTTTGTCTATATCAGACTGTCCTCTCCCCGCAATCTTCTTCGACCCTCCTCGGGGTGCTCTTGATGAGCTTCGTAGCGCGCTCGACCCTGCAGCTCCCGGTTTGGGTGTTTTGACCACACAACTGACCGAATGCCTTACACACCTCCCGCTCAGCTTTCGCCCGCAGCTTCGAAACAACCTAGTCCTACCCCGAGCAGGTCTCATTCTTACATCAAAGGACAATTCCTATCTCCGGAGCTGCCGGCTTCATCCGGCCGACCAAACCTCCCTCGTTCCAGCGCGTCGTCTTCGTATCTCACCAAACATCGACGCAGTCCCTCATTAAACGATGTCAAGAGCGACGTTGTCTACAATGGCGAGGCTTTTCAAGAAAACGGGTCCTTTGACCCCCATGGTAGCCTCCGCAAGTCGCCTCCGCCTGTGAGCAACGCGTTGATACCCGCAGGAATGACCATCTCTCCTCCCGAATCCTCCCAGAACTCGAGTGACGAAGAGGAACCACACAGGGGGCGGACAAGGGATCTCGAGCTGGAAAACCTCGAAGCGTTGCAAAAAGCTATCAGGTTAATAGAACAAAGAAAAGCAGGCTCGCCCGATCGAAACATCCGTGATAACCCTACGATCAACAAGACAGCTCCCGCAGCTTCTCAAGTTGAACCGAAATCTCAGCCGCAGGGTTCCGGCACACAACGACCACCTCTGTCCCAAGAGGCTCGAAAGATCTCACATTCTCGGTCATCTACCGATTCGAGCATAGTCTTCGAGCCACCCGCCATTCAAACTTCCCTCCTCCAAACTCCTGAGGAACCTGACGATAGTGATAGCGATGGTCCTCTTACCAATCGTCCTCCCATGGTCCGAAAGAAATCGGGCGAACTGGTTCGCCCAGCTCTACGACCATCTTCCCGGAGGCGACCCTCTAGCATGCCAGGCACCCCCACCTATTCCAAAGCGGTCCACTTCGATTCGCACCTCGAACATGTCAGACACTTCCTGCAGGTCGATAGACCCCTGGCTGTCAGCGCTGGTTCCTCACCTGTAGAAACTTACGAAAGTGAAAACGAATTTCCCTTTGGATCTGATGAGTCTGCTGTGCGGCCACGCGGGTCTCAGTACGAGTGGGAACTGCGACTGGCCAACTTCCCTCCACCGTCCGAAGCACGGAAGTCACAACCCGTCTTTGTGGAGAAGGTGTCCCTCTCCTCTGACCAGAAGAACCTCGTCGGCACTGTTGCTGTCCAGAACCTTGCCTTCCATAAATTGGTGATTGCACGATTCACCTTCGACTACTGGAAGACCACATCAGAGATCGTTGCCGACTATAACAATGATGTTCGCCGCAAACATAACCATGACGGCCTTGACCGATTCAGTTTCACAATCCGACTGGCCGATCAAACCAAGCTCGAGAACAAGACACTCTTCTTCTGCGTTCGCTACACCGTCAATGGTCAGGACTACTGGGACAACAACAGCAGCTTCAACTACCAAGTTGACTTTGTCAAGAAACCAAAGGTTCAACCCGGAACGAGTGAGTCAACCGCACTTGCTGCGCAGCCGGCCAATGCTTTACCTCGCAGTCGACCATCTCCACCTACCTCATCTGGTCGTCCCAAATCTCTGCCGACATCATTCGACGATTTCTCGACTGGATTCGATAGCTTTTCCAGCTTCGGCCAGTCTGCAGGTTCTCTCATCGGTGAGCCCAAGCTCAAACTGAGGAGCCCGAGGTCCAAAGCCGAGCTTCTTCCGGACTCTCATTCTCGCCGTAGACAAGGCGGCGGCAACGCGTTTGGCAGTAGATATGACTTCAATTCGTCACTGACGGCTGCCAAAAACAACGCCTACGCTGTCTTGGGTGACCACGCTGGCTTCTCTTCGAGGGCAGATACAAAGCAGTCTTCCCACGAAGTTCCTGCGGCCACTGCCGCGAAGAGCTTAGCCATTGCTCCACCCAAAGACGACGTTGGCGTCATTGAATCACCAGCCGGAGCTTCTCCTACTCCCGCTGCTGCTCTCATGACATCCAAGCCCGCCGCTTTGGTGTCAGAAAAACCACCACTCACCTCTCAGTCCTACCAGGAACTAGTGGACAAGTACTGCTTTGTAGGTGCCCGGGGAAACAGCGAGGAAGTCAGGACACATGGAAGTGCTAATTCTCTTGCAGTTTGGGACAGCGAGGTCGCCTGAGCCGTTGACAAAGACTGTTTTGAGCATGGTTGACGGTGCCGCGGACTGTACATCTCCGGATCTGAGTACTGGCGGGAGTCCTCGCTCCACGAATTCGTCTGGCTCCTCCACTCCGACACCGGTTCGAAGTAGGTCTCCGACTCGGCCCACTCACTCAGCCAAGGCGTCTGGTCCATATCATGACCGATCCTCTTCACCAATGGGAAAGTCGAGTTCGTATTTCGGCTCTCGATCTCAGTCGCCCGCAGCCTTCGGATATCCCTATCACTCACCAGCACAACATACCTTAATGTCCGAATCGCCTGCCCCGACGGCCATTCGAGGCTAATAAACCCTGCTCTTCATCACTTTGCGACTTTGTCGCATCAGACTAGCCGACCGTCGACGTTGGTCATTCCCATTCCACCACGGCCTCCACACTCCTCCTGCACCACTCCGGAAGATGGTACATAGGGAGCATCTCGTATGTGAGACGAACTCGACGGCAAAATCTTTTGAATGCAGGTGGTTTGAGATTGTGATTTTGTCTGCTGTTCTTTCGCCAAGCGTTCGGACAAGTTTGGTTCAGTCCACCTCTTTCAGCATTGCCAGGTTTCGACGGCTCACGTCCGGACGGCGTTTGTGAGGGATTCCACTTTGTTTTCTTTACGTATTGGTAATAGACGCGCCTCTTCGCATTTGAGTGGCGGTCCAATCGCCGCTCTGTCCCGGGACGGGACTTGGTCAATGCCCATCTCAGGACAAAGACTTAGAATGGCTATGATCGG
Source organism: Capronia epimyces CBS 606.96 (assembly GCF_000585565.1). Lineage (NCBI taxonomy): Eukaryota > Fungi > Ascomycota > Eurotiomycetes > Chaetothyriales > Herpotrichiellaceae > Capronia > Capronia epimyces. The sequence goes on from NW_006912908.1 coordinate 1,625,572, forward strand.
GGAATGCGAACCACGATCGGCCATGGAGGTGTTATGCAGATGGGATCAAAGAAAAAAGTTTTTGATGGGATGGGGGTTCTTCTTGTAACTTTGTTTTTTGAGACGCATGACGATTTGTGGAGGGTCGGGGTTCGACGTCGAGATGTTGTCTTTCCATTCATGTCCTGGCTTGTGGGCGCAGTGACCTTGAGAAGCGAGGCCTCTTGCGGGACGGCATGGCAGCAGACACCTGTGCCGGTGCGATTTGTTCCATCGACAGCTTCAACGAGAGCAGTGGCCGAAGAATCATTTGGCCGAGGTCAGACGGGGTGGGTGGACGACCGGTGTCGAGATCCAGGAACTCCTGGTTCTGGATGAGTTGGAGGGTCGAGGTCAATGAAGTCTGGGGATTGAACAGGTCCAAGAGGTCGGCAATTCTCCTTGATTCTTTTCACTTCACCGCACATTATTCCTCGGGGCGTCTGTCGTTCAGTGGGACGAGTACATAGATAGCCAATGAAGACTGATGATAGATGGGGTTGAGCTTCTGTCCCTTGTCGCTGTAGCTGTTCTGCCAGATTGTTGGGGACGTACTCGTAGGATACTGGGCATGCGGGGTGGGAAGGTGACAGGGAAGGTGACAGTCCGTGTGTTGCTGCGAGGCTGTCTGTGCTTCTGCTTGTTCGCGGGGCAAGGCTGGGCCAAGGGGTCCGTGCCGACTCGATAGTGCCGAGTAGGTCGCTAGTGTAGGAGTCGTCTGTGCGGTGTGGCATGGTCTGGGGAACGGGGAAAGGGAGGGCATGGAGATGTCATGCTCTGTGGGTGCGCTTACAGAGTAGTGGGAGTAGACCGGTACGTCTGGAATGTGAATGTGCATCGACGTGGATTGTTGACAGGTTAGATTGGCTTGGAATGTATAGAGGCGTGGGGTTTGTTGTCATTGTCACTGTTATTTTGTCGCAGTGGTATGGGAGGATCTAAGTAAGACAGAGAGGGTGCGGTAGGTAGATGGGCGATGACAGTCGTGTGAAGTGTGCCTGGCCAGGTGTTTGTTTGATATTTGATGTTTGATGTTCTTGTACGACAGTACCAATCAGACAGTACCAGTTGGAAACCGCCTTAGCCCAGACCTGGCAGCTTGAGCGTGAGCCAGGCTTCGAGGGATGGATGCGCATGCGCCAGCCCAGCAATACCAATATCGATACCACCATCGAGATATGGAACCGGACACAGCCCGGAGGCGGGGGCGAGGGAGTCGGGGTGATCGGGCCCTTTTCACTCTGGGCAGGACAGGGCAGGTACCGCTTGACTGACTGTCTGTGTGTAGGTGTAGGTGTATGGTACTGCTTGTCTGTCTGTGTGTATGTAAGTGTAGGTCCTGCTTGTCTGCGTGCGTGTAGGTGTAGGTACTGCTTGTCTGTCTGCGTATGTACTGCTTGTCTGTCTGTGTGCAGGTGTATGGTACTGTCTGACTGTCTGTCTGTGTGTGTGTATGGTATAGTGATGGCTAGCCACGACTTGCAGATATTGACCGCGTGGTCAAGGGAAGAAAAGCCAAAAAACTTATTGAACCAAGCTGACCTCCTAGCAAGTTCCCCGTTCTTAGGGTCTTCTAGAAGCAGGTTGGAACCAAGTGAAAACCCCAGTGGGTGCTGTACAACACACCGGTCTTGTCTGGCCAACGGTGTTTTACCCCGGAGGGAAATCACACGCTCTTCTACCTCGTAAGACCGGGGTTGTACCCAGGATTTCTTTCGGGAGGGCTCAGAACATTTTTGGTTTGGTTTGGTTTGCTTAGAGAGTGTGGTTAACGCACCACCGTCCAAACACCTAGACCATCGAGGCCTGGGTTTGTCTCGGTGGATTGTTAGGAGGAATCTCGCGGCAATATTATATCAACTGGTAATTTAGGTGCGTGCGGTGAAGTGTTGGATTTAGGTGCGTGCGGTGAAGTGTTGGATTTAGGTGCGTGCGGTGAAGTTTTGGGTGAAGTGTTGGGTGAAGATTTGGGTCAAGTGTTGACCGTGATGCCAGGATGCGTCTTAGCACATGTTTTTCCGCCGTGAGCACATTCTCGCCCTCCTGGACCTTCCCAGCCTGAGGCTGTGCCAAACGGAGGGGAGGGCGAGGGAATAAAGATGATGGATCTGTTTGAGACGGTAGCGACGATGATCTGCTGCAAGTATGTTTGCTGTATGTTGGGTTGCAACATTCACATTCCCTTCCCATGCACTGATCTGCTGCAAGTATGTTGGGTTGCAACATTCCCTTTCACATTCCCTTCCACATGCACACGGTGACCGTCCGTTGTGATGCTGATGCGCAGGGCAGAACAGAAATGCTGGGTGAATGAATGGAGAAGTTCTGGGTGTATGAATGTTGAACGGCCCCGGGAATGTGACAGCAGTTGCGCTGGCGAGAAGAAGAGGAGTGGTCGGTCGAGCATTGAGTTGATCATCGACAAAGGCCGCTCAGCTGCTCACCAGTCTGCAGAGCAGGCGGGCATCCGTATTCGTAGCCGTAGCCGGATCCGTACACTGATTGCATTGTTCAAGTTGTTGATAACACTGATTGTACTGTTCGAGTTGTTGATAAGGCTGCATTCTTCGCATATGTCGGTTGCTACATACAGTAGACCCTGAAAGTCGCGATTGACCCGATCGAGGAAAGCTGCGGCGGTACGGAGCGAAGCCGGCCTCAGCCTTGTTGGCGGGCACCGGCACCAGCACTAGCAGGGCATGTTCATGTTCCACAACAAGAGGCCCAAAGCTGATCAGAGAGAGACAGATGGCTGCTCCAGTGACTGCGGTGCGACAGTCGATCATGGAGGAACCACGTCGGGGTTGATGCGACCGCGACGGAAGGTATGTGACCCCTGGAGGTTGCACGAGTCACCAGGTCGGGGTCGGGTCATGCGGCAAGTTCCCCGACACAGATTTGAAATGAACTAACTGTGTTCCCATCGCGCTGGTCAAGCCAAATGATTATGTGCGTCGCATGACCTTGGGCGAAAAGCGGTGTCTCCAAAGACAATGCGCGCGCACAGAGGGCAACTGGAGAGAGAGGGGGGAGAAATCAATCAAGGACCAGAGTCGCGCTGGTCTGCAGTCAGGGGGGTGAGAGGGTGATATGTAAACTTGAGTGCTGAGTGCTAAGGACTGAGTCGCAGGAGGCGGGCAGACCTGAGACCCCGTCCGTTCGTGTGTTCGTCCGTTCATGTTCTCTCACACCCCCTTGCAAGGGCTGAACGGGGGGAACACTGTGTTGGCATTGGCAGATGGCAGATGCCAGAGACAGCTCGATTAGGGCGGATGTCGTGGCGGATGCGGATGGGCGGATGGGCGGGTGATGGATGCTAGGGCCCGAGGCCAGGGTCCGACACGTCTGAAGGGCATGTCAGTGGCCTTAGCAGGGGAAGCCAGGAAGAGCCCGAGCCGTAGGAGCCAGTAGGCCGAGTCTGAAAGGAGCTGCGAGGTTCGAAAAGGGATTGCTGGATTGCTGGATTCCCATCTGATACAGCCGAATTGGTCCGGGACAGGCTAAGTCCGTAGTCGTAGAGTAGTAGTACAAGTAGTACAAGTAAGGCCTGGTCCAGGGGCTGAGACTGAATGTTAATCGTTAGTGTATTAGTGCCCAACGTGGCCAGCAGCACGCAGAGGGTTGGGCGAAGCGCGAAGCGAAAAGGGCGAAGGGGAACCGAGTTGGACAGGGGTTGCACCAGGGTTCAAGGGGTGGTGTGTGTTGCGCCCCTTGCTGTAAGTTGGGCGCTGACAACAGCAGATGTGCCAAATCAGGAACAAAGTTGAAGGGGACAGAGGATTGGCTGCCCTGTTTGAGGTGGTGGTGGTGGTATAGACAGTAGTACCAGTAGTACTGAGTAACTGTCCTCTGTGGTGTTCTTCACCCTCTACAGAGAGCTGAGGGCTGAGGGCTGAGGGCTGATAGAGTATATATCTCTGCCCACTGCGCGTGACCAGCCGTCAAGTCCCTGTTATATGTACCTAGGCACCTGGCACCGAGTATTTGTACTTGTTAACAGAGTGGATAAACCCTCAATCTCTCTGTGAGTCTGTGCCGAATTGTTCCTGACGATCTGGAGCTTCTCCGGCCTCGCTTATCCTAGTCGACCTTGCACCCTGCGTCCCTCGGGCTGACGAGGCCCGGCGCGCTCGTCTGCAGCCTGTAGCATTGCAGGGATGGCAGGGGTCGCAGGTATCGTGCCGGTACCACCCCGCCTAGACTGCGCCCGCGAGGTACTTACCGCTACTTATCGCTACTTTGCCCGACTTCTACCCGCATCTCCTCTCTCTTTTTCCGGAGTCCTCTCTTTCGACACCTCTCCGCCTTTTTGCAATTGTCCGCGTGATCGGTCCAAGGGCGAAGAAGCAATCTCTCATCCAATACGGAGTACTTGCCGTACCCACCGGCTATACAGAGTTGAAGTCGTGGTGATTTCGGCTTCACCACCATTGGCTGCTTTGCTTTTCCCGTGCACGCTGACACTCTCTCAACCCGAGGCTTCCCCTCGAGCCTTAGGTAGTAGGTCCTACAGTGGTACGGAGTACACATAGACTGTACGGTGTGAGCTTCTTAGTCGGTCAGTCGTAGCCAACATCACACCGCAAGAGTTGCGGCTCAGGCCATAGCAGAGGAGAGGCCTGAGGGTGGGTGCCAGAATCAACATTAATGGTGGTTTATTCCACTACTAATTACGACGGAGGAGCCACCGTAGAAGAGAAGTGGACTCTGATGCTGTCGACTCTACCAAGAGTATCGAGTCCACGCCTCTCCTCGAGTGTCAGGCCTGACCGCCAGACCGCCAATAACGGAGATGCGTGACTACTCTGTACGGATACACACATCCAGATGCACTGCTTACCTGGCACTCCTTTATTCGATGCCTTCTACCAACTCCAGCGTGGTGAAGACGCACAACCGAGTTCTCACAACAAGGACTTGGCGGGGTGACCATAGCAGGCCTTAGCCACGTGTCCCACCTAGCACTCTTGCTTTACTTCTCTCCTCTCCCAAACAGTAGAATGGCGGACTGCTGACCCTAGAGAACCGATTCGATCACAAAGGATGAACCCTCCCCTTCCTTCTTCACCCTTGCTGTCTGAGGTGCCTATCCTGTGCAAGCGGTAATGAGATCCGGCGGAGGCTGGATGGTGATGGTGGTGCATGTCTGTGATCGTTACTTGGCAATCAAGACGTGTCTGAAGTTGTTCAGCGACAGAATCTATAAATCACTCTAGGACAAAGAGTTGTGCAGCGACGGAACTTGTTCAACATGTAATTATCATTCGGGGCCCGAACACGTGTGACCTTTTTTAATCCGGACACGTACGGGGTACTACTTGTTGCTATACGGGAGCAAAAATGGCAAAAAAGAAAATAACCAGAAGGTTGCGATGGGGGTCGAACCCACAATCTCTTGATTGATACTCAATCCCATTTAACTGGGAAATCGTAGTCAAGCGCGATTCCATTTCGCCACGCAACCTTTGTTGAGAGGAAATTCACGGGTATAATTAATATGATTAGAGTTTTTCAGCCAAGCCTAGTCACGTGGTCCACCTACTAGTAGGGACATGTAACTTGTAAGCTCCGCGCCACCAGCGCAGTTTTGACTCGTCTTGTCCCGCCAAGAAACCACTTTACGCGGTCGCGTCAGACGCGTCGACGTGTCGCTGCTCAAAGGTTCCCCTCGTTCTCCTTGATTGAGATGCAATAGAAAACCTCATTCATATCGCCCACCACCACAATGTCGTCCACACCATCCTCGCGTCGCCGAGGTCATTCCTCCCGCAACTCACAATCCTCCACACCCGCACGACCTTCCCAGGCCACTCCTCGAAGTTCAAGGCAGCCGCCAAATGGAGGTGCCGCCGTGGCATCTTCGTCCCCCCTGTTTTTTCAATCCTCGCCGGTGCGATCCACGCCTGCGCCTCCTTCCCAGCTGGCAAGCGATGGACTGATCATCAGCTCTCCCCCAAGGCATTCATCAGATGCTGGGGACCGCGAAACCACTCCTCGAGCGTCTACTCGGCCAGTTGCAGGTTTGATACCCCTATCGTGATCTGGTCGCACTATTCTCACCACTGGCTGGCAGACTCATCCCCCGTCCGATACGATCCTAGCTCGAGTCCCGGCCGGATCTCCGGTCATCTTCAGTCTGATATTCCCAGCAGCAGCAGTGGTCTTTTTGTTCGCCAGGATCGACATCCTCGCTCTTCAACTAGAAGAGGCGACATTCATTCTGACGCGTTTGCTTCCTCTCCCGCCCAGCGACGTCGCATCTATGTTGGCGAGGATGGCATGCCAGTCCGAGATGCTCAGGATCCGGCCTCAGAAGCCACCTTTTCCAACCTCAATCCAGATACATCGGAAGCAGATGCCTTGGGAGGCGACTCGACCAGAGTCGTCTGGGGAACAAACATATCCGTCCCAGACTCTATCTCGGCCTTCAAGAACTTTCTCTACAACTTTACAAAGAAGTACCGCATGTGGGCCGATGGGGCCACTGAGGAAGAGACACGAGAGTTAGGACCCGTTGCCGACGAAAAGGAATATCTTGACATGTTGCAAAACATGCGCAAGCTCGGTATACAGGGACTCAACCTAGATGCGCGTAACCTCAAGGCATACCCCCCCACCCTGAAATTGTGGCATCAACTGCAAGCTTATCCCCAAGAAATCGTCCCCCTGATGGATCAGACGACTAAGCAGGTAATGGTCGAACTGGCACAAAAAGAAATGCAGGAATTGCAACGGTCCCACAATGCCGCAGCCGCTTCACGGGCAAGGAACGGCAGTTCGGTGCCTCCCTTGCCTTCTTCGGATCTGGGAAGTGCGGCAACGCCAACCGCTACACCAGCCCCAGCAGCCGATGAGGTGCCCGACCTTGTCGAAGAGGCCCAGATTCGATCCTGGAAGATTTTGCCGTTTGGCCTGGATCAAGCTGTCAACATGCGTGATCTTGATCCCAAGGACATAGACAAGCTTATTGCGGTCAAAGGAATGGTCATTCGAACCACTCCAGTCATTCCAGATATGAAGGAAGCTTTCTTCAAATGTGTCGTGTGCAATTTTACCAAGTATGTGCCCCTCGACCGCGGCAAGATTGCAGAGCCGACAGAATGCCCGCGGCCAGCCTGCAAATCCAAGGACAGTCTCCAGATTGTCCACAATCGATGCCTGTTCGCAGACAAGCAGGTCATCAAACTGCAAGAAATGCCTGACTCGGTGCCTGACGGCCAAACACCACATAACGTGTCGCTGTGTGTCTATGACGACCTAGTCGACGTCTGCAAAGCCGGTGATCGAGTCGAAGTGACGGGGGTCTTTCGAAGCAACCCTGTCCGGGTCAATCCCCGTCAACGGACAATCAAGGCCCTTTTCAAGACCTACGTCGATGTGCTCCACGTTCAGAAAATCGATAAGCGGAAGCTGGGCATCGATGCATCAACCATTGAGCAAGAGCTCTCCGAGCAAGTAGCTGGCGACGTTGAACGGACCAGAAAAGTCTCTGCCGAAGAAGAAGCCAAGATCAAAGAGACGGCGGCTCGTGATGACATCTACGAACTTCTGGCCAGAAGTTTGGCTCCGAGTATCTACGAGTTGGAGGATGTCAAGAAAGGGATCCTTCTGCAGCTCTTTGGCGGAACGAACAAGTCATTTGAAAAAGGCGGTAGTCCCAAATACCGAGGCGACATCAACATTCTGCTCTGCGGTGACCCTTCCACGTCCAAGTCCCAGCTTCTGCAATATGTCCACAAGATCGCACCTAGGGGTGTCTACACGTCAGGAAAGGGTTCATCGGCAGTCGGGTTGACAGCGTATGTCACTCGTGACCCAGAATCAAAACAGCTCGTGCTCGAGTCCGGAGCACTGGTGCTCTCGGACGGCGGTGTGTGCTGCATTGACGAGTTTGACAAGATGAACGAATCGACTCGCTCAGTCCTACATGAAGTCATGGAGCAGCAAACCGTCTCGATCGCCAAAGCAGGCATCATCACCACGCTGAACGCCAGGACCAGTATCCTGGCCTCTGCAAACCCCATCGGGAGCAAATACAACCCCAATCTACCGGTGCCCCAGAACATCGACCTACCCCCTACGCTATTGTCGCGATTCGACCTTGTCTACCTTGTGCTGGACCGCATCGACGAAGTCAATGACCGACGACTGGCAAAGCACTTGGTGGGCATGTACCTGGAAGACACTCCGGAGAATGCATCCCGTGAAGAAATCCTGGTGAGTTGCCTGCACTCCCATCCCGTTTATCATTGAGCTCTTGCACTAACATGCCTGGCCACCCGCAGCCCGTCGAGTTCTTGACCGCGTACATCTCGTATGCTCGCTCCAACATCCATCCCGTGTTGACGCCACCGGCAGCAGCAGCCCTGACCGAGGCATACGTGCAAATGCGCTCGCTAGGGTCCTCAATCCAGGCATCCGACCGGCGCATCACGGCGACGACGCGGCAGCTGGAATCGATGATCCGGCTCAGCGAGGCGCACGCCAAGATGCGTCTGTCTTCGACCGTGGTCGAGTCCGATGTCGCCGAGGCTGTGCGCCTGATCAAATCCGCCATCAAAGCCTCGGCCACAGATGCGCGCACCGGGCTCATCGACATGGGCCTGTTGTCCGAGGGAGGCAGCGCCAGCGACCGACGTCGGAAGGAAGATCTGAAACGCGCCGTGCTGGCTGTGGTCGATGACGATTCCGCTGTCAGGTCAGGCAATGCCGTCCGCTACGCCGACTTGTACCGCCGCGTCGCCGACGGCAGTTCCGTCGAGATCGACGGCGCCGAGTTCCAGGATGTCGTGCGCGCTTTGGAGCTCGAAGGCAAAGTCCAGGTCTCGGGCGAGGGCGGCAGACGTAGTGTGAGACGCATCACGGGGGTGTGATCGAAGTCGTGTACGATAGACCAGAATTGAAGATATATCTAATCATGAACGTTATGGGTGTTGCGATGATGACCGCTATGGGTGTTATGGCGTTTGCTGGGTTTGGGTTCTGCATCCGTACCAATATTGCCACTTGCTGGGATTGGCTTCTGCATCCGTACCAATATTGCCGCTCGCTGGTGAGTTGGATGACTAGACCAGACCTGAACAAGAGAAGACAATACAATGCATGAAGAGGACGAAATCGGTACGGGTATGGGTCGGGAACGGGTACAGGGAGCCTTCGATCTGCTCTATAGTCGGGTTTACTATATATACTACGTAGTATCACTGCAACTGCATAGGTCAATGGTCAATATTGAGACATGCAAGTGGTGACTACTGTTTTTTCTACCTCGTATTGAGACATGCAATTGGTGACCTTTGTTTTTTCTACCTCGTATAGAGACATGCATGTGGTGACTTTTGTTTTTTCTACCTCGGATACTATTTACCTAGACACCTAGATATGAAACAAGCCGACCTGATCGAAAAGCGACTGCCAGACCAAGGACAAGCCCCGGCCCCGGCCCCGAGAATATACACACACACAGATCATAGAGGGAACCATATATGTCCCGACAATACCAGTCAACGAAACGAGTGTCAGACAGCCTCCGTACAGCAAGTAGGTAGGTACAACGCAGCAGTAGTGACATGTCGCAGGAGCCGTTGGAACACTCAGAACAGTGCTTTTGGCAATAACAGGTCCCGGTCCCACTCCAACTCCAACTCCGACTCCGACCTTGATCTCAGAGCGGCCATGTCGTTCCGATACAAAAAAAAAACCTCCCAAGAAATAGCAAGTCATGCCCACCCATTCATTCCTGATTCCTGCAAATTGCAAGTTCGTCCCGCCACCCGAGCACCCCCAAAAAAAACCAAACCAAGGAAAAAGACAATCAGGCCGTGAAATTGTAGACGCGGACCTCGCCGTCCTCGCCACCACTGCACATGCGGCTATCACTCAGCCCAACACAGGTGACAGGGCCGGCATGACCGGTAAAGGTGCGTTCACATTTCCCGGATCGGGGGTCCCAGACTTTGACCATGCTATCTTCCGAGCCGGAGACGAGCCGGAGAGTATCGGCGGCCACAGCCCAGACGCCTTCGACGTGGCCAAAGAACTTCCTGATACATCGGCCGGAATGCACGTCCCAGAGCCGGATGGTCGAATCCAGGGCAGAGGTGATCATGTATCGAGGCGGTTGGGGCCGGTCGGGCTGAGAACAGAAGAGGCCAGCATGGTCGGTGTGGAAGGACGCGGAGAAGCCGCCGTTCTCGGAATCCACCGTCAAATGACTGTTGGGGCTGCCAGGGTCGGACTCGGCCTGGTCTTCCTCCTCGTCCGCCTCGAATTCCGGGGGAAGTGGCAATACCTGTTGAACCTGGCCAACGTGGCCTTCAAAGGTGTGGATACATTTCTTGGTGTCCAGGTCCCATAGCTTGACGGTACAGTCATCCGATGCGGTAAAGATGGTGCGAGACGCAGTATCGATCTTTACCGAATTGACCCAGTCCGTGTGCCCGCGCAGGGTAAAGACTGACCGGTCCTGGAAATTCCATACTCGCGCTGTGTGGTCGATGGAGCCCGAGACTAGAATGCTTGAGTCAAAGTGGAGCGCAATGACGCCCTCGGAGTGGCCATTGTATGTGGCAATGCATTCACCCGTCCTCCAGTTCCAGACCTTGAGGGTTTTGTCGAGGCTCCCGCTAATCAGCTTGTTGTCATCAAATTGTAGGCAGCGTATGCCCATGGCGTGCCCCTTTAATGTCCTCAACTCCTCGCCAGTGTCAAGATTCCAGATCTTGATGGTGGCGTCGTACGAGCCAGTGGCTAGGATGTTATCATAGACCTGTAGTGACATGACCCCATTTGAATGGCCCTTGAGGATCTTGATGCTGCATCGTCCATATTTCCAATTAGTGCCGACCCTGAATCGGTCTTTGTAGACGTCTTTCCAGGGCCGGGTCTTCCTGCTGGATTCACTGTCGCTGGAGCTAAGAGGCGGTCTCCTGCTGGCTACTGGAGACAGGCGCCCATCGGCTAACTTCTCGATGTCGGATTTGTCACCATGGTTCTCAATGTCACAGGCTGCGGAAACACCTCGTTCGTTGTCAGCATTGTCTGACGGGCCAGCCTCAAGCGACAATTTGCCGGCGGCTCGAAGTTCGATTTGCCTTTTGGACGCGCGCAACATCTTGCGTTCAAGCAACGGCAAACCCCAGCCGCATTTGGTGCACTTGCGGTCAATGTGTTGCTCACACATTCGATGCCAGACAACGTCGTCATCTGCCAGCTGGCTCCATCTTCGAGACACCTGCGCAGCCTTGCACAGTGAAGTGGTGTCTAAGAAGCAGAGGATGCGGAATGCCACCTCCGGTGGGAGTGCTGAGATGAAGTCGATTCGGATGAGCTCACGGACGTTTGCAGAGAGGAAAGATAGCTGGGGAAAGCAGCACTGTGCGAGGATGCCTTGCAGCATGAGATTTCGGTGTTTCGAAGGCGCCGCCGAAAACAGGGACCAGACCTGGACGATGCCTTGACGGTCTTCCTGAGACAGGGCCTCCAAGCCCTTTTGTAGTTTGTCCATTGACGGTTCGTCTGCTTGTCGGCGACATAGCACGTCAGGTCTGTGGCGGTAGCAGAATTTTGAGTTGGGATCTTTGGTCTCTTCAAAGGTGCCAGCAGGATTTCCCGATTTGCTCAAGGGTGCGTACTGCGAGGGTATGTGTTTGGCCAGGAAGGGGGCCACGGTTTTACGAGCATGTTTCGCGGTGGAAGCAATCGTGATGCTCTTGTCCTTCGAGGCGTCTGGGACGTGCTGGGCGTGGTGCGAATGCGACGATTGTTCGCAGTGATCTTCCTGTTCCTCCTGTTCTTCCTGCGGATTGGGACGCTGTCTTTTCCGGGCCGACTCTTCCCATTCTGGTCCAGCCATATCGTCTCTTGCGTGCTTCGCTACTAAGGCCACCGACATTTTGGGGTTTATCGAGGACAGAAGAGGTTTTACATGTCGGGGTCGTTCAGCGGGGTCCTGCGTTCTCAGTTCGGCTGTCGGTTGTCGGCTGCCGGTTGTCGGGGGGGCAATATTTTGACGACGAGTGTGCAAGTTTCTGCGCAAGGAGGGAGAAAAAGAGAGGATGAGAGAGGATGAGAGAAAAGGATGTCGGTAAGAGGGCGCCCGAGAGCTCAAAAGAGGTCCTTTGGGAGATGCGGTCAGGGGCGCTCGGTTTGAGTGTGAACGGCAACCGGACAGACGGTGTGGTCAGAGAGGCGGTGGTATGGCGCAAGATGGGCAAAATTGCAGAGTCACTGAGCACTGAGCAAGTTGGTCACGGGTCTGGCGGCCTGCCACACCGCCGGAAGGGAAATCAAGTAACACGGTGGAGATGGCACTAACACTGTCAGCCCGAGGTCTTCCGGATCCCCTAGCACCTTATTTGCTGTGCCTGCTGCTGCTGGTTGGGCAGACAGGGCTCTAAGCAGTGTTTGGGCCCGGTACAGCCCGGGGCCGGGCATTGACACAGCCCCAAGTGGCCGTCGTTGACTGGCTGCCAGGGCTCTCTATATTCATTTGTCTGCCCAGCGGATTTCAGCCACCGCCGATGGCGTGCGAAATGATGCCATTTTCACCATCACTGCAGCCATTTGGCATCAGGCTCCAGCGCTAGTAGGGAAGTACGGATGCTGGTCCGGAGTACCGTGTACACCAGGCACCTACGACCTTCGTTGCAACCAAACAACACACTCCTCAGCCCGCTCTCTGCACTTCCGAAGCCCGTCACAGCTCGCCGGCACCGGGTGTTGATTCCGACCCCGCGCTGGGGTGGAGGGTGGTTAGACTGCGGACCATTCGAGTCCGTGACGAAATGGAATGAGCTGGGACACAAGGCGCAAGGCTGTCCGATTCTTGCTTCAACAGCAGAAGCAGACCCATCCTTCCAATAATTGCCGGCGATCAACAAGCAACAAGATGGCCAGATGAGCCTGACGCGGCCTGTGTGCCCTTTCGACTCGAATTTTTTTGGGAATTCCACACTTCCTCACCTGTCTCCGCCATGGCGCAATCTCCATATTCTGCTCATCAGTCTTCCGCCCGCTCCTCTCCTTCCCAGTCCCTGCACGCCACTAGTCCGCCGGGCTCAGTCGACACCCTTGTCTCGTACCTGGTCGCTTCCAAGCGTTCCTTGGGCAGCATTCATCTTGTCCATCGAGCCACAACCATCCTCTCCGAAGCACGTGCATCCGTCGAGTCGAGCACCGCGCTCCTCGCCAAAACAACCTATCTCCGTCGATCGTTGACCTCGCAGTTGAAACTATTACGTACTATTCAATTTGAGTTGGAAACAGCTGCCCAAGGGGTGCAACAGGAGTTCCAGGCCGTGGTCAAAGAGTTGGACGAGACCGGTGCAAGACTTCTAGAGTCGATCGACTTGCTGAGGGAGACAAAAGTCGAGGAGGCGTTCAAGTCCAGTGCCGAGTCAGAAGATGTCGCTGGCAAAGAGACTCTACACGACTTTGTCGATGACACAGGGGTCGAGAACATTAGGCAGGCCATGGAAGTGGCCATCGACAATGTCCAAAGTTCTCAGCATGAAATGAACCAGTCCATCCAGACCCTCGAGGAAGATTTGCAGTCAATCAATGAAGTGCTCAATAATAGGGTGGAAACCTCAGGCACTGAGAGCGAACTGCAGCAGCCTACCATACCTGACATCCTGCCCTTGTTAGAAAGTCATGCAAGAGAAATGGCCCAAGCGCTCGAAAGTCTCGTCAGACACTTCGACCTCTGCGCCACGGCGATAAAACACACCGAGGGTGGCGGCGAAGCTGTCGTCCAAACCATGAAAGGAGACGCCGAAGACCTCCCCGAAGCTGTCGGCATGGGCATGGATGAACTTCAGGCCCCGGCACAACCGATGAACGAAGAGGAACGTCTAGAGATGCTACAGGTACTAGAAAACGACGCCGCCGAGGTCGACGACGTGGTCATGGAGATCCAGGACCGCCATGCTGAGATGGAAATGCAGCTCGACAAGATCGCGCAATGGCGAGAACGACAAGAGAATGCCTATGCAGACGCTGCTACTGCCTTCACTCTGCTGGACAAGATCTCCGGACGACTGTCTGCCTACATAGCGGAATCTGCGCGCCATGCGATGAGATGGAGTGAGGAAAGGGCTAAGATCGACGACGGCATTGGTGGCATGGAAGAATTGTGTAATTACTACGCTAATTTCCTGCACGCATACGATGGTCTCATTATCGAGGTGGCCCGGCGTAGGACGGCCAAGAAGCAAATGGAGCGTATCGTGAATGACGCCCACACCCAACTCGAACAACTCTATGAGCAGGATCGCAAGTTGAGGTTGGAGTTCAAGAGCGATCTGGGAGAATACCTCCCTAGCGATATCTGGGATGGAGTGAACGCTCTGCCGCCCAGGTTTGCCATCAACCGGGCCGACGAGGAAGGCTTTGTTGCCAGTGTGCCTGAGCTGCCTAGGAAGACTGTCGAAGATGCCTTGAGGAGGTTGAAGGGCCGAAGGTAACGAGGGACCAAATCAAGTAAGTCTAGCATCAATAGAACGCATCTTTAGCCCTGTTAGCCTGTCTGTGGTTGCGAAATAGCGCATGACGCGAGTGAGGGTCGCATTGCCCATGTTCAGGGTACTCTTTGGATATCACGTGGATCTCAGCAGAAACGAGAGGTTGTGTGCAACCACGACCGTCGTCCTAGCTTCGTGCCGTCTCGTATCATCTCAAGTGTATTGTTTGGTGTCATCATCTCAAGGAAACGCAGTTGTGCAAGAACAGGCCAGAAGGCCAGCTGGGTGGGTTGGCTGCTTACCTGGATATGGTCCCTCATCGGGCGGCTGTTGGCGGTGAGAAGGAAGAAACAGTGGTGACGGCTGGAGGTGTCAAGCGGGGATTTAAAGCTGGAGCTGGAGCTGGAGCTGGAACTTGGCTTGTGCCTTGCATTGCCTCGCCAGCCATTGGAAATGGAATCCGCGCCAGTCCATACACTGACGCTTTTGATCTCCCGGGTCGTAGTCCTATCTGCGTATCCAGTATGCGTACATGCTCCTGCGTAATAGCACCGTTGTTGATGCAGAGACTCTATCGAGTTTCGCGGAGTCCAATGGCTAACCGGAGATCAATGCCGGTGCTGATACCGACACCTGTTTCACTACCAGTGCAGTGCTCGGCAAGAGAGCCATGCCTGCTTACCGCCTGGTCCGACCCGACTCCTTGACCAGCTTTTTCTTGACGCTCTTGGGCATCTTGGTGGCCCGCTTCTCGCGCTTCTCTTCCTTGACTTTGCGCTTGTGGTCGCGCTTCTCGTCCTTGTCCTGGAACCGCTTGCCGCGTGGCGGGCCGGAGTCGATCGAATCCTCGTAGTGCTCACCGTCAGACCCGGCGCTGGCACCGCCATCTGAGTCCGTATCCGAGGCGTCGGAGTCATGGTCTGGCAGAGGCACGCCCCCGTCTCCCTCGACTTCCTGACCTGAGGCTCGCGCCTGTCCGCTTGCTGAAGTGTTTGTGACGATCGAGTCTGATGTGGGCTCCGGCTTCTCGCCTTTCAAAGGTGCAAGAAGGTCTTTGTAAACCAGCGCATTGCGTCCGGTCACTTTGAGATTCTCGGCGTCGAGCTCTGCGTCGTAGACTTCATCCAACGTCTGCGGGATGTACTGCTTCCGGAACACCTCGGTCTCCACCTCGTCTTCTTCCTCGTCTATTCTCTCGGCGAGCAGTTTCTCGACCTCGACACGTAACGTGTCGACATCCAGCTCTGCGTCCTCGGCATGTTTCGTGATGAATTGGAACACCTTCTTGTCCGAAAGCACAGAAATGCCATGTCTCTTGAAGAAGTCGTTGACGTTCTTGATGTCCATGCGCAGGAAATCCAGGCTCCTCGGATGATCGGCTTCCACGCTCTGGCTGACGTCGATGATGTACGGCCGGTCCCTGTGCCAGAGGATATTGTACTCGCTCAAGTCGGCATGTACGAGCTTACATTGCTGCAACAAGATGCGCATGTATGCCAATAGCTCGATGTACACGCTGCGCCATCTCGAAACGGGGTCTTCATCGGTGAATTCAACGTCTTTGAGTCGAGGGGCGGCTTTTCCCTTGGAGTCACCGAGGAAAGTCATTGCAAGCACATGGCGCTTCAGGTAGAGCGGTTCGGGAGACGGAACACCAGCGGCGTGGATCCGTTTGAGGTTCCGCATCTCTTTCTCCGCCCACAGTTTCACCATGGACCGGTTGTCGCTCTTGTTGAATCCTTTCCGGAATCTGAATTCTCCAGTGACATACTTCTCGCGATCCTTGAACACGAGAATGCTGGTCTTGTACACTTTGATGGCCACATGCTTGTCGGGCGTGTCGAGGTCCTCAGAACTAGATAGGGCATGATAAACGTTCGCTTCTTTGCCGGTGGAGATCGTGCCGTTGATCTCTGACACGATTCCCGAGTTTATCATCTGAAACAGAATGCGTCTGGTCTTGGGGTCAAGCACTTGCTCGGTGGTGGCCCTGTCGCTTTTGTCTTTGTGGCGCTCGTCCCCTGAATCGCCTCGTCCGGATTTCTGATACTGGTCGTAATCCGATATATTTAGCTTGGCCAGCTTCTGGTGGCTCGCTTCGAATACTGGTTCAGGCGCTCGTTGGGGGTTCGACTTGGGATATTGCCATGCCGGCACTTTGGGGTCTGCACGGGCTTGGTTGAGTCGTTTCTGTCGGTTATATGATTTGGTGAGATCTGATGGATTCGATGAGGCCAGGTACTCTGGGTCGAAGAGTTGCCCATCTTCCGCATCGTCGTCAAGGGAAGAAGACGAGTATTCTTCATCTTCCGCTTCGTGAAGAGTCAAGCTCTCTTGTGGAAGGTCGCCTAGGTTCAGCCTCGTCTGGCTGCCGGATGAATCGTTGTCTAAGTATCCTCGATTGGGCACATATGTATGTGAGGGAGCCAGGCCGTCGGCAACGCCTCTAGACGTCTCCTCCGCCATATTGGATCTTTACCAGATACTACGATCCTCAGCGGGTCTGTTTGAAGCTGTTGGCTGAGCGGCAGATCGAGAGACGAATTTGTCCACGTCGCCACAGAAAAGTTTCGATGGGTTCAATATTGGGCATCGAGATTCCGGAGCCGTGATTGGGTGGACTATCCATGCACTGCGCACTACATTTATATGGCGGGGCATGAGACTTTGAAGCGCAGTTTCGACAAGTACGGAGTACTGTTGATTGCTTGTCGGCAAGATGAGATGTTCTTTCATGCTATACTAGGTAACTAGGTGCTAACTATGCTATACATGCATGCTTCATGTCCTCCCCAAACATACCTAGACCACCGCCGGTAAAACCACCTCCCCTAGTCGATTCCTTTCGGAACAAACCAGTCAGTGTCGGCGATCAGCCTCACCCGATGGAGATCCTTCTCGCGAATCCTCTCTTTGTCTGCAATATATTCTTCAATCCTCCTAGCTGCGTCCACATATCTGCCTGACAAGAAATCCAGCTGTCCGCTGGCGAGAGCCACCACCAGGCCGGCGGGCATCTGCGGGGTGTCCCACTGGGTGTCCTGGAAGAAATGTACTGCTGTCTTCGCCGACTTGTCCTCGCCGGGTGCTGTCTCGGACACATAGCTACCAGCCTTGACCTTCCCATCTGCCGCGTCGCGAAAGTCGCTGAAGAATCGAGTTTGAACCGCTCCCGGGTGGATGGCAAACGTCTTCACCCCGAGCTCTTTGTTTTCATTGTGAAGAGTTTCGGCCAGTCGAACCATACCTAGTTTCCCGATGGCATAGCTACTCATTCCCAAGCTCAAATGTGCAGCTGCACTCGATGTGAAAATGATCCTCCCTCCTCTCTCT
Organism: Capronia epimyces CBS 606.96; assembly: GCF_000585565.1. Taxonomy (NCBI): domain Eukaryota; kingdom Fungi; phylum Ascomycota; class Eurotiomycetes; order Chaetothyriales; family Herpotrichiellaceae; genus Capronia; species Capronia epimyces. The sequence goes on from NW_006912908.1 coordinate 1,643,385, forward strand.
CGTCGCATAACTGGGACCGCAGCTCGACTGAAGTTGAAGGCTCCTTGGAGCGAGACTGACACAGTGTCCCACCACAACTGAGGGTCCGACTCGTGAGTCGATAGCCATTGGGGCGGACGTCCGGCATTCATGAAAAGGACATCGACCTTGCCAAAGTCACGGTCGACCTCGTTGATGAATGATTGCACTTGGTCATAATCTTTGACATCGAAGGCGGCTGTTTTGGTCAGAAGATCTGGGTTGATAGTCTTGCAGATTCTGGCTGTCTCGTCAACTTCGGCGAGCTCCAGAGCCATCAAGCTGAGTGATTTGGCGGCAGTATGAGCGAAGAACTCGGCTGTGGCTCGTCCAATGCCACGACCCGCGCCAGCGATTACAACATGCTGATTTTGAAATGAGGCAGCGAGCTCTTTGTTCACCCGAGGATCCGTGGAATATTGGCAGTCATGCTGGTCGCCGAGAGAGCGCTCTCTCTGGATTTTGGGCTCGCCCATGATGTCCTGCGTGTGAAATCCAGGCTCCTCGGAGTGTTGCCCAAGGTCTACGGGCAAACAGCCTCGAGATATATCAATATGGGAGCAAAGATCCCCCACATGGAGACATAGGGGGTTCCTCGACCATGACATTGGTAGATGAATCAGTCCGGTCAGTATTGCGACGTCTATGCATTCGTTGACCGGTAGACGGGGGTGAGCCCATGAAGGGGGTGGGGGTAGATCTTGTGGGGTTGATGGGGTATAGATGGAGGTATCAACATGGGGTATGTGCGTGTGCTCTTTTGAACATATAGCTGACCAAGCATCGAGCTGTGCATGCTTTCCAACTTCAATACCTTGGATCTCGAACATGGGTTCAGCAATCACAGAGCATCGTCGGGTCATCGTGGTTGGGGCTGGCCCGGTCGGTTTGACAACGGCCACCAACCTAGCAAGGCTCGGAGTTTCTGTTCTGGTGCTTGAAAGACACCACGAAGTTGACCAATCTCCTCGTGCAGCTTCATACCAGCCTTGTGCTCAAGCCGAACTTCTCGAGACTGGGACTCTAGAAGATGTTAAAAAGGCCTCTATCATCAATGACGTGCTTTCATTCTGGATCAAGGGCCAAAGAGTTGCCCATGTCGAGAAACGAGAAGGGGGGAGCATCTTCCCGGCTGGCATTAATTGTCCCCAGCCAAAACTAGCAGAGATCCTCCTCCATCACTTGACAACGAAGTACAACTCGGATGTTAGGTTCAACCAGAAGGTGATTGAGATCGAACAGAATGCAGACGGCAGCCAGGTGTCGCTACTTGCGATTGACCCTGCGACTGATGAAGAGACAAAGTACACATGCGACTGGCTTGTCGGCGCAGATGGTGCAGGTTCTAGCGTGCGCAAATTGTCGAAGATTCCCTTTGAAGGGTTCTCCTGGCCAAAGGAAGATTTCGTCGCTACCAATTTGCGTTACGACTTCTTCCAGCATGGGTTCACCACGGCAAACTTCATCATGGACCCAGTCCACTGGGCTGTCGTCACCATCCTCGACAGCACCGGGCTCTGGCGCTGCGCGTTTGGAGTCCGGGCAGGTCTAACTAATGAAGAGATACAGGCTGAACTCGACCAGCATTACAAGCATATCTTCCCCGTGTGGCCGGTAGAATACGAGCTCGTCCAGTTGAACAAGTACAAACCACATCAGAGATGTGCCCAGACTTTCCGAAAAGGAAGGGTACTGTTGGTTGGAGATGCAGCACATGTAGGTAGTCGGCTACGCATATTTATGCATAGATCTCTCTCGAGCTGACCATTGCATCAGAGTAACAATCCCATTGGCGGTCTGGGGTTGACCACCGGACTCCTAGACGCCGGCCCTCTAGGACGGGCTTTGGGCGCGGTCATCTCAGGCCGAGCTCCAGAAGCCCTACTCGACATTTGGGCGAGCTCGAGGCGAGATAAATGGCTGAACTTCACCAATGCGTTCTCCATCGAAAATAAGAGGTTGATTCAAAGAGCTGGATATAGTGATGACCCGTTGGGGATATGGAAAATCGACGACGTTGCCAGGGACCACCAGATGGAGCAATGGCTTGCCACGGCCACCCCTGAGAAGGAGCAAGCCGACCTCAACCTTTACAAAGCCCTCGAGGATCCCCAAGCCCAGCTGTCTAGTCGAATGAAGCAATGGGAAATCACCATGGATCCGACATGGATGGCGGAGTATGAAGATCCCGAGCTCGTCAAGTACCGGATTTCCCTGAGGCCAATGGTCCTGTCGGCACCCAACTTGTGATTGCAATCAGAGAAAACTATCTGGTCACTGCAGAATTGGAGCCGTAAGAAAGACAATGACCTGGTCGGCCCGTTCCAACTCGGATGCATGGCGGCATATTCGGGACGGCAACCAGTGTCGATGGATCTAGAAACGACTCACTAACAGTGGTGAGCGCCCCATTGGACTCGACCAGGAGGAACTCGCTGAGGCGCCGTGGTCAATGCCCTGTAATTCATCAATGAGATCGGCATTTCAAATAACAGCTTCATCGAACTAGATAATTCCAAATCCCTGTCCGGCGTCAAACACCTTGCAATGCTCAGCTGCTTCTACAATCGGCGACATCATGCATCGAGCTCATTAGCCGCCATTTCCTCTGGATCATGGAACGGCTTCATGCCCATGGCTTCCCACCCACGCGCCACCTGCAGCTCTTCGGTCGTTGTCTGCTTGATGGACAAGTGCCTCCTGCCGAAATCGTCGATAAACGCAACACCCTTACCCTGTTGGGGAACATACAGTTTGTCAGTATAGCTCCTTCTGTGGTGATTGAGACATGCTCTACTTGCCAATCCCAGTGTTAAGTCAATGGAAACGTCTATCATGGTGGGTTTGTAATCCTTCAACGGAGTTTGCTTGATGGAGCGCACGATGTTGTCTGCGACGTGGAAACCCTGGAGAGACGCGGCGCGGCCCTGCTTTGGTCCAGAGATATCGAGGACGTCCCCAAGGGCGAATATTTGAGGAGAAGGTGAGTTCTTCAGTTGCAATGTTTTCTCGACAATGAGTCCGCCAGAGGGAGCCACCGAGGATGGCGAGAACTGCTTGACGAGGTCGGATTGTGCAGACTGTCCTGTGCATTTTATCTGTAAATAGCCCATGGTCAGTCCGGACTATGAGGTAGAAGCCGGCGAACAATCTTGCTCACCAGACGGTCACACCGCAGAGCCTTCCCGCTGCCTAAGGTGACTTGCTCAGGTGCTTCTGAGTCTAAGCCTGACACGACCCGCTCACCCAAGTACAGACTCACACCCATCTCCTCGAGGGCCTTCTTGGTAATCTCGTGGAGCGCTTCGCCAAAGTTGTTGAGGATATGGTCGCGAGAGTGGACCAATGTCACATGCTTGTCTGGGTGTCTGGTCTTGATGTCCCCAGCGACTTCGACCCCGGCTGCTCCGCCACCGACAACCACGATATCTTTGGCCGCTTCTATTTGTCGCCGCTGCTCTTGGAAGAACCGAATACAGTCGCTCTTCACGTCGGCGTCCAGCTTCGCTGGGTATCTAGCCTGCGAGCCTGTCGCAATGGCTAGGTACTCGTACTCGAAGGTTGTTTTGTCTTCCAAAGTAACCTTTAGCGGATCGATCGCAACAACATTTCCCTGCTTGAACAGATACACGCCTTGTGGCGCCGTTGAAAGTTGCCTCGGGAAGGGGATAAAGCATTTGTGGTCGTGACCTGAGACGACAGAAATCCGAGGGAAATTCCAGGTGAAATGGAAGTGCGATTTCTTCTCGATCAGAACGACTCTCCATCCCGTGGGGAGCGACTCAGCAAGGCCTTTGGCGAGATAGAAGCCACCGAAGGAGCCTCCCACAACCACCACATTTTTGGGACGGTCGACAGGGCTGTATGTCAGGCGATGGATCTTCGCAGTGAATATTTGCATCAGTCGCTGATAGGTTAGGGCAAAACCGAGGCTGACGATCTTGGGGATCAAAACCATCTGTTCGAAGATACTGGGCATCATGGGAGTGGGAAGAGATGGAAAGGAGACCAGGCCAGGGCAAGGAAAATCACATCTTATCTGATTTGGCTCTCAACTTGAGCCCTCCAGGTACTCTGTACGCTCAGGTCCGGTCTCGGAGCTGGCTCTGAGTCTTTTCACATTGTGCCCAAGTTGCAAGCATGGGACTTGTTTCGTGGCATCTAGGCACCGAGTACGGATACAGCGGTGTTCGGGGTTTAATAGGTTTCTTCTGAATTCGGCCGTAAGCATTCGGCGCCGATGATGACGGCCGGATATGACGGCCGATCATAACCACCGCAATTGTTTGCACTCTCTCTCGCGGCTTTTTGCTCGAAATTGACAAAAATAGTCCAGGTTGTCTAGATGGGCGGATGCCAGATGGCCGTCGTAGTGACCGGAGTGCTCGATATCCGTACTCGTCCTCGTCGGTGGTTCTGATTCTGGACGGGTCACCTGACGCTGCCATTATGTAATCACAAACACGACACGTGACGCGGCCTTAGGCCCTCTGCCAAGCCCCGTGATTGAACGCGGGCGCGTTCCCTGCCAGCGTTGGATCCAGCGATTCGCGTGTTTGGAGAGGAGGCTCGCTCGCTGCCACCACCACTCCAACGATCCATGGTTCATGGTTCATGATTTATGATTTGATGCGCACACTTCCCTCAAACCCTGGGTGAGCGATCGCCCAAACTCTACAAGATGCACATCAAGCAGATAAGCATCCAAGGCTTCAAGAGGTACGTCCCCCGCAACAACTGCTGTTACCTCGCCCTCTGACCTGGTCCTGTTCCTGGCAGCTACAAAAACCAGACCGTGGTCAATCCCTTCTCGCCCAAACTTAACGTCATTGTCGGTCGCAATGGCTCTGGAAAGAGCAACTTCTTCGCCGCGATTCGCTTCGTCCTCAGCGATGCCTACTCGCAGATGGGCCGCGAGGACAGACAACAACTCATCCACGTGGGTCCACCACACTTTGGCGCATGGAGAATCACATTATTGACAATGACTAGGAAGGGACGGGGTCGGCCGTGATGTCAGCGTATGTCGAGATAGTGTTCGACAACGCAGACGGTCGGTTTCCCACCGGAAATGACGAGCTGATACTGCGTCGGACCATTGGCCTGAAAAAGGACGAGTACTCGCTTGACCGCAAGAATGCAACGAAGCAGGATGTTATGCAGTTGCTGGAGAACGCCGGCTTTTCGCGTGCAAACCCATACTACATCGTGCCTCAAGGTCGCATCACCCGTCTGACGAATATGAAGGACTCAGAACGTCTCGATGTCTTGAAAAGCGTAGCCGGGACACAACAGTTCGTTATAAAGAAAGAAGAGTCTCTCAAGATCATGAGCGAGACCAACAGCAAGCTGGCTGCCATTGACCAGACCTTTGAGCAGATCAATGACCGACTTGCCGAACTCGAAGAAGAGCAGGAGGAACTACGGGACTTTCAAGAAAAGGACCGCGAGAAACGGGCATTGGAATATACCATTTTTCAGCGCGAACAAGAGGAAATTAACAAGGCGCTTGCAGATTTGGACGACAGAAGAGCGGGAGGCATCGACGACGCAGACGAGAATCGTGAGCGCTACGCCCAGTTTGAGGACGAGATGGCCAGGATCACTCAGCAGATGCAATTGCTGAACCAGCAAATCCACACTGCGCGACTCGAAAAGCAACAATTAGAGGACGAAAAGCGCGAGAAGGCCAAAGCACGAGCACAGGTCGAACTAGAGGAGAAAGACCTCGCGCAAGGGCAAGCTGCAGCAAACCGTGCGAAGGAGACCCATGATCGAGAGTTAAAACAAGTCCGATCACAGATCAAAGAGATCGAACAGGAGCTGCGCACCATCATCCCCCAGTTCGAAGCAGCGTGCGTCAAAGAGCAATCCGTCAAAGCCCGTCTGGACGACGCGGTCGCTACTCAACGACGTATATATGGCAAGCAGGGGCGGAATGCACGATTCAAGTCGAAGAAAGACCGGGACAACTGGCTACAGGCGCAAATCAGCGAAGCCTTTGAATCCTTGTCTCGTTTCAAAGCCACACGCATGCAGACGACGGAGGGCATCGTGGAGGATCAGAAGTTGATCGACAGTCTCGAAAAGGAGATTGAGAGTTTGCACCAGCAACTGACAGGCTCAGATGATTCACTTGACAAGGAGATCCAGGCGGCCAATGAGCGGAAGGAGAATCTTATGGATGAGCGAAAGATGCTGTGGCGCAGAGAGGCCCAGCTGGACTCCGAATACTCAACGGCCCAAGATGATCTGCGAAGGGCAGAACGAAGCCTGTCGCACATGATGGACGGGAACACCAGCCGCGGCCTAGATGCTGTACGGCGCATAAAGCAGCAGCACCAGCTCGACGGCTGCTACGGTACTCTGGCCGAACTGATTGATGTCCCCCAGCATCATACTGCGGTGGAGGTCACCGCTGGAGCCTCGTTATTTCACTATGTCGTGGACAATGATGACACTGCCACTCGAGTTATGGAGATCTTGAACCGCGAGCACGCTGGCCGTATCACCTTCATGCCGCTAAACCGGCTCAAACCCAAAACAGCCAATTTCCCAAACGCGCAGGATGCAAGGCCGCTGATGTCGCTGATCAAGTACGACCCAAAATTCGAGAAAGCTGTGCAGCAAGTGTTTGGCAAGGCAATCATTGCTCAGAATCTCAGCGTTGCAGCGCAGTACGCCAGAACCCATGGCCTGACCGCCGTAACACCCGAGGGTGATCGGTCCGATAAGAAGGGCGCATTGACGGGTGGCTATCATGACGTGCGTGCTTCCAGGCTGAAGGCCACCAAAGCAGTATTGGTCGCTCGGGAGGCTTTCGAAGCCATCAAAGCCGAGAGCAATGAGGTCAAGAGGAAAATCGAGAAAATGGATCAGACCATCACCAAATCCATGGGTGAGGTTCAGATACTAGAGCAGCGGAAGAATCAAGTCCACGGCAATCAGAGACTCCTCAGACAAGAGATCAAGAACAAGACGGACATGCTTCAGCATGCGAGAGAGGACTTGGAGTTGAAGCAGAAACAGGAGGCAGCCATTGCTGCCAACGTCAAAATCCTGACAGATCAGCAAAAAGACTACGAGGCCGAGTTGGCGTCGGACTTTAAGAAAGCTCTGACACCGGCCGAAGAGGCGCAGCTCGAAGGCCTCACCGGAACCATACAGAGTCTAAGGCGGGATCACAACGAGCTGTCGGCGGCTAGAGCGGAGATTGAAACCAGAAAGGCAGATCTAGAGGTCAGACTGAACACCAGTCTCAAACCTCAACTTGCCAGTCTTGACGCAGATGAAGTGGAGACCGAAGCCAATGTCTCTGCCACGCTGCGAGCCAAGAGAGCTGAGCTGGACCGATTAACGAAAGAGTTAAAGGTAATCCAAGACAATCTCAACGATCTGGAGGATCGGCTTGAAACATCTGCCACGCAGGTGGCCGAGCTCGAAGCACAAGCAGCCGAGACGAAGCGGCAGCAGGAAGAGCTGGCCAAGGCAATCGAACGACATCAACGGCGGCTGGAGAAGGCGGTCCAGAAAAAGGCAGCGCTGCTCGCTGCCAAACAGGAGACGATTGAGAATATCCGTGAGCTTGGGGCTATTCCAGAGGACCTGCGCAAAAAATACCAGTCGGCGGATTCCAACGTGATCGTCAAACGGCTGCAGAAAGCGAAAGAGACTCTGAAGAAATACAGCTCCGTGAACAAGCACGCCTTTGAACATTACCGCAAGTCGACCAAGCAGCGAGAAGAGTTGGAGGACAGGCGAAAAGATCTCGAAGCTGCGAGAGGAGCCATCCAGAACCTGATCGAAGTCCTCGACCAGAGGAAGGACGAGGCCATTCAGCGCACGTTCAAGCAAGTCAGCAAGGCCTTCTCCGAGATCTTCCAGAAACTGGTCCCGGCGGGGCGAGGCAGATTGATTATCCAGCGAAAGACGGACAAACGTTCGGCTGAGGATGACGAATCTGACGCCGAGCATGAGCCGGTGAACAAGAATGGAGTTGAAAACTACACTGGGATCGGGATCAGTGTCAGCTTCAACAGCAAGCACGATGACCAGCAGCGCATCCAGCAACTGAGTGGTGGGCAAAAGAGTAAGGGGGCATCCGGTCACCGGGTAGAAGGGTGATTGCTAACGTGCTTTTTCTTCACAGGTCTTTGCAGTCTTGCCCTGATATTCGCCATCCAAGCCACCGACCCGGCTCCGTTCTACATCTTTGACGAGATCGACGCCAATCTGGACGCGCAGTACCGTACTGCGGTTGCAGATCATCTCTTGTATCTTGCAAACCGAGCAGAGGAGGACCCAGCAGATGGTGATGAACGTCCACTAGGAGGACAGTTCATCTGCACGACTTTCCGGCCGGAAATGCTCAGGGTTGCCGACAAATGCTTTGGCGTACGATTCGCCAACAATGTCAGCACGATTCGGGAAGAGACGAAGGATAATGCCCTCGACTTTATAGAGTCCCAGACGCAGTAGGCGGCGACCCAGACAGCTTCTCACGGTGATGATAACGAGGCAGATGGGGTGGTACGTTCAATCTTCGACATGAGAGCTTTCTGATGCGCTATGTTGGACAAGTTACTGTATGCTTTTGACAACACTGTTGCGTGTTATGCCATGCTTTTGAGGCGGATCGTTCTGCCTACCATCACGTCTAGGGGAAATTTGTTCGAGAGCGGAAACCGTGTATGATATGATATTATGGAGTTACGAGCGTGATCGAAGAGAGTGTCCTGACCCAGACCATTCAGATGCTTTCCCAGTTGGCAGACTGCCTTGGACCTCCTTTCCTTACTCTGGTCTTTACAAGGGGTCTGGCGCAGCCATTCACCTATCCTCGTAGAAAGGTGAATGAATGAATGGTGGTATATTCGAGTACGGAGTACTGCTTCAATAGATAGTATTAAGCAAATCTCCAGCTCTACCGGACAAATATCTTTCTGATATATTGGATGTACTCTACGGCCTCCCGAGTGGAAATGATTGATTTTTTATTTACTTATTACATGCATCCTATATCTCGAGGTTATAGTAATCCGGTTGATAGGAAGCCGGAAGCCGGAAGCCGCCTCGTATCGACATGGACGCTAAGGCATGGCGCTTCATGCAAAGAACTGGTTCTGACCCCAAGGCAAGGCGCTTCATGCAAAGAACTGGTTCTTGGGCCGCGGAAGACCCAGATGTTCCCGCAAGGTGGTGCCCTCATAGTCGCGGCGGAAGATGCCACGGCGCTGCAGCTCGGGGACCAGGCGGTCGATGACGTCGTCCAGGCCCTGTGGCACAAAGGGAAAGACGACGGTGAAGCCATCAGCAGCGTCCTCAGCGAGCCAGGTGGCCATCTCGTCGGCAATGGACTCGGGGGTGCCGACAAAGGCCAGGCCGGAGTAGCCGCCGAAGCGCTGGGCGAGCTGGCGGACGGTCAGGCCCTCGTCCTGGGCGAGCTTGATGACGCCTTGCTGGCTGGTCTTGCTGGCGTTGGTTTCGGGGATGTCGTCGACGGGCAGCGGGCCGTCCGGGTCGAAGCCGGAGGCGTCGGCGCCCAGGGCGACGGACAGCGAGGCGATGGCGCTGTCGTAGTGGACCAGGCTGTCGAGCTGCAGGCGGCGGGCCTTGGCCTGGTCGACCGAGTCGGCGACGATGACCAGGGCGGCGGGCAGGATCTTGAGATGGTCGGGGTCGCGGCCAGCAGCTCGGGCGCGGCCCTTGATGTCGGCGTACAGGTCCCTGGCGGCGGCGCGGTCGCGCGGCGAGCAGAAGACGACTTCGGCCGTCTCGGCGGCCAGCTGGCGGCCGGGCTCGGACTGGCCGGCCTGGACGATGACGGGCCAGCCCTGGACGGGGCGGGCGATGTTGAGGGGGCCCTTGACCTTGAGGTCGGGGCCCTGGTGGTTCAGCACGTGCAGTTTCTCCGGGTCGAAGAAGACGCCGGAGTCGCGGTCGCGCACGAAGGCGTCGTCGGCGAAGCTGTCCCACAGGCCCGTGACGACGTCGTAGAACTCGCGGGCGCGCCGGTAGCGGTCGGCGTGCTCGACATGCTCGTCGCGCCCGAAGTTCTTGGCCGACTCCGGGTTGCCCGTGGTCACGATGTTCCACGCGGCCCGCCCGCCGCTGAGGTGGTCGAGCGACGCGAACCGCCGCGCGATGTGGTACGGCTCGTCGTACGTGGTCGACGCCGTCGCCGCCAGCCCGATCCGCTCCGTCACCTGCGACAGCGCCGACAGCAGCGTGAACGGCTCGAACGACGTCACCGTGTGGCTGCGCTTCAGCGCCTCCACAGGCATGTTCAGCACCGCCAGGTGGTCCGCCATGAAGAACGCGTCGAACTTGCCCTCCTCTAGCTTGCGGATGAACGTCTTCAGGTGCGCCAGGTTGAAGTTCGCGTCTGCGTACGCCCCCGGGTACCGCCACGCTCCCGTGTGCAGGCTGACCGGCCGCATGAACGCCGTGAGGTGGAGTTGCTTGCTTTTGCTTTTGCTTTCCGCCATGATGTCGACTCTTTAATCTTCACTTTCTGCCTGGCCAACTGGGTTGGTTGCTTGGTGGCTGGGAGGTGCTCACTCTTCTGTATAGTAGATGGTAGATGGTATGGCAGCCAACCTCCTGACGAGTACGTGTAGGTTTGCTCCGTCGTCTATGTAGTCCTTGGACTCGTAGCTCTGCGTCTGCCCTCCGCGACTTGATTACAAGTTGGACAGAGAGTATAAGAGCCATGATGACAAATGCCGTGAGCCGGCATGTGGTGGCATGTTTCCATGTTTCCTATCAGTGGCTCGGTATCGATGCTGCGATCACGACATCGACAGAGGCGGGGCTGCGGCTTGTCAGAGACTCGGAGAGACACCATCTCAACGGCTAATAAGACCACTCACAGTCCGGGCCTCCCCATTGGACAGACACCGCTCAGGAGGCTAAGCAGGGGTCCTAGGGCCTGCTCAGGGGGTTGGAAATAGCCCGCAGCCTTAAATACCCATCAGGCGCTACAGACTATGTGGGATATAGTAGGTATGTTATATACCTATATCAGCCGGCTTATAGCTACCACTTGATAAGTATAAGTACGGGCATGGGCCACCGCCACGTATTGTCAAGTGCTTATCTTTGCCTACATAAGCTGGTCCCTGTGATTTACTGCCGGCGGAGGGCACAGGATGTAGTAGTCTCTCAGTCTAGTTTGTCTGATGTTGATATTGATATCGTCTAGAGTCTTGGTTTATCTGCGTTGATCTATTTTGAAGAAGCCATCTATAGCTCAAGGACCCCGTAACGTCTCTCTAATGCATATCCTGCTCGGTTCTATTTTTCGTTGGTCAGCTCAACCGGAGCATCCGGTTGTCGTACAAGGCTGCCTGGCTGGGCCGCGATCGGAGGTAGTCCGGTCGCTACTGAAGACAAGCGACAATGGCGGCAATGGCAGTAAGTGTGTCGTTGGGGTCCCGTACCCGCACCGTCTTAAGGCCGATCTGCTTCGCTGGATAGTCGTTGCCGCCGGGGAAGATGGCGTCGCCAATAAACATCATCTGCTCGAGAGGGATGCCGCTGGCGTCGCGGAGTCGCTTCAGACCGTAGCCCTTATCGACGCCCTCCTTGGTGATGTCGATGGAGGTGGCGCCGCCCATGTTGATGGACAGACCGGGCAGACGTTTGTGCAGGTCTGCCTGGATGATCTTGCGTTTGGCGAAGTCCGGGTCCCAGTGCTCCTTCTCGGCGATAGGGGCCTGCTGACCCAGCGCGGAGAAGGTGATCTGACTGCCGCGGTCCTCGATTCGCTCACCCCAAGTTTGTTGGGGCTCAAAGCCGGTCGCTTCGAGCGACGCCTGGAAGGCGTCAATGATCTCCTCACGCACATCTTCGCTGAAAAGCTCGGCGTACACCACCCCCCACTCGCCGTTCCGGTGTGTGTAGAGCTTGGTGCCGGTCGTCGGCATAAGCCACAGCTTGGACAGGTCGGCGCGCGCCGGCAGACGGCTTGCGACCTGCTTTTGGAACTGTGGCCAGTCACCACCCGAGATGACGGCGACATGGGCGACAGACAGGAGGTCGGCAAGGGCCTCTGCCATGGAGTCTTTCAGTGGTTGCTTGCTCTCGGCGAGCGTTCCATCGAGGTCGAAGCCAACGAGAGAGATCATGGTAACTAGACCGACTACAAGAATGGAGATATGAAGGAGGAAAGAAAAGATGTGTGGCTACGGAGTATTACGGGAGAGACATATAGAGTACGTATCGTATCTGTACAGAGTAGAATACTCTGCCACTGCTGCTGCTGCTAGTCCTTTTCCGTCCACGCGTTCCACTCTACGCGTCCGTCGAGCCACCAACCGCCAACAAATCTGCCAAGATCCAACCAAGCACGTGGTGTCACGTGAGTATGTAAAGTTACATAACCTGGTAGGAGCCTGGCCGGTTTGATTGGTCAACGCGAGCGACGCACGTCTACCCACCTGGCCATTAGCCGATCTGGCATGGGTTGGTCTTGGACAGCATCACCAAGTATTGATACTAATACTCTGCGAGATAATCCATACCAGAGTAGGTATATGTGCCAAATACAATAGAAACTCCTAGATAAGGCTATAGAAGAGTCGAAGAGAGCGTGGAGTAGAACATCGGATCTCGACGACGTAGTACCAGTCAGTAGTAACGCGCCCACTCGACTCACTCAAAATTGCCAAGCCTGGCATCTGGCGCAGCGAAACTTTTTCAGCAGCAGATCGCACCCTCGATGTTTCTCTTTCTTCCCGCCTGGCGACAGCCAGCGACGGCATCCTACATTTCCTTTGTGTGTCTCTCCTCCTGTCCCGGCTGCCGACCATGAAGTACGTTCTTGTGTCCGGAGGCGTCATCTCCGGCATCGGGAAGGGTATGACCGCTTCCTCGACCGGTCTGCTGCTGAAAAGTCTGGGCCTGAAGATATGTCAACCGGTTGGAAATCTCTGCGGCTAGGCTGACTCGCACAGAACACTACCGCCATCAAGATCGACCCCTATCTAAACATCGATGCCGGGCTTATGAAGCCGACCGAGTTCGTCTGCCCACACCCCCCCGTCTTGGAGAGCGTTGTTCGTCTAACCTGGTCAGGCACGGCGAGTGCTTCGTGCTCGACGATGGCGGCGAGGTCGATCTGGACCTGGGAAACTACGAACGCTATCTCAACATCACCTTGACTCGAGAGAACAGCATCACGACGGGAAAGGTGTATCAACATGTCATTGAACGGGAAAGAAGAGGAGACTATCTTGGAAAGACGGTACAGGTGGTCCCCCACCTGACAAATGCAATCCAGGACTGGATTGAGAGGGTTGCGCGGATCCCGGTCGATGATTCCAACGAAGAGCCCGACGTTTGTATCATCGAGCTCGGCGGTACAGTCGGTGACATTGAGAGTGGACCGTTTATCGAAGCCTTGGTGCAACTTCGAAGAAGAGCCGGTCCACACAATTTCTGCCAGATTCATCTCTCTTGGGTGTTCATGATCAACGAGGAGCAGAAGACTAAGCCCACACAGGCAGCCTTCGCGGATGCACGCAAAGCTGGTTTTGCGCCTGATCTGGTATCCAACCCGACCGGCATTGCATGCGGGATAGCGACTAACAGATGTTCAGATCGCCTGTCGTTGCGAGGACCCGCTCGCTGACGCGACCATCCGAAAAATCTCGGAGAACTGCCATATCGCCCAAAGTCAGATCATTAGCGTACACAACGTCGAATCGACTTATCGCGTTCCCATGCTCCTGGAGCAACAAGGCCTGCTCACCGTACTCAAGAGACTCTTCGACCTTGAATCCTACCCCATCTCCAAACCGTTGAAGGAAAAAGGCGAACGGCTGTGGAAGGACTGGAAAGCCCTGACAACGTCACAGAACCGGTTTCTAGAATCCGAAATAGTCACCATTGCTTTAGTGGGCAAATACATCAGCCTCCACGACTCCTATTTGTCGGTCATCAAATCTCTCGAACACAGCGCCATGGCTTGCCACCGCAAGCTGGATATTGTTTGGATTGACGCGAGTGACCTAGAAAAGGCAACTATGGAGTCCTCTCCGAAATCCTATCACAAGGCATGGCACCAACTGTGCACAGCTGATGGTGTCCTGGTCCCTGGTGGATTTGGCCATCGTGGCACAGAAGGTATGATCGCCGCGGCGAACTGGGCGCGCACCAAACCAAAACCCTACCTGGGTATCTGCCTCGGCATGCAGATTGCCGTCATCGAATATGCTCGCAATGTGTGCGGACTTGGCGAAGCACACTCTGTCGAGTTGGATGCACGTACCCCAGATCCCGTGGTCATCTTCATGCCGGAGATTGACAAGACGACGATGGGTGGGAACATGCGGTTGGGTCTCAGACCAACACTTTTCCAGGAGGGCAGCGAGTGGTCCCGGCTGCGAAAATTATACAACAATGCCCCGAGCGTCCACGAGCGACACCGCCACAGATACGAAGTCAACCCTGAATACGTCGAGCGCCTCTCGGAGGCAGGCATGTCGTTCATCGGCAAAGACGACAAAGGGGAACGGATGGAGATCGTTGAGCTCAAAGACCATCCCTTCTTCGTTGGCGTCCAATTTCATCCCGAGTACCTGAGCAGGGTGCTTCAACCGAGCCCGCCGTACTTGGGTTTCGTCGCGGCAAGTGCAGGCCTCTTGGAGCAGGCTACTGCTGCAGTGGCACGCAAAGCCCAGCAGGTCGCAGGGGCTGGCGGCTATACCGACGTCACCAGTGTCTTGGCCAGTGAGCTGCACAAAGTCTCCCTTCCCGGATCAGGCTCTGGATTTTAGGATTGTTTCCCCCCACTGTTGTTGGGTTGGTTGCGATTTAGAATGCATGGGGATTTTGGGTTGGGTACTATGAAGTGATTGGAGATCGCGCAGACTCCCTTCCCTCGCCGTGATGTACGAAGGCGTTTTGTCAACATGTCTTTGCAAGATATCATCCAACGACGAGACTGTCGATATGGTTGTCTGATCAGGATAAGGACACATGTAGATGCACCAGGCCTATGATATGACAGATCACGGAGTTTATAGAACATGACGTACGATTGAATATTCCCGGGTCCTGTAAAGATCTGTCTCTAGCTTCCTGGAAATGGGACTATGTATACTGTAGTGTATAGCCTCAGAGCTAATGGCGAATCTGCGTTGATTTTCATACTGTAGTCGGTCTTTGTTTGCCTTGTAGTCGATCTTCGCTCCACCGACTCCTTTGGACCGCGAAGGCCAGCAAAGACTACTAGTGTACGTGGTGATCGTAGTAGAGGAGAGCACGAGTCTCCCGTCCGACCAGTCAGTCGGACCGACTGGCAGCAACATGCACACTCCCAGGCTCGTGGCCATCAAATGCCTTGCCGGCGACTCTGTGCGTGGTTGTCGTGCGCTCCACGTCAATGTCGATAAGCTCGGCATCTCCATGGCGAGCGGCCATGACAGCACGACGACGAGGGTCATCGTCTTCTTCGGTCTCTGTCTCCACCTCTGCCACTCCATTGTCTCCGTCAGGTCGGGACGAGCGGGAACGGGAGAGGGAAAGGGAGTGGGGATTCCGGGCTTGACTTGATTTCATCTTCTCTCTCTCGGCGTCGACCCACCTTCTCCACGGCTTGTAGCACAGCACGCTGAGGCCGCCGAAAACGAGGAAGCTGCCGCAGATGGCGCCGCCGATGACTTCGTAGTATTCGCCGGCAGTCTCGACGCCGTCCCAGAACTTGCCGGTCGGGGACGCCACATTGAGGATCAGCGACAGGAGCTGTATGACACCAATGATGATGGCGCACATGACCGTCAGCGTCGTCAGCACGATCGAGTAGTACAGAAAAGTCAGGGGGTCTTTGACACGAGCGGCCGGCGTGGTTGTGGATGCGGGTATGGTCGAGTGCGTCTGGCCTTCAATATCCTCGAGGATCAATGGTTCGGCAGTGTCTGCATAGATCTGCTGGTCAACTTGTTGCTGGTGGTGGTGATGGTGCTGCTGACCCTGGTCATCGTCTTGACCGAGGTTCGGATTCTGGTTCTGGGCTTGACCTGCATCTTGGTTTTGATCTTTCTTGGCGTCGTCGTCGTCGTCGCCACCCATGCCCATAGGCGCGACGTAGAGGCTCATCATCAGCGCACCGTCTGTGGTGTCGACGAGACACATGCCGGCTGTGAACAAAACGGGGAAAACCAAAATCAACCACATACTGGTGCCTCGGGCACCTTGGATGCTGCTGATGCCCAACAGGGCGATCTCGGAACTGGTGTCGAAGCCGAGGCCGAAGAGGACGCCAAGCGGGTACATTTTCCAAGGTCGATCGATGAGTCTGAACATCTTCTTCAGGGCGCGGAACAAACAGCCGCCGCCCTGGACGTTCCAGGCCTCGGCAGCCTCCTGGTCTGGCTGCATACGGATGACTTTCTTTATCTGCACGACCAGCTTGTAGAGAATATACATGTTCATGAGGCCCAGCAAGATGAGGAACGCCGCGGACACGGAGGTGCCGATGATGCCGCCGACGGTGCCGAAGCTGTCGAAGCGGCTGGACACGCCGGCTGCGGTGGCCGCCACCACGATCGAAGTCACCACCACGATGGTGCTGTGTCCGAGGCTGAAGAACGTACCCACCGTGACGGGTCGCTGGCCTGTGGCGATCAGACGCCGCGTCATCAGGTCGATAGCCGAGATGTGGTCGGCGTCAAGAGCGTGACGGAGTCCCAGCGTGTACGCCAGCGCGGCCGTCGACAGCAGATGGGTATGTGACGCGAGGATCAGCCCGCATATTGCCCAGACTACCAGGTTGACGAGGATGAGAAGGGCGATGACCAAGATGGCGGCCAACGGCACTTTTCGCACGTACGGGATCCGACCGTGCACCTGCAACAGCTGTTGGTGAGTTTGTCGTCGAAGGCGCCGCAATCGCTGCAGCCGCCATTTGGAGACCGTCTCATCTGCTGCCAGAGGCGCGCTTTGGTCCATGTCAGGCCAACGGCGGGGCCGGGGTGGCTGTGGTTTGCTCTGGCTGTCGCTCTCGCTGAATCTTCTATCGCCAACAGCCTCGTCGACCTTCAGTAGCTTGTGCGCCTCTCGGTCAGGCGAAAGACCACGATCACCGCCACCGCCACAGGTTGGATAGAGGGGAACAGAAGGGAATGTCAGTGAAGAGGTCCAGCAGAAGACTTCTTATGAGCTGCGCTCGGTGGTCGTCGAATACCAGCCAATCACGGCAAGAATTGACTGTCAAGCGTCGAGTGAAAGGCGGGGGCGATAACGATAAGACAATAGACAATATATACGATATACGTAATTACTCCTTACACCTTACACATACAGAGTAGCAGCAATTACCAACATACCTAAGGTAGGTATTAATACAGAACACGCAGTGCAGAGTACAGACTACTAACGTACAAGGGCTTTGCCAGGGTGCCTAAGCCTCTTCATCCACTACATACCATGAGGCGACATCCTGATCATGTCCGCGCCGACATCAACACTACTATTATGGGAAGAGGGGGAAATGGCACTCCAACGCACAGTTGGAAAGAAAAAACACCCCTATATGGCAGCGACAGCCTTCTTAGTGGAACTCAGTGCCGAGGATAGGGGGTTTTCTGCTTTGCGAGCTGCCGCTCTTCAAAGGATGAGCAACTTGACATCCTGTTTCATGCTGGTCCAGATGTGAAGCCGTCGCTTGTATATCGGAATACGATGGCTATACGGAGGGCTACAACTGTCCGCTCTGCAGGCAACGGCTGCCCGAACAACTCAACTCCCCGCTGGCAACCTTCTCCTGTTCCTTCTTGGGGCGACACTCCTGGCTTGACCATTCATTCTGTTGCGCATCACTCCAGAGGCCTGCATGCGGGATCACCTCGAGACATGGAAGAGGGTCAGTCAGGTTCAGCGTGCAGAGCAGACCCGATGGAAGCCTGTGTTGAGTCACACGACTGGCCCTGGCTCTCCTGGCTCTGCCGGATCGGTGTGCTCTTGACATCCATGAAAGCCACAGAACACGACGATTTTGCCATATCTGTCTGCTATTTGGTCCCCCCATCGCCATTGAGATCTTCCTTGTCAATGCTTTCCTCTTCCTCGTCAGTATTGCCTTGCTCGTCATCATAATCCTCCTCGTCAACACCTTCCTCTTCCTCGCTCAAGTGGTAAACAGCCCCTTTGTCCCGGAGCATCTGCACGATCTTCTCGTGGCCCCCAGCTGACGCTGCCTGTAGTGCATTTCCAAATTCTCCTCCTTGAGCGTTGACCTCTGCTCCGTTGTCCAGTAACATCTGCACGATCTTCTCGTGGCCTCTAGCTGACGCTGCCCGTAGTGCATTTCCAAATACTTCTCCTTGAGCGTTAACCTCTGCTTCGTTGTCGAGGAGTAT
>NW_006912908.1:1662118-1666360 GCF_000585565.1 Capronia epimyces CBS 606.96
ACGATCTTCTCGTGGTCCCAACCTGACGCTGCCAGTATTACATTTCCAAATACTTCTCCTTGAGCGTTGACCTCTGCTCCGTTGTCGAGGAGTATCTGCACGATCCTCTCGTGGCCTTCAGCTGACGCTGCCTGTAGTGCATTTTTAAAGTATCCTCCTTGAGCGTTGACATCCGCCCCGTTGTCGACGAGTATCTGCACGATCTCCTCGTGGCCGTAAGCTGACGCAGCCTGTAGTGAAATGCCATCCTCTCCCTGAGCGTTGACATCCGCTCCGTTGTCGAGGAGTATCTGCACTATTTTCGTGTGACCGAACGCGCATGCGTAAATCAATGCTGTGCGACCTAAGCTATCGGGTTGGTTGAGGTCGAAGTGCTTGTTTGATTGTAATGTCAATTCTAATGTCTGGCCATGTCCTAGTAATGCTGCTAGGTGAATCGAATCCATCCGTGGCTGGCCTTGGGATCGGAATTGCCATATCGATTTCTTTATCATATGCCAAAAGATTGAGAACCACAAAGCATCAACGCTAGCATTGACATCATATAAGGGCGAGATCCTAGTCCAGAGCGAGTCGTTCTTTGACAAATCTGCATCTTGGACGTGGCGGGGCCAGTGCTCCGCTGAATAGGCGAAAAGAGTCTCGACCGGTTCGTCCTTGTTTGAAACATCGTCGATGTCATGATGGTAACCCTTTATCAATTTCTGTACCAGGGACTGTGCTCTAGGCCTGATGTCCTCAAAGCACAAAAATTCGACGCATATTCGAGTCATCTCTTTCTCAACTCCTCGCGGATCAAGACAATGTTTCCATCCAGATGACGGAACTGTGGCGTCGTCGTAGTAGACCAAGAACTCCTTGGCTGTCTGGTGAATGAGATATATTCGGTCGTGATTGATGAAGACAAAGAGACCGCACCAGTGGCGAATGTTGTTTTTGAGGCGGTCAGGATCGAGTCGAGAGTCGTGTAGGGAAATTGGGTGTGTCCTCGTGGCTATTCCTAGAGCTATAGCCATCTCTTGAATCGTTAGTGGGCGGTGTGCCCCGACCACGATCTGGAGGATTTTCCTCTTTTCCTTGTTACTCTTCTTCTTAGACACTCGGCTTAAAATCTTCTCGTATGCGTCTTCCACACTCGATGGCAGTGACTCGAATGAAGCTTGTTCAGGTCGTAGAGTATGTTGTAGAGTCTCACGAATATCCTCAATGGCGAGATGGAGCCACAAGTACGTACGGTTCTCCATCTGACGTAGCTTGACTTCAAGTCTTTCCTTGGTTCGATATTCTAGGGTGGCCTCTTTCGCGAGTTCTTCTACACGTTTTCGAATAACCAAGTCAATTTCCCGGTGGATTTGGTCGTTCTCCTCTTCACCCCGTAGTCGAATAGTAGGTAGGTCGTTCAAGGTCCTCTGAAACCTGGCTTCAATGTCATCGTACGGTCGACTAGTGACGAGAAACTTCAATCGTGCTCGCCGTGTCCCAGATGGAGAGCGCGACATCTCATGAAATTTGGCCAGCATGTCGATCAGCCACTGCCAATCGGACGGTCGGCATTCGTCCAATGCATCTAGAACGCATATCACATCACGAGCCACGTCGGCCATTGCAGCTGCGAGCAGTATACGCCATAGTTCCGGGACCTCCTTCGCCAGACGGTGGCCAGTCTTCTCCCATGCCGGGAGGGCGTATTGAATCAGGTGAGGCTGATGGGAAAACAATTGATGTAGGAGCGCACATAGAGCCGTGCCTAAGTTATCCTGCTCCTCGTTATCCTTGAAGAAGAAATAGCAAACGGTTCGGTCTTCCGTGGTCCGAAGCTCATTGTCAACGAGTGATTTGGCTAGCACCGACTTGCCACAACCAGGGTCGGCTGAGATCCAGAGCAGGTCATCATGGGGGGTTGTATCCCACTGGCGATATTGAGGGTGAGACAATACCCATTGGCAAGTGCCTTCTACTCGGTTGGGATTGACGTCCTTGAATCGCTCGTATGTGCTGGTCTTGAAGGCTTGACAACAATCGCGAGATTGTTGGCTCTGGTAACGCTGTTCTTGTTTCTCATTTCCTTGTTTCACCTCGTGGACCAAAGATTCTATAGAGAGTATTGTGAATCAGTAATTCTCCAAGGCGCCTATGACAAGATCGACGAACTAATAGGTTCTACTTACTAACAACTTCCCGAATGGCCTTCTCACGGCTGATCTGCTTCGGTTGTATATAGGTGAGAAGCTCTTTGGCATAAGCGGCCGCCGTCAGAGCCGCGTACCTCTGCCATGCATCATTCTTGTGCGAGTCTGCATAGTCACAGATGCCTCGGATGACGATGCAAGGGAAGTCGTTCATCAAACCAGCCGCCTCCATTTCCACGCACAGCGCCCCCAGCTCGCCACTCAGTCTATCTCTCGCGGCGGCATTTCTGATCAACTCATTTCCCGACGCAATAACGCCGTACCAAAATGCAGGATTTGCATCCTCATGGGCCGGTCTTGCGATCTTTCCATCCGCGCACAAGCCGCATAAGTTGGAAGAATTCGAGCCACCACACCGAGAGCAATATAAAATGTCTTTTTCCCGCCCGGGAAAGGCATACCCATTTTTTGTTAACTTGGGACGTTGCTGATAAATTTTAGCCATGAGATCTGGGACTTTGCTGTCAGCGTACTCATGTTCTGCCTGTAGACGGGAGAGGGCCGCCAGGAGCATCGTAGGCGGCGTGGTCAAGGTGCCCTTCCGTTCAAAGTGGTTGTCACCTAGGTTCTTGCCTAAGTCATACTGGACAACACCACCATGGGTTTGTTCAGGCTGGCTGATCACAACGTCCCCCAGGCGAATATCTTTCTGCGGAGTTGGGACCCCTCCTCCAATACCCAGCATTAGTCCGAAGCGCAGGCCGGTGAATGTCCTCACCATGTCTCTAGCAACCCTTGCTGCCGAGACTGTGCCGTACACACCTGCTGGCAAGGAGGCAATGACCACGTTATGTTCGTGAACTTTGCCCAACACGTAATTGTTGTTGTCGAGTTCATCCTGATCTGCCACCTGCTCATGATGCTCATCTAGGATGGCCATTGCTGCTGCCATCTCGTGAGGAAGCGCACAGATCACGCCCACTTGGTACTGGTCAATTTGGAGTGAGGGCCTCGAAGACATGGTTCTCGACTTTATGCAGGGCGTACTCTGAGATCTCAACGTAGAGTGTAGACGGTATGCCCGCAGCCGTCAACGCACGTGAGGCTAAGGTTCGATTCTGGCAAAAGCGCTCAAGTTCTCGAGGGGATTGGAGACTTCATATTTGGTATTGGAGGACACCAGCCAGCGAGCGCGCTAGGGAGGGGAGGCATGCGGCTGATGGTAGGTCGCGAGGTCCAAGATGGCAGGGCGACAGAGAGAGAAACTCGAACAGGTTGGATTGGACGACTCAGCAGATTGTGAATGAGTCGCAAGGGGAATTGAGACAGTATGAGGCCAGAAAGGAGATGGGTAGGGAAGCAAAGAAAAGGAGGAGGAGGAGGAGGAGGAAGAAGAAGAAGAGGGGGAGGGAGCGGCGACATGGCAATGAGGCTGAGAATATACAGTCTGAAATCTTGGTGGTTGATTCCCAGACCTCAGGGTCCGAAGGAGCCAACAACAACATGTTGTGCTCGTTGGCCGTACTCCGTAGACTGGCTGGATTGCCACGTAGCTGGACGGCACTGGGGCGCTTAAAAGGTTGATCGAGTCCAATCACACCGGTTATGTGTAGAGTCGTTTTCAGCTGGGTGCTTCTAGTAGGGGCCAGGGTCTAGCTGGCTCGCTAAGGGCCAAATCAGAGGGCTAGGGGGCTGAGTCCTCCTACCTGGACACTGCAAGTTCGAGGCGAAGCCCAGGCAGTAATGCAGCCACGACTCGAGCTAGGGGAGAATAGAGGGGGGCCGATGCGGTATGGGATGATGCCGGGCGGCTCCGTGTGATGCACACTGGGTGTATCAGAGCGATGGGAGTGAGCAAAGACACTTGAGTGATGGGAGAAAGATACAGTGCAGACACTGTACTCCGTAAACTAGGTGGCTTTGGAATGGGAGGAGCGTTCAGTTCTCACGGACGTCTATTAATTGGCTCTACTCTTGGCGAAGTTGCCTGATGGTGTCACGAGCCAGCGACAGTCTGAGATGCCTGAGACAAGTTCGTGTCCATGTCCAAGTCCAAGGGGGCGGCGTGCAGCCTGCCAGCATAGGTAGATGTACTCAAAAAGGTAGGGTGCTT
>NW_006912908.1:1666420-1694328 GCF_000585565.1 Capronia epimyces CBS 606.96
GGGGGGGTCCGGCAACGACTCGATATACCTACGTAGTATCACCTATACTCCGCAGAAGCAGATCTCAGATTCCTTGTTCTCCAACAAATGGGCCTGGGGAGGAACCCTAACTACATGAATGAATGATAGCAATGAGGTTGGGAAATGCTCCTCTCCTGAGTGTGACAGGTAGCGCCTCACATATCTGAAAGGCTCCCCACGGTGGACATCGGCCATGGCTTTCGGCGAAGCAGACCATGGCTACCACTGGAGCCAGTCTGACATGAAGTCGTCCCAGAACCGCTCCATCCTCAGGCTTTCGCGAGGCTGACTAGTTAGACCATCTTCTGCATCATCGGTGTAAGAATGGATGAGTTCATATGCTGAACCCCCTCCATCCACAGGTGTCCCAGGGCTCTGCCTCGAATGTGCCTTCTGCAAGGATAATGTGCAACGCTCACTGGCCGAGAATATTATCTCCAGCCACATGAAGAAATGGTGAGCTCCTAAAGTTGTCTGGAACTGAGCTGTGGCCTTGAGTTCCGCAACTTGGAGACGCAATCGCTCAAGCATTTTAGTTGTACGTGGCGTCAAATCCGTCATCGAAGCTGACGTCGATGCTGTCGTAACCGAGGCCTCCAATCGAGGAAGGAGGAACAGGTACGTCAATATGGGTGCCCATTCGACGATACCAAACAAGGTGAGATAGGTTGGGCCTTCTTGAAGGACATTTGAAAGCTGGGCCTGACAGATCTTGAGGCAGGCAGCAATATCTGCGGGCGAAGGAGGAGTGGAATCCGCCCTTTTGAGCCGGCTGTAGGTGGAAATATAATGATAGCTTGATCTTACCACGCACGGGCTCTGGGCGTGCAGATATTTGTCTCGCCACGATCTTAGTGCCGATTCTGAGCTCCAGGATGGAATTTGAGACGGCTCCCGGTTTTCCATGCCATTCAACGAAGTCCGGTGCTGTGCTGCGATGTACATCAACTCGATGATGGCTGTCGACTCAGTGTCAAGTGGCTGCGACAGTGATCGGGCCAGCAAATGGGCAGCATTTCTCAAACTACGTATGCAGTGCATATTCTCCAGTCTATCGTACCCGAGAACAGCACCACCACAGTTGAGATAATAGCAGAGGAGAAACGCTCGGACGTTGTTGAGATCATCTAACGATTGGCTTTGCAGGGTGCCATTGTCTTCCGCAAACTTCTTCGAAAGACTCAGATCTGCAGCCATTGCTGTGGACATTTGCAGCAGCTGGTAAAACTGCTGCGTCTCGGGATCGAAACGGTGGTGGTACCAAGTAAGATAGGTGACAAGACCCTTGAAGAGCTCGAGACTGCGCTGTCCTTTGATGATGGATCGGTCCGCGAGAACATGGCGGAAGATCTCATCTGCCTGCTTCTGGATTTCCAGGTAGGAGCTGCTTGCTGTGAGGAGAACCGATAGGAGAAGTAGCGGGCACTTGGATTTGAGGTCTTCGGGCGGCAAGTCAGGTAGAAGCAAAGCAAATGGGACTGCTCCAACCAGCCGTTTGTAATGGTCCAAGATTTCAAGGCATTGCTGATCAGTCAACTCCTCGAAGGCTGTCCACTTCCCGAAGGAGTAGCCTTCAATGTGCAGCTCATCCAGCAATCCCCGGCCAAAAGTTCGACGGGCTAAGTTGCCCACTACAAAGGACGCGTCCAGATCAGATGGACTGGTGCTGCTTGCTTTGCCGATCTCAGGCGTTGACAGAGGATGACCTTTTATCAGAGTCGAATCCGCAACTTGGCCAACCGTGTTGGCGAACCGGTAGCCTTGTCTCCTGCGACTGGTCAATCCTGACAATTCGATGGTAGCGTGGCGGTTCTCTCCTACTTTCTCACCGGTGTTCTTCTCTTGAGGGCCTGGTGGGGTACACAGGTGATGCCTGCATCTTCGCATCTTGCAACATCAGCAACAGCGGAATACAGGAGAACGGTGACAGCTGTACCGTTTGCAGTTGTCGGTTGGGGTGCCCGGCAGGCAGCGTAACTTCCGAGCACGACACGCCTCACATGCTTGTTGAGATCGAGGTCTCATCCCAGCTGCGGCGAGCCAGGGATGAGACACGTGGGCCCAATGGCGAGTCCACGAGACTGGTCTTAAGACAACTACCGCAGGAGAGGCATGGTGAGGTGGTGGTTGGGATGGAATCTTGCTCGGAACCTCGGAAGATGAATCTTTCCCAATTGAGGAGTCAATGCGCCGCAAATACCGACGCCCAATTGGCTGGAGGAGGAGTACCTCCCCGTCCATCTATTAGCACGGGAGGTATTTCTCTCTTCCTCGACACTGTACTCCATACTGTAGCTGGATTGATCCAACATCTCCAGGTCGGGTATCTGACTACCTGATAATATACAGTCTGTTCACAGAGTCGCAATGGCTTCGAGAGCATTCAGACCGCCTGTTCGAGCAGGAAGTACGTCCTCCGCAGCCCCCTCCGCATGCCATCTACAGACTCTGCCTCTTCCTCTTGCTAAAGTCTGATCTCACAGTCTACGAAGGCCAGTTGCGCCTGTATGCTGCTAGAAAGCAAGCTCTCAGGCCCATGCTCCTGCCTCGACCAGCAGTGTCTCTCCTTCACTCCAGGCCAGTTACTGCCCTCACAACTCGTCGCTCCATCCATCTAGCCCACTAACTATCCACCAGACTTTCGACGACATCGTCCAAGCCCGAAGGCAAGCCACAGATCGAGACTATAACCGCGGCCCAGCACACCGAGTACCTTGCCTCACGCCGCCGCGCCCGACCCACCAGTCCACACCTGTCAATCTACCAGCCACAGATAACGTGGTATTCCGGGGCTCTGATGCGCAACTGCGCCATCCTCATCACTGCACCGGTGTATATCTTCGGGGCGGCCTACCTTGTGTCGCCGCTTCTGGGCTGGCATCTCGACACTGCGAGCTTGGTGGACTGGTTTGGTGGGCTGTCCGCTAGCACGAGGCTGGCGGTAAAGGCATTTTTTGGCTGGCCGTTCATGTTCCACATCATCCACGGCTCTAGGCATCTGATTTGGGACACGGGGGCCATGCTCACGAACAGACAAGTGCAGGTGTCAGGATGGTTGGGACTGGGCCTCAGTGTGGTGGCGACGGTAGGCTTGATATTCCTGTGAGAGACTCCTGGACTGGCGAATATTAGGTCGTCAATGTCCATGCAGCTTCCTTTGTTAGCGAATACAGAACGAAATCCTGCAAACCCTTTCTGCATTCAGCAAAACAAGACGAATTAGGTGTCAAGACGAAATGCGACCGTTCAGCTGCCAGAAAAATCATAGCATAAAGAACGCAAGAAGAGAATGAAACAAAATCAGTTGCCATAGACAATTCGAACTTGCTGGCTTCTATAGCTTTCGACCTTTTATCCACTCACCAAGTCATATCTCCTTTCTACACCATTCTCCTGCTCCTCCTGCACATCGGCAGACCGGTCGAATTTATGCTTGCGCTCTCTCGTATCACATCCTAGCCAAAGCAGATCTGGTCTGCTGTAGTGGCCACAAATGTCCAAGAAGCTGCGCGCCATGATGGCCATGCTAGGGTCAATGTCCGCAATGACCAGGCCTTCCGTCGTGGGTCCGAGAGGCTCCGAGAGACGGCGCCCGTCCGGCCCAATGATGGCCGAGTAGCCGCCTCCAGGCTTGTTCATTAGCATGGCCTGAGCCGTCGACATGGCGTCGATCCCTTTGGGGCCGATGACGGTGGTGGAGTGTAGCACAAATGTCTGTGTTTCAATGGCGTATGTTTGGGAGAGACTGAGGCAGCCTAGCATGAACGAACACGGATTCATCCCGTCAGCCAGATCGGGGGGGAGAAGACATTAACAATATGGATGAGAATGCAATCCCGACTCACCCTCCATCGACAAGGACCACAGCTCTGGCCCAGCGTGAGGAGATAGCGGGGGCCATCCCGCGCAGTGAATCTCCTCTCTCTGTGTCGCTGTATGGTACTTGAGCAAAGGCTGGCAATGCTCCCAACAAGCCAGGGCACCAACCCGTTTCCCGGCTCGCGTTGGTGCCACGTTCACCAGACTATTACCCGAGGCGTCCCCGAAAATGGTGCGTTCCATGTGCGTTGGCTTGAGCTTGCGCCGCTTCATGAGCAGTTTGCCGTCCGAGTCGATGAGGGCCTGGGCAATATAGACCGAGTTGTTGTCATTCTCGGAAAACCCCAAAGCCACAACGACATCGTTTTGTGCCGCGCAATTTTGAATGGTGCGCATCTCGTCTGAGTCTACTACCAGCGAGTTCTGGATGTATTTTGTCGATAAGACGGGATCGACAGGGCGGTGCCTATGTGTTGGACACAGATTAGTTGTGGTAGCTGTGCAAGCGTCCCGAAATAGTGGTAGGCCTCAATTTTTGAGCCCTGTGGCCATGATATCCGTGCTGAAAGGTCGCGAGAGTCTGAGAGATATCAACACTCACCATACCCATGCCGGATATCCGGGAATGAACAACTCTGAAAATGCTAGGATCTTTACACCCTGCTTCCCCGCTTTGTTAATGATGGCGCAAGTCTTCGCAACCGATGCCTGAAGATCTAGCCATTCGGGCTCGTACTGCGCCGCGGCGACACGCAGAGTCGATGGAGTAGCAGTACTTCCCATGCTGGAGCGGGCCCTTCCTGAAAGAAAGATTAAGTGTGACTCGAGCAGTGTCTCCAAAGCAATCAGTTCCAGAGCTTCATGCGTAGGCTGCCGACGAGAGTATGTAGACGAGAAGAACCTCTAGCTCTGGTGTTTATGCTTCGGTCTTGACTCTTCAGTTTCCACCGATCTTATCAGCATTGTGCTTTAGTGGCTTATTAGTGCTCACTGCGGAGCGCGGGGTGTGGACAACCGACGATAGGTCCACGACGACTTAGAGGAGATTGAGGGGCGGAGAGATATCATGTTTGCGCATTCTATCGTCTGGCCTGGTTCGAACATGACTGAGCTGGCTAACCCTAGGCGCGGGCATGCGCGGCCACAAGAAATCGAGCACAGTATCAACGGGATGTTTCCGTCTTGGATTTTTGCTTCCGCTCTAACTACCTAGTAGGTAAGAAGCACCTAATCCAAGTGGTTTTCAGAGGCATGTTTGCGGATATCAGTGAAGGGCTTAGGACCTGAAGTGTTTGAAGGGTAATTGGTAACTCAGCCGAGAGAGCGAAGTCTGGAGTGGATAATCTTTAATCCGAGTACAAAGGCACTGCTCCCATCAACTGTCGACATCGCATCTCATCTTCTCATCGTTTGATATCAATCCCGATCAACTGACCAAGCGAGCTCCGCCCAGCCCTTCTATTCAGACGGGTAAGGATACTAGGTATCAAATGCGGTAGCAAGGAATGTCATGCCCTCTCAACCTCTCAATACGGGCTCCAAGGACCAGGCAAAGGATTTAAGTTCATCCCCAGCTCTGCAGAAATGGACGACGTCAGTGCGATGAATGACTACCTGCCTTATGTACTGGTGACTACATGACCATGATATTGCTGACCACTCCGCAGCATGTCGGCCGTCCTCACATTGTCGAGCTAACCTCACGAAACTGCGGTCGACAAGAATTCCTATCTACTCACTCTTTCAAGATTTCTATTACAGAACACTTTGCAAATACTTTGCATTTCTCCTCACTAGTATCTCCTGAACCTTCCAGTCGAGCCAGCTCTTTCGACACCTTGCCCATCATCTACACCACACGTTGATGAAGTCCTCAAGTCCACCAATCTCAACGCTCGTCCTTCAGAGAACACCTCTCTCGGCTGCCTGCTAGACAGTACCGCCCATTACTCCCAGACCTCTTATCTGGGCACAAGCACCAGCCAATCTACCTACCCCGTGACTTCTTAAACCTATTCGCTCCACAATGGTCAAGGACGACAACAACAAGCCTTTCAAAGCAGCAGCCCAATCTAATCCGACCGCTCTCGGGGATCCTGTCTCTCTCGAGCCCGAACAGACCGCACCTTCACCCAACGGGGTTGATCGACCACAGGCGAAAGAGGGCCAAGCCCAGACGCAGACTCCGACGCATGATCGGAAGCAAGACGGTCCAGGAACCAAAAGCCTAAAGGATATGGCAAAGCACGATCTCGACGAAGCCAAGAAAGGCAACCGATCGATGCTGGGGGACCCGGTAAGCCTCAAGGCCGAGACGGCCGACGCTGACCCGGTTAAGGACGACGCGATGGGTGGGATTACGGGTAACAAGGAACGAGATTCGAAGTTGTAAAAACCTTAGGTATCCGTACATGATAGTAGCAATTGATGCGTTGTTCTTCTTCTGCCACTCCCAGCCTGTCGAGCAATTTCTCTCTTCTACAAGTCAGGAAGAACGATTCATCCCTCTTAGACCCCGGGAAAAGGGAATCTTACGTAGAGACATCTGATTGAACGCCACCGCTGCGATGTGAGCTGCTGAGAACTGAATGGTAGGTATGTATCAATCAGGTGCTAGTATTGAGAGTTGCAGACACACTCGGATAGCCCTACTAGTAGGTAGCGGCGCTGCCGCCGCAGACCATGAGACTGCTAGCGGGCTCAATTCTCGTTGAATATCGTGATTGTCTTAGACATTCCCATTCCCATTCCCATTTCCATTCACACAGCTACCTCAGTTATCCTTTGAACGTCGTGACCGCCTTGACATTCGCATAGGCCAGGATACCCATAGTGCCAAACTCAGTGCCGATGCCCGATTCCTTGACACCGCCAAACTGGGCCTGCGGCCCGGCGGCCGGATAGCTATTGATCCAGACGCTGCCGGCCTCCAGCTGATCGGCGACACGCTGGAGCAATTGGGGATCCTTGCCGAAGACGGTGGCGCCGAGCCCGGCCCTGCTGTTGTTGGCGCGGCGAATGGCTTCGTCGATGTCGTCGTATTTCTGCACGGGCACGATGGGGCCGAACGGCTCCTCGGTCACGATCAGGCTGTCGTCCGGCGGGTTGTCGATGATGGTTGGGTGGATGAAATAGCCCTGCGTCTCCGGCACTTGCCCGGCCC
Organism: Capronia epimyces CBS 606.96; assembly: GCF_000585565.1. Taxonomy (NCBI): domain Eukaryota; kingdom Fungi; phylum Ascomycota; class Eurotiomycetes; order Chaetothyriales; family Herpotrichiellaceae; genus Capronia; species Capronia epimyces. The sequence goes on from NW_006912908.1 coordinate 1,673,424, forward strand.
CCAGCGCGAACTTGTACCCTTGGTCCTGCGCGTCGCGGAAGAACCCCTTGACCTTCTCGTACTGCATGCTGTTCTGGATCGGCCCGAGCATGACGCCTTCTTCGTCGGGCGTGCCGACTTTCAGTGTCTTGGCCACGTTGATCAACGCCTCGAGGAACGCCTCGTATTGCGAGCTGTGTACGTAGATGCGCTTCGAGGCGATGCACACTTGTGAGGTGTTGAAGAAGGCGCCCTAAATAGAACCAAAAAGAAACAATATCTGTTAGTGTGTGCGTTTTTGGCGCTCGCTCCATCTCTCAACACCTTGGAATGGTAATGTCAGGGGGCCGGTCCAACGTACCATGGCAACCATGGGGGCTGCTTTAGCAATATCAGCGTCCGGAAGCACGATGGCCGGATCGTTGCCTCCCATCTCCAGCGTCACGCGCTTGACTGTCTTCGCGGCTGCGGCCATCACTTTCTTGCCTGTGGCAATCGATCCGGTGAAGCTGATCTTGTGGATGTCCGGGTGGTCAACCAGAGCCGGGCCCAGTTTGTCGTCGCCGCCTAGTGCCTGCACCAGGCCCGGTGGAAAGACTCGATTGGCGATCTCGACCATTTTCAACGCGGTGTATCTGGTTCTTCCGTCAGTCATTTGCTCCAACGGCCCAAGCCATCTCGGGATGGTTGATCAGATCATGGACTTACGGCGTAAAGGGGCTAGGCTTGACGATGATGGCATTGCCCATCTGAACGGCTGGTAGGACTTTGCCCAAGCTGAGAAGCAAAGGGAAGTTCCACGGGCAAATGGCCGCTGCGACGCCCAGCGGTACAAACTTGTGGTCGATCTTCTTGTCTGGAAAGTCGTACGTCTCGCCCTTGGGTTCCTTCAAACCGACATGCCATTCGATAAACTGCGAGGCCGACTTGATCTCTGCCGAACCAAATTGTCTCGGCTTGCCCGTTTCCTTCAGTAGTAGGTTCGTCAGTTCTTCCTCGTAGGCTTCCCACGCATCCTTGAAGCGCGCAATACGCTCTGTTCGATATTCCCAGGTGCTGGCCTTCCATTCGGCATGGGCTCTGTTGGCGGCGGCAACGGCGTCTTCCACATCATCAGCCGTGGCGATGGGGACATCCCAATTTGCTTGTTTGGTGGTGGGATCGATGCCATGATAATGACCCTTGGAGCCACGAAGCTGGCCGTCAATAATGTTAGAGAAGGCAGTGAAGGAGATGGTCTCGAGTTTCGAAGGCGCCATGGTTGCGCTGGTATCGTTGCTGTTCAAGTCTCGAGTGTGAGCCACAGGCCGTATTGTATTGAGGTGAAGAGACGTAGAGATGAGTGGAAGAGAAGAGGAAATGAGAGACCATTCCTCACTTTATGTATCTCGCCACAGGCATAAACCGAAGAGACACTCGGGAACCAGTCTCTGCTGACTATTACCTTCTTCTTCCTTCTTCTTGGAGCACATTCGGCCACCGTCAGAGTCGTACTATGCCATCTGGTACTACCTTGATAGCCACCACCCCGCACCTCCTTGTCAGCATGGAGGAGGAGCAAATCAACGAAAGCATTCCGGTCCCCAGGAGGTGAGATCTGACGCAAAAATCACGAACCTTACCGGGCTTTCGCGGAGATAAACAGCCACCGGCATCTCTCGCCGCCATTTTCCTGGATGCTTGTGGTTGAAGCAACACTTGTTCGGTGCCAAATCACGCTCATCACAAACAACAATCGTACCATTCCTCCTTGTCAATAATCGGTGACGTCTGCGCATCGAGTGAAACACCACCGCCAAAGAGGAAGCCTCTGACTGGCGCCGAAGACGGTCAGGTAGAAGCAGGTTGATACTTTCGGGGCTCTGCTGCTACCAACCTGATACCATATGGCCGTCTTTGGTGCCGGTCAATGAGGACCAGCCCGCCCACCGCATCCTTTTCATCAAGGGAGACCGGCAAGGGGAATGTTAGATTCACAGCAGAACACGAGCCTGAAGCCTCACTGCAGGTCAACGTCATTCCGTCAATCGAGCTGGACCAAGTGCCTCCCGTAGGAAATCCGCCTTGATCTCGGAATGTACGGGTAGCCAGATGACCTGCCTCGTGGGCGATGTCTGTTTCTCGCGAGTATGCGCCTTTGGCGTTGCTCTCACGCTGAGCGCCCATGAAGCGAGGTCTCCAGATTTACGGAGTATATGTACCTAATTAATAGGCTTCTTCTTAGGCTAAGGCCTAAGCCTTGTTCGCCTTTCGTTTGGCCCCAATAAGAGTTGACCTAATGAAGCGACAGCTGTGCTGGCAAAAGTCCGTCGTCTTCTAATTACTACAGCGGACAGAGTACGGATGTACGGAGTCCAGAAATCTCGAAAGATGCTTGGCAGGCACTGAACAGGGCAACCCTGCTCTCTGTCAATTTCTCTGCATGTTCCTGTCTTACGGCATGGCATGGCATGGCCAGTGTCTAGGCAATGAAACTAGTCACCAAGCAGAAGTATGATGAGACATGCTTTCGTGCAGTGGTTGCAAGAAGAGTCTAAACTGGAACCAGTTGAGACACCTGGTCCTGGTGTTCGACAAAGATGTATCTTTCTTTACACCCCAGCATGCACAATGGCCAAAACATATCACTCTAGGTGCGGCAGAAAGAGTTATGACAAGCCTGCGAAGGAGGTAGGAAGAAAACCCATCGCCGTGCGAGGCGGTCTGGCGCGGGAAAAGCTGTCAATGTTCCATGGGCCACAAGTGTATTTGCCTGTTCTATCTTTTCAAGCTGCATTTTCGAGGTCGAGCTGAGAAGAACCGCCCAGATTGGTCTCCCTCCACTACTCTTCACCGTCAAGATCCTCCGTTCCAGCCTCGGCAGCTGCTGCCTTGCTTTCAGAACCAGTGACGACTTTGGTCTTGACTGCAGGTTCATCTTCTTCGTGCTCCTCCTCGTCCGCACCATCTTCCGGAGCCTCGTCTTCGGCATCTTCTTCTTCGTCTTCTTTACCGCCTGTGGTCGTGGGCTTGGATTTCTTTGAGGCGGGTTCGACAGGTTCGGCCTCAGCCTTGCGCTTCTTAGGAGGAGGAGCTGCATCAATAAATAGTCAGCACCTGGTCACTGCATCCTTGGAGGCTGTCACATACCCTTTTCTTCTTCTTCCTCTTCGCCCTCTTCCTCCTCTCCCTCTACATCTTCTTCGTCATCCTCTTCTTCGGCCCCATCTTCCTCGTCATCAAGCTCGGAGTCCTCATACCTGATTGATCGAAGATATCAGCATCAAGCACAGCGTGGTGGAGAAGCGACTAGCGCCAAATGAACCCTCTGAATAGGATGAACGCTGCAAAGCGACCAGGTATTACAATAATGGGCGCGCGCATGGTGAGAGTTGGTAATGACCAATTCCTTCGGCCCGTCGGCAGAGAACAGCTCGGGTGGAAGAAAAGCGTTTGGATTTTTAAGGCGTGAGGTGTCTTACTCTTCTTCTTCTTCATCTTCGTCGCTGGGGAGAGCTACGAGCTCTTCCTCCTCGTCGTCAGGGTCCTGACGTCGCTTTCTAGGTCCAACCATGTTGTGGAGGTGAATACGGAAAAGATCTGAGGATTGAGGACGAGAAAGTATGTCTGGAAAGATGGAAAGAGATGGAAGAAATGAGGAGAACAGCCGAAAGGAAGAAGTGCGAAAGGACAGAATATGTGGGTTGAGGTAAGTTAGGGTGAGCGTACGGCTAGAGACTTTGGAAACTCTAGGGGAGCTCTTTTGCAAGACGTCAGGGCTCAGGGCTCAGGGTTAGGTCTACTACGGGTCGGGAGGACAGGGCAGAAAGGAACCGAAGTACGGATAGAAGGGGGACGGTCAGGGAGACGCGAGAGGTGAGGAGAAGAGGCAGAGGCCTGAGCAGAGGGCGCATAGAGCCATGATGCAGCTGTAGGCGGGATGTCGGCCCCCGTCTGGCGAGCTGAGCTAGAGAGGAAGCTCTAGGTCGGCTGGGCGTCAGTCAGAGAGATGACGGAGCTGGAGCTTTGGAGCTCGGGGGAGCAGGAGGCAGGAGGCAGGAGGCAGGCTGCTCGATGGGGCGCGAGAGAGTGAGGGAGAGACTGGGAGTGCGTGCGCTGCGCAGTGAGAGGGAGCAAGCGAAAAGAAGAGGTTGGCTGGCGGGGCCCCAATAGTGGGTGGAGGTCGTTTTTGGCAGGTTGCCAGTTCGAATCCTGCTTCAACAGGCCCCTGTGGTGGGAGCTGGGAGCTGGCCAGCCGTTCTGTGAGGCCGTCGTTCAGAAACTTTTTTTTCTCATTTGCGACCGACCTTAGGCCATGTGTATTCTGGCCATCAGCCACTTTCTTCATTTCAGTCACATTGTGTTGGAAAAGTGCCAGTCTCTGTCGACTTGGAGGTCAAGGGATTGAACTTAGAAAACCGTGAGGTTTCTTGCTTGCCAAGCCTGTGAGGGGTCAGTGCCTGTGCCTGCGCCTGCGCCTGCGCTGCATTCCCGTGAGCACTCGTAAGTGGCACCCAGAGAGACTGCGGCTCGATAGCCATGTCATGCCATATCAGTCATCTCATACCGTCTTCAACGTCATGATATACAGTACGCCTGGTGCACCGGCGCTCTCAGGATCCTGTCGCCTTTGCACAACTTGGTGTGTTCGTCTCAGTGATCGACCTTCTACTGTTCGACACCCGTGTGCTTATTCCTGGCAGTCACAGAAACCTGCATTGGGTGCCCTTCTGTACACACAAAACCGCCTGACAGCATGACAGCCAGGCCGTTGCGCTCCCTCTCCTATTGATCCTGGTAGTTCGAATATTACACCGATGCCTGGCATATTCCTCTTCCCTGTTTCCAAAGGGGACCGACCTGATACCGCCAGCCAACCTTGGTCGTGTCCAGCCACGACCCGCCAGCGTGATTGCTGTGGCCTCTCTTCCTGAACACCCGAACTTTCCAGCATTGTCCAGGGGTGAGACAAAACCAACGATGGACATAGCCGGACCCCGTACCCCTATCTCTCACAGACACTCTTTTTTAACGTGGGACAGTGTCACCGCTCGGGGATTTCCTGCCATCCGACTGTGTCCATTCTCAGCCATCCATCACATTTGCACTTCCCACAAAGACAACGAGAACGGCCGCAAACGCTGTTGTAGACATAAACACGTCAGCCCGTCTCTGAGCAATGACATTCATCACCAATGAAAACACCAGACTCATCATGCTAATTGCCACCAGCCGGCCCCCCATGCTCTTGACACTGAACAAGACCAGAATTGACAGCGGCGGAATAACCGCCGACAGCAGCATGCAAATCGTATTGCCCACTTGCACCAATCTCTCTGGTCTGTACTCCCAGGTCCGGTCGAATGCCTTTTCCGCCATTGACCGGTGAAGCCGATGGCCCAGCACGCGATGATACGACGGCAGCACTTTTTCACTGAGGAAGTTCGCCAATGAGTCCTTGCTTCCGAGGTTTTCCTTCAGCGTCAGCAAGTCGGCTTCGATACTCTCGTCACAGAATATGCCCGCTTCAACTCCGTACAAGAATTGATTGCCCCCGCTCTCCTCGTCATACCACTGTCTGCGTAGCTTCAAGTTATCCTTGTTGGGATTCTGCAGCGCATTGATCTTTGCTGTTTGCAATAGTGTTCGATCTGTGCCACTCTCAGCTTCAAGTTTCGATTATTGGCCTCAAGGAGCTCCTCACGATACTGGTCCAGCAGTGTCCTTGACCGCTCAAAGATTTGACGTATGCCCTCCTCGGATAGCTGTTCTGGGGATTCGATCCAGAGTTGGTCGAAGCTATTCAGCTCCGGGATTTGCCTCACCTCGCTGATCACCATTTCCAGGTGTTGAAGTTCGGCTTGCATGTGGAGGATGTTCTCCATGTTCAAACTGGAAAATCTTCTGAACGCTTCGGTGTTCTGATGGCTCGCCATCATCGTGGCCAACGCCCCGTAACCGGTCATCTTCACGAAGTAAGGATACAAAGGTTCTGGTTGCAACCAAGATGATCAGGGGCGCATGTCTAGGTTGGGAGTACAACGACCGGGCACCTGCTTATATTCCGAAGGGCACTCACCGATTTTGTCCTACTCAATTGCCACTCTTTACTATTGGAGGCATTGTCCATTATTCTCTCTGCATCGCTGCCCAAGAGGGCCGACAGACCTGGCCTCCGCGTTTAGCCTGTTGGCCAAGTTGCCGTCCAAGCAGAAAAGGCTGTTGCCGCTCCACTTTCAGAACACGAACGCGGTTGCTTGCAGAAGCGAGCTTACCCGTCTCCAAATCCACCGAGGGACATCAAATGCTAATCGCTGCGAACACCTGGTGGCGTGCATTTGCCCAGGCACGTGGAATGACACGGGCACAGGGAATATACTCCGGGACGTGGTCTGGCCTACGTAGCGCGAATGCTGGGGCACGAGTGATGCTGGTAGGCAGGGCTGAATGAGAATGCTTTTCAATTTTATACTCTCATCAATCCACCATCAGACTGCGGGCTAGTCCCGGCATGTTGCGGATCAGCATGACTCCATGACTCCATGACCTGGTTTCAAGTGAGGCCGGACCGGTAGACTTTGGCGCTGCAACTTCCCTTCACGGTATTGCTCTCGAAATAGATATTTTACGTTCCTTGAAGATCCTCTGGCCGAGTCGCCTCCTGTCAGTCAGCCTCCAATGTTACAGCGGTGCAAAATCATATTATGGGGGTGACACTGATCCAAGGTAGTGGGAGCCTCTCGCCTCAAGAGAACCCCAAAAACGCCTCCAGAAAGGCGGTAACGGAGGTATCGATTTGCGGGATCAGAAATCGACGATGTCTCAAACTTTTCGGACTGCCACAGCTGTGGATCGGGAAAAATAGGTGCAGAGTTCACCTTATGCGTGCAGGAGTTTGTTACATGCTGCAATCGTGCCGATGCGTGAAGGACGAGTCCGTCCTCTGTGTGACAAGTGGCTGACGGGCGATAGAATGGACGAGTCCACCATGGACCGACTGTTTGCTCCTTTTCTGTTATTTAAGATGGAGAGTTGAGAATTCGATTCGCCATCTCTATTGTGAAGCCAGCGTCGGCGCTGGATGTTCAAGATACCTTGCTCTGCGTCATCACCCAGGCTAGTTTTGTCGTTGGAAAAAGGGCCAACTTACAGCAAAATCATTCCAATATATCTCTTCGGTAGGGAGATTTTCCGAGAGCAACCCCGAGCGTTTGCACAATCCTAACCGGGACCACAGACTGATGGCGGCGATCAAAGCCCGCGCTACCAGGACCCGGTCAATTGCGCTGCACAAAGTCTCCCGGAAGAACGACAGGTTGGAAAAGAAGAAAGAGTGGCGGCGCCGCCTCTTCCTATGGCTCCGGCAGGCGTGGCGAAAGGATCACGGAGTGAGTTTGGGTCATGGCTGTATGCCATCAGACTTTCTCCGAAAGATGCTGGGGGATGACGGCAGGAGGAGTCCGGTCAATTCCTTTGTGGTTTTGATGTTCATCCATCTGAACCCTTCCGAGACGCCTCAACCAGGACAAACTCACCCAACTATGACTCCTCGGCGTGTGCTCCTCGACTCGGGGGCCGACTTCAACTTGATCTCCCATGGCGCCCACGCCGAGCTCAATTTGACAAAACAGCCGTTTGAAGGAGTGGTCCGTTCGATTGGCGGCTACACCATGTTCAACGGCACAGTGCACCTCCAGTGGCATTTTCGTAGCCCGACATCCTCATCCAGGCATTCCTTCCTGTTGCATCGTGCCCCTTTCCACGTCCTGCCAGCTGACGCAAACGCCAAGTTCGATTGCATCATTGGCTGTCGTTGGATCATTGAGAACTGGTCAGAATTTGTAGCCTTGGTCGAGATGAACCTACAAATGGCCATTCTTGCACCATGCGGCCCGGCGACTTGAAGGCACATGCCCGAGGAGCAAACGATCAACTCGTCAATTTAATCACGATCCTGGTGCGACAGATCAGCCATTCCTCTAGGATGGAGAGGAAGTCAAACCTATGGCAGTCAGGGCAGGCGGGTTACTTTATGGGAAAACTGGAATTCCGAGATGTACGACCAAGGGCGAGACACAACCCGGACGAGAAAGGCGTCGACATAAACCTGGCGATGCGGAGACGTGGGACCAGAATTTGCAGTGGAATCTGGATCTGGACCAGACTGGCGTTCCTCTGACAGGCTACCGGCAAGGGAAACACTTGGTTTGGACACAAGGTTACACGGCGGGTTGGGATAGACATTTTGAGCGACCAAAAGCATGTACCGCGGTCAATAGCACCGTTGATACGGGAGAAGGATGAACTGGACGAGTTGAGCCGCAACTGCGGTGGGCGAGGATAGACTGTTTCTGTTTGAATCACCCAAAAGCCTTTTCTCGATCAAGCTGTCAATCTCGATCTGTTTGTCTCGATCGCCGGTCCCTCCGTGACAAATCCGTCGTGAGGTGGTTACTCCTGACGATTCTGTGACCGGAAAGCAGCAGGTATGATGGATTGAGGCAGCGTCGCTTGACAAGGATGCAGTGTCGAGGCCGAGCTACCTCAGCAGGTTTGTGTTCGCGGCTATATGAAGGGCCAAGATCCTCCAATGCCCTCTTGCCAACGCATTTGCGATTTCAATCCGGGCTTGGGCACAAGTTTGTCCCAGACCACAGTTTCAGCGTTGGCCGTTTGCCCTCATCCCGTCGCCCGGTGGTCAAGGAATGGCACCGGAGCGCAGCCACCCGCCCCCGGTTGGTCACGGTCATGGTCATATGCAAGACAGCAGTCAGCTCGAGTCCTCATATCTTTCGTGGCAGAGCCGTCGTCCACAACTGTTTCCTCCATCACATCCAACCGCTCCAATGGTACGCAGCTGTTCGTATCCTCGTCTACCAGGGGCATTCTGGCTCGTGGCTTGGTTTTCTAGAGGATTTGACGTGAAGTGATATGTGTGCTGACGCTGACTCCTCTGCAGGCCACCAACGCTAGAGTGTCCATCGTCGTGATCGCTGACGACCAAGAACACACCGTCAGGCTTCCCAACACCTTGTCGGACAACGTCTTGCAGAAAAGTATGATATCCAGAGCGAAAGCGATGGCCACCCACGGACCGATCCAATCAAAATTACCCACCACCCTGATCGACCAGAGCGGCACGGCCTACACGTCGACCTCCACCATCTCCCTTCGCTGGTATTATGACGACGGCCTGCAGACATTTCAAGAGACGTTCTACATTGTCGACAAATTGCCTCGCAGCGGTGCAGAAGGAGGAGACTGGGATGCCATCCTCCGCGCAGGGGTCGAGCCCAGCTCGGCCGTGGGTCGAGCCTACCCGTACTGTACCATCCCTGCAGGCCACGACCCCAGACGGGAGGCGGAGAAGAGGGAGCGGATGGAACGAGGCAACAAGCAGTGTCAAGCTCAAAAGGAGGACCAGCAAAAGAAGATCCGCGAAGGGCTGACGAAAAAACTGAAGCCTAATACCAAGCACTAAGTTAAAAGAGTGTCGTGGCGTTACGTTACGTTGTGAAACGAGTCTTTTTTGGGCCGAATTGATGATGGATTATGATGGTTTGTTTTCCTGCTTGGATGGTGTGTGTACCCTGCCGCGGGGATCGAAAGATGTTATTTGTTCTCAGTCATTGTTGATGATACGTTCCCCCAAGGGGGTGTGATTGATTCGATCTTGTGTGTTTGATTGGCGTGGTTTCCGAGTCTTGTTGAGCTTGAGTGCTGCTGACAGGGATACTGGAAGACATTTGACGTTCCAATAGCTCGATGCGAAAGAGCAGGCCTGGCCTGGCTTCAATATCATTGGGGTCATTTTCGGGAAGATAGGAGGGGATGTGGGAGATACAGTACGACGATATACAAAGCAGATTACCGTCGCCGAGATTCTGGGCCCTTGGTCCCCCGTCCTCCCTTTTCTGTCTTACAGAACGGTAGAGGCTCGAGAGCCTGAGCCGTAGTGCTGGGTCTGGAAAGGTCTTTATCTTCCCAAGCCCAGCCCAGCCCAGCCAAGCCCCTTTTGTTTTTGCTTGTCCAGTTATAGTAGGTGTTGGGTGGTCGTTCTAAGCGCCCTGACACGAGAAGGTATGAGGGTCTGTACTCCGTACTATTTGCCACAACTCTGGCTCTGGATGGTCCAGAGTGACGGAATGGAAATGGTAGTCATTCATCATTGTATCCGACCCTCGACTCACGAGCGCTGGGCAGTCACGACGCCCATTGCGGGTGTGGGTGTAGGTATGACATAACACAAGCTTTAAGGGCCCTTGAAGCGGCGGCCACAACACCGGTACCAGCAATCTTGAAACCAGAGCCCGATGAGAGAACGGAGAACGGAGAACCGGTGACAGATACACATGCCTAAGGCGGGTGAGGCTTTTCTTCTCTTTTTCCATCATCGTCCATATCCATGATCGAAGCGACCGGGGTTAAGGATCCTCTACAGACAGTTATCGACGTCGATGATCGGAAAAGGAAGCTGACAAAGGCGCCAAGTCCGAGCCAAGACGCCGGCGGTGCAAGTTACCAATAGCAGTATAGAGTTATCTCCGTTGGGGTTAACACCGAACGCAGGCAAGAGAGAGAGAGGGAGCAAGAAGAAGAAAGAGGTGTGGTGTGGTGTGGTCTAGTGGTGGTGTCACTACTACTCAACTACACTACTGCTGTCTCTCTGTCTGTCTCTACCTCTACCTCTACCTCTACATGTCCGGGAATCCCCCGGCCCTAGCCACCCTCCCTCCGGGCTAAGGAACCCTCCCTCCCCCTCGAGCGCCCTTATCCCCTAGGCTGAGCCCAAGCGTCCTAGCACGACTCGAACCCAAACACTGGCACGACCGGTATCTGGCCGGCCTTAACGGAGCAGACACCCTGGTCCCTGGAGTGTCGGACATAGCAACAGGGACGGAGACAGAGCCTTTCCCCATGTGGTTCAGCCTTCTACTCTGCCCATGTATCGACGCAATCTTCCGTAAGCATGCATTTGCAAACATGGTCGCGAGCGCCCATGAGCTCACGGGCCCGGCGTTGGTCCCTCGTCCGGAAAATTCTATGTAAGGGAAGGGGAGACGTATATAAGAATGTCATGAGCTGGACTGGAGTGTGCACCTCACAACAACCTAGATCATAGATCATACTCAGGAAATCTTCATTCTAGTGCCAGTGCCTATTCGGCCATTCCTCAACACGAGCACTACGTCCAGTACTACCACCACCACTGATATTCTTTCTCGACGACCTAAACTACACCCAATCCCAATTCCCATTACAACTAGGCCAAGCCCACGTCTTCATCTCCATCCTACCTAGGGCCCTAAACTACATTAACCTTCCAAACACGACTCTCATCGCCATCCCATACCATGTCGACCGGTCCTCTCTCCGGCAAAGTCGCCGTCATCACCGGAGGTTCCAAGGGGATTGGGGCATCGACGGCCAAAGCACTGGTAAAGCAGGGGGCGAAAGTGGTGATCAACTACGGGCGCGACTCGGCAGCGGCGGAGGAGCTAGTGGGCACGCTCGGGGCGGAGAATGCGTACGCGGTGCAAGCGGACGCCGGCAGCATCAGCGGGATCGAGAAGCTGGTTGCGGCGGCGGTGGACAAGTACGGCAAGATCGACATCTTGATCCCGAACGCGGGCGTGCTGCCGATGCGCGACGTCGAGAACACCAGCGAAGCCGACTTCGACCACGCCTTCAACCTGAACGTCAAGGGCCCCTATTTCCTGGTCCAGAAGGCCCTCCCGCACATGGCCCCCGGCAGCAGCATCGTGCTAGTTTCCACCACGCAGAACCACGCCACCACCGTCACGGGGCCGTACACACTATACTGCGCCACCAAGGGCGCCATCGAGCAGCTCGTACGCGTGCTGTCCAAGGACCTTCAGACCAAAAAGGGCATCGCCGTCAACGCCGTCGCCCCGGGTCCCACGGGTACTGAGCTCTTCTACCAGGGCAAGAGCGAGCAGGTCCTCAAGTTTATCGCCGGCTTGAATCCCAAGAACCGCATCGGCACTCCCGAGGAAATCGCTGACGCTATCGTCTTCCTCAGCGGCGACGGCGCCAGGTGGATCAGTGGCCAGACCATCAGGGTCAATGGTGGACAAGCCTGAGTGTGTGTGAGGGATGTGTTTCAAGTGGTGGAGAGAGGGGAGGGTGAGAGGGAGAGGTAAGGGGAGAAGCGGCCATGGCATATTAGGTGTGTCGTTGCGCCTGCAGTAAGTAGGAGTGCTGGGCTTGGGGGCTTAGGTATATCTTACCTCATGGACTGCAGTATACTGTACCCTACCGTATGGACTCCAGCACCCACACTGGTCATAGCTGTGATATCGAATGATCCTCAGGCTTGAGCTAGGGCAAGACCCGAGCATCATGTATGTATGTCCAGTCCCCCTAATGTGTAGATAGGACATCAAGCGTGCAGGGCATAGCAGGGCAGGGCGGGCAGCCCAGAGGAGAAGCCTAATCTGGTCGGAAACCTGGAATGTTATACAGGATGATTGATCAATCATCTACGAGTAGATACCTAGGTAGGTATCTCCTTCTTTCTCTTTTATATGTTACGAGCCACGAATCATGCTCATGAACAAACAACCTTGTAAGGATCTTGAGACGATAGAGTCTTAGTATTTTGTTTCCCTCCCTTTTTTCCCTTTTTTTCGGTAGTAGATCTACAGTGATTGTAGAGTTCAAGTCTAGTCTATTTCCTGTTACGACCTAGGTTGAACATAACAATCCCTTTCCACTTCCCTTTCTTCCTTTCCACTTCCCTTTCTTCCCTTTCCACTTCCCTTTCTTCCCTTTCCACTTCCCTTTCTTCCCTTTCCACTTCCCTTTCTTCCCTTCCCACTTCCACTTCTATTTTTGTTCCACTCTAGCTCCAGCCACAGCTCCAGCTCAGTTCAGTTCAGTTCAATTTAGTTCAATTCAGATCCAGTCAATCTGTGTTTCCATTCCCATTCCCATTCCCATTTCCAAATCCAATCGTATTTCGCTTTCTTTTCTTCTTTCTTTTCAGCCTCTTTCTTACATTCCCCTTCAATTTTCAAGACACGGCGCCGTGCTCGATTGTCGTAGTCGTAGAGGTCGACATGACAACAGACAAAAACCCACCCTGCCTTTCACTCCCCCCTCCGCCAGATCAAGGAAACCAAGGTGCCATATTCGAGAGGAAGAACTAGACCAGCCAAAGATACTATGGCACAATGACCACGACCACGACCACGACCACGAATCGGTCCTGGTAGGTAGGTGCAAGGGGGCCCGGACATGTTTCTGAGAAGTGAGAAGTGAGTCGACAGTGTCGGGTCTGGACATCGATTTTTCTAAAGTGAGAAGCCAAGTAAGTGAGTCTGTCGACAGTGTCGGGTCCGGACATCCATCTTTCTGACAAGTGAGAAGTGAGAATCCAAGTAAGTGAGTCTGTCGACAGTGTCGGGTTCAGCCCGGCCGGCCGGCTAGCTGCTGTTCAAGGACGAATTGTGCATCGATGATGATTTGGCATTGCCACCAAGGCCAGGCTGCACTCGCCACGGGCGACACTCAACATCTACATGTTCGTCCAGTCCCATGCATTGCGGCGATGTCTGCATCTGCATCTGCATCCGCATTCGAGTCTCTGCGGCTTCGGATCTGGGAGAGCAGCCAACCAGCGTGCCAGGGACAATGGGTCAATCCCGACCTGGACGTCGACCTCACTGTCAGACTCGCATGTGTCATCTTCGGCGGTGGAGAGGTTGTCATCCATGACGTTGGCGACCTTGTCATCTTCGACGGTGGCGAACTTGTCTTCTCCATCATCGTCGCCGTCACCGTCGTCATTGTCGTCATCATTGATGATGCCGGTGTTGGTGGCTGTCTCGTGCTTGATATCCATGCTGCAACGCTCTTCCTTTCCCTTTCTTCCCTCCTCCTGGCTGGCAATCATGTCCTCGCCGGTCGACTTGAGACGGTCTCGTGTGATCAGGTTCTGGAAATACAGGACAATTCCATCGCTGGATCTTCCAAGCGGAGAATCTCGGTTGTAGGCTGCGTCTGCATCTGGGTCTGGAACCGCGGTTTCTTGTTGTTGTCTTGGTTGTGCGTTCTTGGTTCGCCACTCATCTACCTTGTTCTGGACTTTTCTCTTTCGTGGAGCGTTCTTGATGTCGTCTTCCTCCTCGCCTTCGTCGTCTGCAAAGTATCCGTCATCTTCATCGTCGTCTTGATCTGCATCCTTGCCTTGCTCTTGATCCCAGTCCCAATAGAAACCTTTCTCACCCTCATCGACGGCGTCGTCAAACAAGCAATTTCCAAGCTCCTCCACAATCTTGCTCATGTGCATGTTTACTTGGTCCTCGTAGACTGTGAAAGCCTGTCGATCCCGGGAATATGCATCATGGGACACAATTTCCAAGAGAATGGACAGAATGAGCAAGACAAGCTCCTCAAGAAACCGCCGTATGCAAGTAGTATTGCAAAGTCCGCTCTCAGAACCATCATTCCATCCCGAACCTGCTGGCACCGAAATCACACTAGATATGCACTCTTCGTCTCGCCTATCACCCAAAAGCGATGTATTGTTGGTCTCATCCGCAGGGGTGACCCAATGTACCACAGAGCTGAAAACATCAGGGATCTGTCCCGATTTCGCCATGGTAGGAGATGGAGTACGTGCTCCCTCGAATTCAGAGAAGTTGTCGTTGTCGTTGTTGTTCTCTTCCAGGTCAGTGATATGTTGAGACAGGACAATGGCGTCGCTGAAGGGTGTTGCTCGCCCAGGATGATGAACTTCTGACGCACTGTTTCGAACGGCAAGGCCGAGTCTCTCAAAGGCGTATGTATTTCGGCCAGCGAAATCATATTCTCTTGCTTTCTCGTGGAGCCACAAACTCAGGTAAATTTTGAGGGTGAACATGATCAGTCTGCAGAGAAGTAATCTGATGGTCTTGATTCCGTCGGGCAGTTCAAGGACCATCCGCGCTGGCTGATACTCCGCTGTAGCTGAGGCGAGGAATTTGAGGAAGTATAGAAACGTCATGGTATGCAACAACAAGTTGAGGGAAGCGAAGGGCACCAGGATTGAGGCAAATTGGACAAGGAAGACGAAAAGTTTCATTTTGAAGGCCTGCTTCAAATGAGTTGGACGAAAGAGTTTCCGGAGTTGCAAGGATTGTTGTGTTGCAGGGTTGAGGTTGAGGTTGAGGTTGAGGAAGACTTCCGAAGAGATATGGGAACGGGAAGGAAGATATACTCTATTCTCAGGATTGTCACAAAGTGGAGTGGACGTACAAAGACTGCCCTGCTTCATATGCTGCGTGCTCCTAGGACGAGGCAGCTGCTGAAGATGGAAATGCCTAGGTCTGACTCTGTTGTCTCTGTTGTCCTTGTCCCCGATTACTGGACTTGTCAGGAGTTGAGCACAGCTAGCAGCTGCTTTGTGTAATGATGGGTTCGTGTTATCCACCGCTCCAGGGCAGTCGCCCATCTTTCTTTCAGAAGTGGTGTTGATGTTTCAGATAGCATTGTCTGGGTGAGTGAGACAAATGTGTGTGAGATCCATCGTAAGGCGGCGCCAGTGTGCTATAGTGACTTGTAGATCAAAGACAACCAAGACATGTACGTGTAAACTCTGAATAGGACTGCGCCTACGTAGCGGCTGGCTGGCTCCAGGGTAAAATGAGGTTTCAGGAGGGAATCATGGATGTGCTGAAATTCTAGGCGAGTGTGTTACGCACGCCTTGTGCAGGCTCGATTTCGGTCTTGGGGCTCAGTGAAGCGGTCGCAACCACCAAAGCCATGAACATAGACCCAGATGAAGATCATGTTCTCGATATCAAGATATTGGGATCATTTGGCCATGGAGGGTGTGACTGCCTGCTCTGAAACAGTTTCTGGCTCCAAGTTCCAGCGCTAACCCATCTCTTTCCCAGCGGCGTTCTCGCCACGGTCGACGGCTGACCCCCAGACCTTCCGGTCGCAGAAGACGGGGCCTTCCTCAGTCATCGGGATCACGGGCGTGACAGCTGTCGCCCTCGTGGGAATCATGGGTCTGTAACTGACTTGTGCATCGCTCGTGGTAAGCTTCTTTCACTTGATCAGAGCCTCGTGTCTGCCAAATTCCACGATCGGACCATTGTCGATAACAAGAATGAGATCGGACTGGAGAATGGTGTGTTGATTTGTGCCTTCATCCTCGACCTAAATTGAGGGATCTAACCAACGGCATCCGGGAGGACTTGAGTGCAGGGTGTCCAAAGAACGGTGCCACCGCCACGTCGATGACCTCCTTGAAAAGGCCACCAATGACAACGTCTTGTAGATCCTGTCCCGTCTGTTTAAAGTCCGGATAGGCATTGAGTTCCAGCAACCAGACGTTGGCATCCTTGTCGACCAAGAAGTCGACGCCAAATATTTCAAAGCCATTGGGGATTGCTTGGAAATGGACCATCTGCTCACGGGCGGCAGCCTCGAAGATTTCTCCGGTAACATCACAGATCTGTTGATAGATGGCTTCTTTCCATCCGTTGTGCATGCCGGGCGAATCAAGGGCCCAGAAGCGGTAGACCGATGATTCTTTGGTTGTTTCATCCTGAAAGCAGGTGTTTGTCAAATGTTGTGCCAGGTCCAGGACCTCAGAATCCTCCGAGCCAAAGGGCGACTGGTATGGCTTTGCGGCAAAGAGGGCCAGCATCTCCTTATATACGTAGACTTTCAGAGCCCCCACCGCCAGTACGTACGCCCTGATATGGAATTTCCGATTACCATATGCTTCGAGCAGAAGAGGAGGGTCGATGTAGGGTTGGGCGATGAAGTGTCTGAGCTGAGAGGTCATTGCATTACCATCACCAACTTCGGCCGTGTTTGGTGGGTGTGCGTCGAAATTGACAGGTGAGCTATCATCGTCCTCGGCATCATCGTCTGGAAAGGTCTCTTCCCACTCTTCAAAGATCGTTTGTAGTTCTTCCATGCTGGAGAATAGTCGGATTCCGTTGCCGCCGTCGCTCATTCCCGGTTTGAGGATCCACCAGGCTCTCTTCTCGAGGGCATTAATCTGCTCGTTATCGGCCATGCTCGCATTCAGGTCCCAAGCATCCACCAGGGCTTCGTCTAGAAACTCGGCATAGTCGAGCTCGAAGTGCACACAGGGCTTGAAGTGTCTGGCCAAACTGCTGTCTGGGTGTTTCACGAGCCATGTGGAAACCGTGTTCGACAGGTAGTGCTTGCGGATAAGGGCTTTTCGGATGACATACGCGCATACGAGAGAGGTCCGCGGGTGTTGCATAGCGTGTTCGAAATCTAGAGATTCATACGCCGTGAACTGTAAAACAGGATCTTCTGGGTTCGACAGGTGACTGAGCGAAGAAATGATGTTTATTGGTGTGTCTTTGAGACCTCTAAGAGCCTCTAGGATGAGCGGCTGGACGTACCCATCCGGGTAGTCAACCAGCACATACAGAGGCAACGGTACTCGAGCCTCTTTCTGGCTGACCAAGCTTGCCGTGGGATCACTGAAGGCCCCGATATCATCCCTGGGCACTTATTTCAGTAAGCCGTCAACGTCACAGGCAGACCAAAGTTGAGAACCCAGAACCCATGGCATGACGAACTTACTCACAGCTTGATTTCGCCTGTATAGTGAGGCAAGTGCCAGAAATTGGCCACCAACGGAGTTACGCTGATCTTGTCAGTGTGATTCAACGCTTAGTGCATATGACCCGGGTACTTACGTGACATTCCCCTGGAGCACCTCCCATCCGTCGCCCTTCTGAGCATCCACAACAGCCTTGCGCACGTCTGCAAAGTTGGGCGACCATTTAAACTTTCGATGAGCGCGTTTGGGAATTGGTGGAGAGACAGTGGCATCCCCGTTGGCCTCGCTGCTTTCGCGGATGGTCTGCTCTTCGACATTAGGGTCCTCGTCATCCGCTTCTTCCGGTAAGTCCTGGAAAGAACTTCCGCTGACCCAAGAGTTCTGGAGCATTTCAGCGTAGACGATTTTGGCGTCTTCCACGCCTTTGCGAAGAGGGACGTTGATGCTATAGAGATGGACATCGTCCGGCCAGTCTTTTACCAGCTTCTCTATTAATCTCGTGCTCAACTTTGAGGCCGCGGCTATGATTTCCGGATCATGCTCTCTCGAGTCGAAAGCATACGACAATGCGATGCTTTTCTTTCCATTGATTGCGCCTTCCAACGCGGCACCGAGAGTGCCGCTGGACAAGGCAAAGACGGCCGTCGTATTGCGGCCGTAGTTCGGGCCGCTCAGGACCAGGTCGATGGGGCTTTTATCGTTGAACACATGATGCAGACCTATCTGCACGCAGCTGGCAGGTGTGCCGTCGACTAAGATCCATTCCTCTCCGCCGTCGTTGAAGGGACGAGGCGAAGTGATGCCGTCGTCCTGATGAAGAGTGCCTGGGTGAAAATAAGAGGGGGTCAAAGTCTGGCCGACTATATGGGCCTTCCCGATCCAGGATCTCTGAACATTAGGTAGGACCACCGAGACCGAATGACCGGCGTCTTGAAGAGTGGCTACGAGGGAATGAACATATGGCGACGATTGGTTGGATGGGGGGCCGTCGTCGTTAACAACCTGGCCTCGGGAGTCAGCGGATAAGGGTGATGAGGGTGGGAGAGGACGAGGGAGAGGATGCGGGAGAGGGAGAGGGAGAGGGAGAGGGAGAGGATGAGAGAGGGTGAGGGCAGGACCCAGACTTACAAGGATGTGCATAGCGAAGGGTCAGGGTCGGGATCTATATGACAAGAACCAGCACCAGCCACAGCAACAGCAACAGCAATAGTCAATTCTATGTCTGTCAAGAAAGAATGTCGCAGTAGTAGTGATGGTAGTACTACTGGTAGGGCAGTCAGGGTAGTCTAGTTGTAGGGAGTGGAATCTAGAATCTAGAATCTTGAATCTCTAGAAAAGCGAGAGAAGTGAGAAGTGAGAAGAAAGCGATGAGGCCACAGGCTTGGCGCCCAGATCGATGGCGAGCTCCATGTCACGTGCAGCTCACCTGGAAGTAACCCTAACCCTAACCCTAACCCTATCTCATATGACCTGCTCACCATTTAACCACTTACCACAGGGACCTAACTTGCCCGGTATATACTCTATACCTGCTCTGTACCATATCTATATAGGTAGGTAGTGTTATAGGTGATGGAGATTTTCACCAAAGCTCAGTCGCGTCTCAGAAGTCAAAGTGTGAAAGCGCGCTCGATCCCAACCCAACATCCACATGTTCTTCGGTTCACTCTTAGTCCTTTATCCGCCTGGGAGAGGGAGAGAGACGTTTCTCCTGTCTTGATCTGCCTGCCGCATGTTTTGAGTATACTGACTCATTCCAGTGACCACCTTTCCGCGTATTGAATGCTATCTCCGTCTCCGTCTCCGTCTCAGATCCTGCACACTTCCCCCACAAATCTAGTGAACATGACCGTTCCCGAGAATCCCCTCTAGAACAACAGCTGAATTCATGTCACACTCTCGCCATCTTCACTCTTAGGCCAGGATTGCTAACACCAATGACGCGACCCTCAGAATCTGTCTCGAAAACAAATTCGTCCAGTGGCTGCTTTCCGTAGGTCAATTGATCCACCGCAATCCAAGCTCCTGTGGCCTGGTCAAAGAGCTGAGGCACGCCACCGACCTCGGCAATGCTCAAAGGAGATGCGGGCTCGCGGGCTGTCTTGAACACCGCTCGATATGTCAAGCATTCATCGACAGTCTTACATATCGAGGGGTAAAGGTGGACGGACTGCAGAGCACCACTGTCCGTGGACCGTGCATAAGCGTCGGCTGTTTCGAGAAAATCAACTCCATTGCTGATCCACGACCGTATCTTCAAGCCTGGCTCTTCCGCATTCACCTGCAGTTCGACGGCAGAGTCTGGTTCCTGACCGGTCGTGCTGTTCGATACGTATCGCCCAGTGAAACGTTGGCTCTCCTCCCTGGCAGCAACTTCACGCAAGACCTTGAAAGTGACCAGGTCGGTCAGCCGCCCGGGCAATGCACCAGCAGTTTCGGCCGAGGCCACCAGAACTGAGATGACAATGCCGTAATCCGGTACGAGCACTAGCCACGAGTTATAAGCTCCGACACTGCCAGACTTGCTGTATAGATCGACTATGCGTCCGAAGATGTTGGCCCGATAGATCTCCCATGGCATTCCAATCGAGAGGAAGAGCGAAGACGTGTGAGAACTGGGCTTCATCCAGCGCCGGGTGACCGCGCGAGGGATTTGTTTGCTGGTCAAAATTGCCTTGCCGAATGAACAGAGATCACTGGAGCTTGAAAAGAGCCCTCCAGCACTATGGAAAAGATCAGTCGGTTTGTCAAGACTTCCCGGCCGAAAGGACTCACGCTACTTCATCCCCCAGATCTTCATACCAGCCCGTCTCCGTCGAGTTCTCCGGGATCGCCCCAAGGGAACTGGACGGCGTGCTTGCAAAGGTAAGTTTAAGTCCCAATGGGTCCAAAACAACCTTCTGCAGGGCAGTGGCATATTTCATTTGAGTGACCTGCTCAACAACATAACCAAGAATTCTGAAAGCATTGTTGGAATATGCCGGCGTCTGGAACGTTTCGAAGACGGCATTGCGCTTCTTGAGGCCAGCGAGGAATTCTGTGTGCAACCCATCAGTTGTCAAGCACTGCCGGCAGAAGCAGCTTGGCTTACCCGATCTGTCGCATGTGGACGAATCTCCGGCGTTGGTATTGATACAGATGGGCAGGTCCGAGCGGGAGAGATTGGGAAACCCGGTCTGCGATTGCGGCAGACTTAGATCGGCCAGATCGCCCAGGTTGTCTGGTATGGACCGTCAGTCAGAGTGCACAGTCAGTCAGACCAACCAGGACGGCGAACAAGGAACGCTGGTGATGGGAACGCTGATGATGGGAACGCTGATGATGGGAACGCTGATGATGGGAACGCTGATGATGGGAACGCTGATGATGGGAACGCTGATGATG
>NW_006912908.1:1694358-1712430 GCF_000585565.1 Capronia epimyces CBS 606.96
TGGGAACGCTGATGATGGGAACGCTGATGATGGGAACGCTGATGATGGGAACGCTGATGATGGGAACGCTGATGATGGGAACGCTGATGATGGGAGCGCTGCTGATGGGAGAAGATCCGGCTCACAATCTCTCGAAATACCCGCCAGATGCGAGGCCAACGCGCCCACCGTCACCTCAGACCAATTCACCCGAGACTCAGGATGCAAGTCCGCGCTGTCCGTCTTAAGCTCGGGTACAAAGTCTTGAATGGGCCGGGAAAAGATGGCCAAGCCTCGAGATACCAAGAGAGTGTAGGTCGTGAAGAGCTTGGAGATGCTGCCGATTCGAAAGACGGTATCCGCGTTCACCGTCTTTTGCGCGCGGTCGGTCGAATGGTAGTATTCAAACACGGGAGCGTCCTTGAAAATCGAGGCTGCGCGGATGGAGACCATCAGCGATCCGTTGACATCTTTGCGGCACTCGGCCGAGAGTGCGCTTGATAGACTGTCTTCCAGGCTCGACGTCAGACTACTCGAGTTTGGAGATGCTTCGAAAACTGGCCCCAGGAAAGTGTCGAAGCCTAAGCCTGGGCTCGCCGAGCCGCCGACAATGACACCTCCGACCAAGGCTGCTGCAATAATCGATCTCATTGTCGCTCAAATGTCGTCAGGAACGTCGGATTGCAATCGACAGGTCGAACCTTTCTGCTAAGTCGAGTCAAGTCCAAGGAGGATGAACCCGGATACTTCGACAATGCTTGGAAGGAGAGCATAGTCGTTGCACGGCGTACGAGTTGGCCCTTTTGTGTTGAATTTGGACAACTCTCATTGACAATCAGCCTACTCTGCGTCGCTCCATTTGAGTATCCAGACGTTGGGACGGTGGTTTCTGATTCGTTGCGTCGTCTACGCAGGCCCGAAGAGGATATAGACTGGGGTCTTCATCTTCTAGGCGAGCGGGGCCAGGCAGCCATATTTCATTGTGGGACTAATATACCGGAGGCCAGCAGGAGGAACGGCAATGGAATCGTTGCTCCTTTTCGAAGCAGAAACATTGTTGGTCTCTACTGAGCGTGGCGCCACAGACGATGGCCCGGTGGCCCGATGGCCCGGTGGCCGAGGGTGTCATTGCGTCCTCACTAGTGCTTCACCAAGTAACTTGAAAGAGTAGATGCTGCCAGGGACCTTTTGGTCCTTCGGGCAAGAGAGAGCAACACACTTCCGAGGAACGTTGGACAGGTTTGATGTCTGTTCCTGTTGAATGGACACGCATTGTCTCGGGGATTCGGTGCTGTTCCAAAAATTCCTCACTCAGCCCCTTTTCCTCCAGTGACTTGACTACGGCGCTGACTTGTGCCATGGCAACGCCACTCCATACTCCTTCCGACTCCGGCACTTCCGATAGCAGTCGGATTGCCTCATTTCGTAACCGCCGGACCCGACAGCGAGTGGCTGTGAAATAGAGTGGCTGGACAACACCAAGCCCGAGAAAGGCAGCACCCTCACTCGGACCCGAGAGCTTACTGTGAAGAAGTGTGCGTGACAAAGATACGATGCTTTCAAATTCACCATCAAACTGGTCGTAAATCAGCTCCTCAGCATGGAGAGCCGTAGCGGCTTGGATGGTGGCAGCCGTATGATGGCAGGAAAGGGCGCGGACATGATCGTGTACTGGAGCGTCTTTGGGAGGGTTGCTCTCAAGGAGAGCCTTGAAATCACGCCCCCATTGTTGCAGTTGCAGGCTGATGCCCTGAGCTTGGGCCGCAATCAATGGGGGAAGATCGGCAGGATCGCTGTAGCGCGCATCGTCAGCTGCTCCTCTGAGAAAGGACCAGAGCTGACTGAGGCACCGAAATAGCTGGCTCTGTGCACTTTCAAGAGAGTCCAAAGAAGAAGGAGCAGGCTGTGCCAGGTGTCGAGTCAGACGGGGCAGTCTGCCTTCGATGAAGCTTGAGCCTTGGACGTCAAGTTGGACAAAAGCATTGGCAAGCTCATGATCCAGTGAAGCTGGGCGACACCATGTCAGCAGGTCGTCAGAATGTGAACCACCGAGATAAATCACCTTGAAATGAAGAGACTACATGGAGACCCATTTCGAGATGCAACCTGGCTTCGGTATAGGCGCCCTGCATGAGCTCGAAACAAACACCTAGCATTGAACAGATCAGTGCTGCCTGGATCGAGCCTTTGTCTTGCCGGGACAACAGCTCGCGAAAGGCTCGGACACCCTGGCGGTACATGTGGATTGCGAAGACTGAATTTGCGTCCGGTGCTCGGAGCTGATGCGCAGTAACGGCAACAGCAATGTAGCGGACGCAAGTCTCTTGATATAGCGCTTGTAGGACTAATCGGTCGAGCTGCGGGTTCGGTGTGAATCCGGAAATCGAGGCCAGAAAGTGATGGCGAAAGGCATTAAGGCATTGAAGTTCGAAATCAGTATCAGCGCGTGCATCAGAATCTCTGCTTTGACTTCGACTCCGCGGCAGGCTCATGCTCATGCTTGAAATGGTGGCCGGCGCGATCCATTTGGCCGTTTGTTGCGCCTTGGATGCTGTGGCCGCCACATAGCCGTCGCACTGTCGACCACTGCCTAGGCATTGCTGACAGGCCGGCTTCGTTTCGTCGCATTTGACTCGCCTGATCCTACTTTCTCGTTAGAGTGGATAAGGGGACAGTCATTAAACATTGTATTGTCTGATGGACTGGGGAGGGGGGAGGGGGAAGGAACTTCACGTCCAAGACTTCAGCCAACACCGCTTGCACCGCTTACCTGCAGGTGGCACAGCCGAGCCGAGATCGGGGCAAGCGTTTCCTGATCTGTCCCATCCAGTGACAGGGACAGTGACTCCGCTGCAGGAGGAAGGTTTCTTGCTGGAAGGGTTTTCAGGTGATGAAAAAGAGGCCGCCGGGGTTCAAGTTCAACTTGTCGACCGACACCAGGCTCAGGCCTCCTTGCCCTTGGCAGCCTGCTCCGGACGGCTACGGCTCAGGAGGCTCAGCTCGACTGGCGCCACGCACAGGCCTGGGGAGCCCCGTAGCCCCAACATATATATATATATATATCAACGCGCGCTGATTGGATGCTTCGTCTAATGTTCGCCAGGTCCGGACTAGTCGTCGTCGCGCCCCCGTATCTCAAGAACGGCACAGCGTCGAGTTTGGTTTGATCAAAGGAAGATGAAGATGGGCTTCTGTAACCCCCAGCCTGGGGGGTTGAGGAGCAGCACCTATGCCTCAGCCTACGGTATCCTGTCTCTTACAGGTCTATGCCCGTTGATGTTTCTTTTCCGTTCATTTCTCCCACGCGGCCTATCCTTCCCCTTTCCCCTCCTGAAGGTGAAGACTTGAGTTGGCCTGATCGTTGATGGATTTGCAGCGCACGGTGGACGGTAAGTGCCTCGAAAGGGTCGGAGCTCCAGGTGCTGACGATGAGGCAGACACTGGGCGTGTCCACCTGGACCTGGACTCCTACAGTGAAGATGAAATAAATTGGCTTCTCAGACGGTTTCTGCCTCCGGAGAAACAGGGCTCCCAATGCTCAACCCTGCCCCAAGCCGATGACGCTCCTCAATACCAGTCGGAGCTCCCACCTCCGCCATTGAATGTGGTTATCCAACTCATTGGATCTCGAGGCGACGTCCAGCCGTTTGTTGCATTGGGCATGCTGCTGAAACAACGATATGGCCACCGAGTCCGAATAGCAACCCATTCCAGATTTCAGCGTTTTGTCACCGAGCACGGACTGTTGTTCTTCGACATCGGAGGCGATCCTGAACAGCTGATGAGTTTCATGGTCCAGAATCCTGGATTACTCCCTGGATATGCTTCTCTGCGCGAAGGGCAGGTCAAACTCCATCGTGAAATGATGTTTTCCATCTTCAAACGTGCTTGGAAGTCTTGTATCGAGACTGGTACGTCCCGTATCAAGCCTGCTGTCCACGCATAACAGGTCTGATCTTGTAGGAGCCGACGGAACTCCCTTTGTCGCAGATGTGATTGTTGCAAATCCTCCGAGTTTTGCCCACATCCATTGCGCAGAGAAGCTGGGGGTCCCGGTGCACTTGATGTTCACGTAAGGTTTGCGTCCGCAACTTGTGTCACCATTGCTGAAGTCCCATTTCAGGATGCCTTACAGTCCGACGGGAGCGTTCCCTCACCCACTTACCAATATCCGAGGAATTCCCTTTGGCAAAGACCTGTCCAACCGTCTTTCATACTACATGGTGGAAAGATTAACGTGGTTGGGACTAGGGGAGGCCGTGAACCGCTTTCGCGAAAACGTCCTCCACTTGGAGCCATTGAACTTAGCCAGGGCTCCAAACCTCGTGCAGAAACTGGGAATCCCACATACCTATTGCTGGTTGGCGAGAACCCTGCTGCCTTGCGGTTGTAAGCGTTGCTGATAGATCCCCAGGAGTCCTTCGCTCCTGTCAAAACCCAAGGACTGGGCTGCAGGTATCTCAATTGCGGGCTTCTATCTGCTCCCGGATGAGGACACCTCGTTCAACCCACCATCGGACTTGTCTCTCTTTTTGAAGACGGGCGACCCTCCGGTGTATATTGGCTTTGGATCCATCGTCATGGGTGATTCTGGTAAACTAACAAGTCTCGTCTTGGAAGCTGTCAAACAGGCAGGCGTCCGAGCAATCATCTCAAAGGGCTGGCTAGGACTCGGAGATGGTCAACCACTCCCCCAAGATATCTTTGCCGTCGATGATGTGCCCCATACCTGGCTATTCAGGCACGTGTCGGCCGTTATCCACCATGGAGGCGCCGGGACGACGGCTGCTGGCTTATGCGCGGGAAAAGCGACCGTCATTGTCCCATTTTTCGGCGACGTAAGTCAATCCACCCTGCTCCGCTCCCACAAGAAGGTATATTCGATGAAACTGACCATATGATGCATCTAGCAATACTTTTGGGGTAAAGTCGTACATGCTGCTGGAGCAGGACCTCAACCCGTGGAACACGTCAATCTGACGGCAGACATACTGGCACGACAGATCAGAGAGGTGATGGATCCGAGGATACAAGCAAGAGCCAGGGAGATCGGTGCGGCCATCCAGCACGACAGAGGCTGTGAGAATAGCGCACGAAGCCTTCATCAGTCTTTCGATTTGGATGCGGCCAGATGTCATCTGATCCGAGATCGCATTGCGGTCTGGGAGATGAAGGGTTCCGGAGTGCGTCTCAGCTGTCTTGCCGCCGCAGTGCTCGTGGATCGTGGCTATATACAATACGGTCAGCTAAGATTGTAAAAAGAACCCCCATGTTGTACTTTGCCATGGAGAGTTCACGAACTGATCACTCTTCACTCTTGTGCTTAGGCTGAGACACAAGGAGTATCGGATGGAGGACAGACCAGTTGATCCTCTCTCGGGGGGAGCGTTGGCCTTCCTCGGATCCTTTCAAGACATAGTTGGTGAAAGCTACAACTTCTCCAAGCATCTGGTCCGGGCGGCCATCCCACGCAGCTCTCAAGCGGACCGAGACAGACCCAAAGAAAGCAGCCAAACTGAAGGGGGTTCAGGTTTTCCCACGGCCACGGCTGACCAGCGACCAGTATTGAGGGACGGCTCTCCGGCACTTCCGGGTCAGCAGCCTGAAGATCCTTCCGACCATCGAGTAACGACGCATCACGCTTCAGGCATGTTAAAAAGTGCTGGCCGTTTCAGCAAGGCGGTCGCGTCAACCCCCTTGGATTTCTGCCTGGGAATCGCACGTGGCTTTCAGAGCATCCCCATAATGTACGGTGACAAGACCGTACGCCACAGGGAGAAGGTATCAGGAGTCATGAGCGGCGCCCAAGTCGGAGTCAAGGTGAGCGAGAGATGTCGCTGTCTAATTTTCGGCCCTGAGGCTGTCATCCTACAGATTACTGATTCTGATGCTGATCAAAACTTTTCGAGTAATCAAGGAACTTGCCTATGGCTTCTACGACGGCATCACAGGCATCGCCACCCAGCCAATCCGTGGCTACAAAGAGCACAATGTACCAGTGGTGGGCCTGGTGAGCGGCATTGGCAAAGGCCTGGGAGGACTGGTTTTGAAGCCCGGCGCAGGCATCTTCGGTCTTCCTGCATACGCCTTCCAAGGCATCTCTCAGGAGATGCACCGAGTCTTCGGGCGCAATGATGAAGCCCACATAGCCCTCAGCAGATGTTTGCAGGGCCGGTGTGAGCTCGAATCTTGCCTACCTTTGGACAAGGAGAAATATATCAATGCGTGGCGTTGTTTACTAGGTACCCATATGGGACCCGGTCACGGTCTCCATCCCACGCATTCGGAGGGTTTGGTGTCGGAGTCAGTCATGTATAGGGCCGCCAGGACATCACAAGAGGGCCGGTGCCGATAGATCGGTGGAGAGAAGCGACGAGATGGAAGGCAGAGAGGGAGAGGTGGCTAGTAGTAACTTTTCGACCACGCGATTAAGTTCGGGAGGGGAAGACAAGTATCGGTTGGGACGTATAGGAAGATTTGATCGTTCTCTCCATCTAGTACTCTACTCCGTACGGAGTACTCTACGAGTATTTAACTTGTCGAGAAGATAACGAGGGCTAGGAAAGAAAGAATCATGGCTAGAGAAGAAATTCGGAAGAGGTGAGCATAGGGCGGCCTCACCCTCGTCCTAAAACGGGGTGAGTTCGGGGCTGTTTTTACTTGGCTCGGCAAGCCTTAGGGACTAGTTGCCACTGCACTCAGTGTCATGCACCTGCAATGGGAACGACGGAACTTCCATGTTTGACAGACAAGATGCAAGGAAGCCACCGCAAATCACGGTCGCGGTCGCGGTCTCCCCATCGACATGAAGGCAAGAGATCCCGCCATCGGTCTCGATCACCTCGCCACGCTTCCTCCTCCACCAGAGCCTTGCCTTATGGAGCCCGCGAGATCTCACGGCACGACCTGCAGATGTATCGACCCATGTTTGCCTTATACCTCGACATACAGAAACAATTAGATATCGAGGATCTCGACGAGAAGGAAGTCAGGGGAAGATGGAAGAGCTTTGTGGGAAAATGGTACAGTCGCATCCGATATATGGTGAATGGAACTGGCGCCAGGAAGTCGCTAACATGGCAGGAATCGTGGAGAGCTAGCTGAGGGTTGGTATGACCCTAAAACGCTCGAGAAAGCCAGGGCTACGTCCTCCAAGAGCGAACCGAACAGGGCTGGTGCAGGATCAGACGACGAAGACGAATACGGTCCTCCTCCGCCCGCCTCAAGTAGCACTGTGAGAGATGACAGGGGTTTCCAGGCTCGGGGTTATGGAGCCTCTATCCCTTCTCTTCAAGATCTCCGAGCGCGTGACGAGCAAGTGCAAGAGGACGCGAATGCGGCCAAAGACAAGCACCGAGAGACTTTCCGTCAGGAACGAATGCTGGAGCGCAAATTGCAGAAGGAACGGCTTGACGAGATCGCACCTCGTGCCGAACCCGGCACTCGCGAGCGCCAACTGGAGAAGAAGAGAGAAATGGCCGAGTCCAACCGCGCCTTTGCTACGTCCAAGGAAGAGGGAGATGTCGATCTTCGAGAGGCCGAAGTCATGGGCGACGAGGATAGCCTGGGCGAGCTGAAGAAGATGCAGAAGGAGAACGAGCGGCGAAAAAATGACAGGGAGATCCGCAAGGAGGAGATTCTGCGGGCAAGACGTGAAGAAAGAGAAGCGCGGTTGGCGAAAGTCAAGGAGAAAGAGGACCGCACGATGGCCATGTTTAAGGAGATTGCAAAGGCAAGATTTGGCGGAGGAGGGGCGGAAGGGGGGCACTCTTGATGAAATTCAGGCAGTTTATTATTTATTGGAAGCCTCAACTCGAGGTAAGAGCGGCAAGAGCAGCAACCGCCTCTGCGCCATCGGCCTGCTGCGGGAGAGCAGACCCATTCGTAGACGGGACACCACCTGCACCTGCAGATGATGCAATGTTGAGATCCTTCCCCTTATTAGCCGCGGCCATCTGCCATGCTGGAATCGCCGCTTTGCTGCCCGAGGACGCAAACGGTGCCGCGGATGCTGGTCGAGGTGTTCCCGTCGAAGAAGCTGGCACAGACGTAGATGCAGGATACGTTGAGCCGGCACCTGTGAAAGACGTTGGTCGTGGATTGGCTAGATTGGTGCTGTTGTTGGGAACAGCGTCGATCGAAGGAGTCCCGACAGCACTGTTGGCGTTCGGAACTGTACCAGGCTGGGTCCGTGGGATAGCAGGACCGGCGGTGCTAAACCCGCTGGAGCCACCCATACGGTTTCCCAACAGCAACTTTAAGCTCCCCAATTCCGTATTCAGCTCTTTCAACTGCCTTTCACTCGCCTCCTTGACATTTTCAATCGACCTGGGTAGACTGTCTTTCATGTTTTTCAATTCGGCCTCCATCCGCCGCGCGTCGTCTTCTCTCCGTACGTTCGCGGCCTTCAACTCTGCCACGATGGTCTCGACGTCCGCGATAGTAGTATCCAGTCGCTGTGTCCGGGCTTCTTCCGCCTCCTTCAAAGCAGCCGTGTCGGACGACAAGGTATCCAGCAGTGCGAATGCCTTGTTGAACTGCTCGTCAATGGCCGCCTTGTCTTGTTCGAGCTGGGGTGGCGTGGGTGGTGCTATGAGAGGCTTGATATATCTCTGGGCAAGCACGTAGAGACCATAGCTGGCTCCTCCAACCACCGTCGCCATGATGAACCAGTCTCGCCAATCTCTTCTCGGAGGCTCAGGAGGTGGCGGTGGAGGTTGCCAATCGCCATATGGGTTGTAGGGATATGGATATCGTGGACCGGGTGGCCCTCGACCCTGTTGAGCAGGTGGATAGTATGGGGCATTCTGCGCAGGTAACTGAGAAGGCTCGGTGCTAGCGCGTGCAAGAGACAAATCAATCTCTTCCTGGGTGAGATTTTTCGATTTCAAGAACTCAATCCGTTTCTCCAAGGGGGCGGATGCGACCGACGGGTCTTGAAGAAAGGTGACGGCTGAAGAAACGAGGTCCTCGCGCGGTGCCATGGTGGCGATATAGGTCAAAATGAAACCAACACGGTCACATCCAGGATGGTATTGTCGTCCACCTTCACCCACTCTGTGTTACAAGGGGAGATATGAGGTTGTGATGGTAGTGTCGAACTGGTGCTGGAGATGGCTGATGTCGTGGCTAAGGGACGCAAGTCAAATCCTCGACCTCGACCTCCAGCCATCTCAGATGCCAAGCCCGGAGAACCGAGGCACGCCCGGGGAATCACGTGCCACGACCGCTTAAGCATGGGGCAAGGCTGATGTGCGGTCGCTCTGGTAACTTGCGGTGTTTGGGTATCGGCCGCCGGGCGCCACGCTTCACGCTTGGTGATCGTCCTGCGACCTGGGACCTGTTGACACTTCCCACTTCCTCTGACCCGCTCCACTGCACCGCTTTACACATACAACCATAACTGCGATCGCGTTCGCCGCGCATTTCAAACAGTGACCCTTTGGACGGATTCCATAGCATTGCATCGCTGCAAACTTGGAAACATCAGCAGAATTCCACGCAGGACTAGGACTGGGCGGGCGCCATGTCACAACCAGCCGGCTTGTTCAGCGTGCGTCGGCCTCGCGAGACCTTGGGCAACATCCAGAACTTCTCGGGAATACCGCAACCTGCCTCTGCGATCAAACGCGTTTCTTCGAGCAACGAACTACGGAATGCCCCCTACACAGCTTCCCACGTCCGGTCGACCTCGATAAACCAGAGCATTCAGCGACCTGCGCAGCCAAACTTCCATCGGTCCTCTTCCGGCGGCAATTTGGCAGAACTGGGCATGTCAACAGTGCGCCGGTCGGCTTCAAACAATGTCTTTGGGAGCGCGCACACGGGCCGACAGAGTTTGGCACCCAACCAACTATTTGGTTCGCAAACGCCCGCGACCCAAAGCCTCCAACGCCGAAGTAGTATATTCTCTCGACCCTCTGCCCACGGACCTGTTGCGCATCAGTCATTCTTTTCGCAGCCTCCCGCCCCGGCCGGCGCACCGAAGGATCCAAGACCACTGCGGGACTCGTCGTATAGGGCGCGACTGAGTCAGGAACTGTTAGACTACCTGACCCAAAACAACTTTGAGCTGGAAATGAAACATTCGTTGACACAAAACTCGGTCAAATCGCCCACCCAAAAAGACTTCACGCTGATGTTCCAATGGCTGTATCGGCGGATTGACCCCGGCTACAAGTTCCAAAAGGGTATCGATACGGAGGTCCCTCCGATTATGAAGCAGCTGAGGTATCCTTACGAAAGAGACATCACCAAATCCCACCTTGTCGCTGTGGGAGGCCAAAACTGGCCACGTTTCCTTGGCTTGCTCCATTGGATGATGCAGCTTGCCCAAATGTTGGACAACTACACCAGGGGGGCATATGATGACGCCTGTGCTGAAGCCGGGGTGGACGTTGCCAGCGATCGCATCGTTTTCCGATTTCTGTTCGGCGCCTATCAGGACTGGCTCCAGATGGGACCGGAGGATGACGAGGAGAGTGAGGAAGCAGCTCTGCAGCCACACATTCAAGCGATGAACGACGAATTCGAGCGCAGCAACTCCAAACACATGGAAGAGCTGAAGATGTACGAAGCCGAGCACGAGGCATTGAGGGCGCAGGTCGAAGAGTTTGAGCGGAACGCCCCCGACATGGCGAAACTTGACAAACACTTCAAGATCCTAGAAGACGACAAGAAGAAATTCGAAGAATACAACGCGAACGTCCAGGCCAAGATTGAAAAGTACGACTCCCGGATCAAGATCCTGGAAGCGGAAATCCAACGGACCGAGGCGGATTTGCAAGTGGTGGAACAAGAACGGCAGGGTCTCCAGCAATCGGTGGACCGGCAAGGTCTCAACATCCAGGACATTGATCGCATGAACACGGAGCGGGAACGGTTGACCAAAAGTCACGAAGATGCACTGGTCGCTCTGGACGAGGTCAACAAGAGAGTGTTGGAGAAAGAGGCCGAGACGGCGCGCAAGCTCGAAGACCTCGAGGCCATTGTCAAGCGGTACAACTCGCTGGGGTACCAGCTGTCCCTGATCCCCTCGACCGCAGTCAATGCTAAGGGCGCCGACTACGAGCTGAGCCTGAACGTGTCTTCGGAGAGCAACTTCTCCACGTCGACCTCACAATCACGGCGGCGCGGGTCGCCGGAATCGGATCGGCTCCTGGCGGATTTCAATGTCGGCTATTCTCCCGTGCACCTTCTGAACCTGGACCTCCGCGGCGCCGTCCGCAACGTGTTCATCGCTCTGCGCAAGGAGATCAACGAGCGTCGCAAAGCCGCGGCCGACGCGGACCTGAATGCCCGCGACTTCCTGGACAACATCTCGGAAGCGCTGCACGAAAAGAGCACGGAGATTGACAATTTGAACTACCGGGTCAACGAGGCCGGTCGGCTGTACGCGAATCTCAAAGAAAACAATAACACGATCCACATGCAGCAGACCAGCGCGATCGAGAAGCTCGAAAAAGAACTGGCGCGCATGAGGGAAGGGCTGGAGAGAGGCGTGGTCGAGCTGGAACAACGCGAAATGGAGGTGCAGGTGGCATGGGAGTCGATGCGCGAGGAGGCGGCCCGGGTGCGTGAGGAGCTACACTCGGGCGTCGAGCGATGTTTGGAGGATGTGATTCGGTTCAAGGTGCATATCCAAAAGGGCCTGGAGGAGTTTGAGGGGTGGGTGGGCGAAGAAGTCGAGCTGGAGTTGCTGGGGGACGAGATGGAAGAAATGGAATTGGAAGACAAGAAGCACGATGAGAAGAACCAGGTAGAATGATGGGGGGGTTAGCCTGAGCCTGATTCTGAGCCTGAGCCTGGGTCTGGGTCTGAGCCTGGGTCTGAGCTATGGTCTTTTACGAACATTTAATGTCATGTATTCATTTGTATCTCGACCTTTTCTGTCTCCTCCCGGTCGTCCTACAACAGTTGTCTTGTACCAGGTAGGTAGCCTTGTGGATATAGTATGGAGTTGACATCTTGTACCAGGTATCCTTGTGGATATAGCATAGTATAGAGTTGACGAGGTCGGCCGCCAATATCACTAGGTGGCTCAGCTGGGTAAGCTTCGGAACCAGATACTTGTACGGAGTATCTCCACGGTCTTCTACAAGACTTTACTGACCTGACCCTGTCACCTACCTGTCAAGATCAGCGAGACTCTGATTGGGCCTCTCCCAGCTACCTAGGTACTTATAACCTCGACGTCAGCCACCACCTCGTCTTGATCTACGTCTAACCACTCCCGACCGGCGGGTCATTATTACTCTCATCCCTGTAAGGTGCCTGTAACCTTTTGGGCGTGGTCTTCGTCGTCGTCGACAGAGCGGAGATCTTACATTTTACATCTTACACATCATAAAAGACATCAGACATCAGACATCAGACATCAAGCCCTGTACAGTCTAGATAGAGGTGAGAGAGCGCCCCGAGAGAGTACGGAGTACTAGTAACCCTAACCCTAACCCTAACCCTAGGTCCGTACTCCGTACCGTACACCGGACCCCAAGGTACCTAAGTACCTCCGTCCCTAACTAACCCTAGGTAAGATGTAGGTAAGGTACCTCTGTACTACTAGTAACCCCAGAGTTGAATTGGCACTTATTACCCCATCAAAATACCTGACTCGCTCACGGCTGCTTGGCTCCATGGCAAGAGTTGCTTTTTCCCTGGCCTCTTGATTTCTTTTGGTGCTCGTCATCTCTGTCGTTCAGCCCCGAATGGCGATTCCACTATGGCCTCATTTCCCCTTTCGATGGCGACATCGGTGGTTGGCCAGATGCCATCGACCTTAAGTATCGTGATGGCGAGTCGGCACGCACAATTATGTACAGTATCTACTATCCACTCCAGCAGTCTGGTGCTGCTGTTCTCTAGCCTTGTCCCACCCTTCCAGCAGTTTGGTGCTGTTCTCTACCTAGCCTTGTCCCACTCTCGCCCTCGCTTCCCTATTATACGGCACCCACCTAGCTGGCTGTATTCGGCACACGGCACCTAGCTGGTCTATTCGACACTATTTTACACGGCACTTAGCTGGTCTGTTCGACACACGACACCTAACTGGTCTATTCGCACTATTTTTCCCCAGCAAATATTCAATTCAATCAATGGCAGATCACGAGGACAAAGAGCCCGGCCGAGGTTCCATCTCCGTCTCCCGGTCGTCAAGTCATGTCGGTGACCACGATGCCATTGATCCGCTTAGCGGAGTCAAGCGTGGTCTCAAGACTCGTCATTTGTCCATGATGGCACTCGCGGGAATCATTGGCCCGGGCTTGCTGATTGGGTCTGGAGGTGAGGCTTTGAGACCCCTAGCCCCTGAGCCGGCCTAAGGCTGTGCTTTTTCCGTTTCGGTGTTGGTGTCGGTGTTGATGTCGGTGTTGATGTCGGTGTCGACTGACCTCCTACTTCCTATCCAAACTAAGGCTGTGCTTTTCCGTGTCGGTGAAGATGTCAACTGACCTCCTTCCTATCCAGGTGCTCTCGCCAACGGTGGCCCAGCCGCTCTCCTGATCGGCTTTGGCGTGATTGGCATCATTGCATTCAGCATCATGCAATCACTCGGCGAGCTGACCACACTCTATCCCAGCGGCGGCGCGTTCACCAGCCTGGCGGATCGGTTCGTAGATCCGGCGTTCGGCTGTGCAGTGGGCTGGAACTACTTTGTGATCTGGGTGGCGGTGCTGGCCAACGAATACAACGTGCTGTCGTCCATCTTTGTGTTCTGGAGCGACAAAGTGCCGCTGTGGGGGTACTTCCTGATCTTCTGGTTCGTGTTCCTGGGCTTCCAACTGCTCGGGGTCCGGACGTTCGGCGAGGCCGAGTTCTGGCTGGCTCTGGTGAAGCTGCTGGGCTTGACGGCCTACTTCATCTTCAGCATCGTCTATGCTTCGGGCGGCCTGATCGGCCAACACGGCGCCCTGGGCTTCCGATACTGGCACCACCCGGGCGCCTTCTCGCATGGCTTCCGCGGCGTCGCGTCCGTCTTCGTCTTCTGTTCGACCTTCTATGCCGGGTGCGAGTCGATCGCGGTCGCGGCCACGGAGACGCGCAACCCCAAAGTCGCCGTTCCGCGCGCCATCCGCCAGGTGTTTTGGCGCATCATCTTCGTCTACATGGGCTCAGCCTTCTTCTTCGGCCTGACCTGTCCGGCCAATGCCGACTCGCTGGTTAACGGGTCGGCGCGGGCGCTCAAGTCGCCCATGACCATCGCGATCCAGAACGCCGGGTGGGAAGGAGGCGTGCATCTGATCAACGCGTTCATCCTGATCACTTGTCTGTCGGCCGTCAACAGCTCCATCTACATCGGCTCGCGCACCGTGCTGTTCATGGCCCAGGAGAGGAAGGCGCCCAAGATCCTGGGCTACACCGACGCGCGTGGTGTGCCCGTGTTCGCGATAATCTTCACCAACCTGTTCGGCGCCCTGGCCATGATGAACGTCTCGACGGGCGCGGGAAAGGCTTACGGCTACATTGTCAACCTGTCCGGTGTCAGCACCTTTCTCGTCTGGGGTGCCATCTCCTTCGTCCACATTCGATTCCGCCGTGCCTGGGCCGCCCAAGGCCGCCACGCGCGCGACCTCCCATTCAAATCGCTCGCCTATCCTTGGAACGCCTATTTCGGCCTGGCCGCAAACCTGTTCCTCGCCTTGGTCCAGGGTTGGACCACCCTCAGCCCTTTCAACGCGGGAAACTTCGTCGATGCCTATATCCTGCTACCGCTCTTCCCTATCATCTACTTTGGGTACAAATTCGTCTTCAAAACCAGGTATTGGCGTCTGTCGGAAATCGACTTGGACGCCGGGAGGAGGAAAGACCTGGACGCGGCGGAGGTGGAAGCCGACGAAGACGCCATTGTTGACGACTATGACCGACCTGTGCCAAAGAAACCATTCTGGAAACGGGTGGCGGAAAACTTTTAGTTTTACTTGAAAGATCAAGTGGTCTCCACTGGGTTGAGGACCTTCCTTGGATCAAGTCGCCTTCACTGGATTGACGACCTTTCTGTCAAATCAAGGTTGAAATGTTCCATGTTCTCTATCAACGGGTCGCAGGGGGATCGCATGCTATATAGTATAGTATTAAGCAGCCTCTCTGGTTAAAGGTTAAAGGCAAGGCTGGGAATGCCTACCTTAAGTTTGACACTTTCACTGGATTGAGGACAAGGCAGAGGCAGTCTCAGATCTCGGCGCCATTGCCATGGGTTGAAAGGTCAAGTTCAGGATTACTCGTTCTCAACGGATATCGCCATGGGTATGGGTGAAAGGTCAAGTTCAGCAGCACTCACTCATAGTTGATGATGAACGGATGACGATGACGGGATGAATAATCCATACCAACAAAGATACCAGATACCAGATACCAGATACCCAGACACCCAGACGCCTAATGTAATAGGCACCTAGGTAGGTGTTAGAATTCACTGCCATTGCGCAGACCCCAGACCCCAGACCCCAGACCCCAGACCTCAGACCTCAGACCGTAAATTGGCATACTGGTAGCTTCCTGCCGGAACACTCTGGAACTTGCCCTTGGAGGGCTAAGGGGCTTAGGCCTTAGGAGCCGCTCAGGCTTAGGGGCTTGTGCCTCCTAATACATATTCAGGCCCTAAAACCTCAGGCTTGTGCCAGGGCAGGAATCCTCGGATGTGCGGGCTTAGGCTACTGTAAGCCTCAAAGATTGATTACGGGGTACTTGTCTGCGCTACTCCGTACACTCTGCCAACTAGGCATTCACCCTATGAACACAGGCACTGTTTCCTCCGAGGCCATCTGTAAAGGCCTAGACGGTCGTTGACCACTACAGCATAGAGTAAGACCAGTGTCAGTACCAATGCTTGAGCTTGAGAAATAGCTCTTCAGTCCTTCCCCTTGAAAACCATAGTCCTAACGTACAGCCACTGAACTTGTTGAACCATCTAAGAATGAATTCCTCAATGTTCTTCGTGTATTTCATCAGGGGGCGAGCTGGATCGAGGCCGCTTTGTCAGCCGTGCCCGTTTAGGACCGATGAGGCCTTTCCACTCCTCCAGAATTGATGCCTCGTGTTCGACGTCGTCCAGGAATCTGCAGAGTTCTTGCGCGGGGATGAAAATGCTGGCGCTTAAATCATTGAATCGTCCACTCTGCCTACTCAGACGGAGAACTAGGGCAGTATGAAGCGTCATCTCGCATAGAGCGTTCTGCTTGTCTCCTCTCCTCATCTTGCCATGCCCGTTTATCTTCTTCGTGTATTTCATCGGGGGGCGTGCTCGATCGAGGCCGCAATGTCAGCTGGGCCGGTGTGGGTTCGATTAGGCCTTCTTCCTTCATCTTTAATGTACGTCGTTCGGCGTTGTCTAGGAATCTGCAGAGTTCTTGCGCGGGGATGAAAATGCTGGCGCTCAAATCATTGAATTGCTTGCTCAACGCCTTAGGGGCGAACTCCTCAAGAGCGAGACGAAGGCCTGAGCCAGGGCTCTCATTAG
The DNA here is from genome assembly GCF_000585565.1 of Capronia epimyces CBS 606.96. Classification (NCBI taxonomy): domain Eukaryota; kingdom Fungi; phylum Ascomycota; class Eurotiomycetes; order Chaetothyriales; family Herpotrichiellaceae; genus Capronia; species Capronia epimyces. The sequence goes on from NW_006912908.1 coordinate 1,710,791, forward strand.
GCGTACCGTCAGCATTCCGAAACACCTGATGAAAAGGTCAGTACTCCGTATTCGTGCAACGAATTGTCATCGTCTTAAGCCTACCTGATCTGTAACCGTCTGTTTGGCTACTAATTCGACGCCTCGATCCTTGATTTGCTGTTGTGCTTTCCAGATCGATAACGTGGCCGTTTTGTCATGCTTGTGCAAATACTCGAACTTGAATCCAATCACAACCCGAATATTACCTTTTGATCTAAGAATGTATTCATCGGCTAGCCGTGGGAGTGCCCGTGCCTTCTGAGACCACGCTACTTCCATCACAACTCCAGGATATTTTGCGTCTGAGTGATGAAACGATGCATCCGGATCATGCCGGCCGTAATCTGGGTTGTTGAATGTGATCGTGCTGGAACCGATGCAGCAGATATCTCTTGCGAATTTGGCGGAAGGGGAGTTGCCGTGTGCGATCTTGCCTAGATGCTGAACAATGTCGATCACGACTGCGATACCAAATCCCTCGTGGATTGTAGACGGCATTCTGAGCACAAATTGTTCGATGGACGGAAAGTAATCAAAACTGTGTTCCCTGTCAGCTACTTTGTTGTGCTCGTCATGATGTACATCCGTTGCCATACTGAAGTTTGCGGTTTAGGAATCCGTCTGCAAGAATTCTGGACTCGAGCGCAGTGTAATCACAGGGTTTCAGCTTGAATGCGAGCCAAGGTGTGTCACACTCAGTTCTGTAATTCCGGATGTCATCGATAATGTTGAATAGCTGCTCGGTCGATTTCTCTCCTGTGAGTGAAGGAGTGAGAGGATCGTGGGTGAAGCTGCTAGGTGGCGTAATTTCGGACTGTTGACAATGGTCTTCCCGATTCATCGTTGCGTCGTCTTCGCGATTCATCATTGCGTCGTCTTCGCGATTCATCGTTGCGTCGTCTTCGCGATTCATCGTTGCGTCGTCTTCACGACTCATCGTTGCGTCGTCTTCACGACTCATTGTCGCGTGGTCGAAAATTAGCACTTCATCCAACGCAATCCGATGGTTGTAATTTCAGACGGCTGATAATAGTCTTCGCGGTTGATTGTTGCGTGGTCGAAAGTTGTAACACTTTATCCAACGCACTCCGATGCTTGTAATTTCGAACGGACAATAGTCTTGGCAATTCATCGTCGCGTGGTCGCGAGGTGTAGCACTTTGTCTAACGCAATCCGATGGTTGTAGTGAAGGTAACGACCGCAGTAAACAAAGAACGTTGAAAATGGACATGGTGGTGACGGTCGTGCGGTCACTTATGGTGATTACATCATATCCCCGTATCCGGAGTACATAGCCGATGATTTACAGAGACACAGACATCACGTGATATCAAATCATTTTCCTCTACTCCGCCGGCCGTGGCCGAATTGATCGATCACAGTTGTGACGGTTGTAATATGTAAGTGTGTTACCACCAGAGTGATTGAAACTTGCAAAGCGTGAGCATGTCCAAGATTGGGTGTCGTCATTCACAGCAAAAAAAGAACAACAACTGTGGCTGGCACAAAGGTGAACATGGCATGGACAGGTGAACATGGCATGGACAGGTGAACATGGCATGGACAGGTGAACATGGCATGGACAGGTGAACATGGCATGGACAGGTGAACATGGCATG
>NW_006912908.1:1712485-1887774 GCF_000585565.1 Capronia epimyces CBS 606.96
GACAGGTGAACATGGCATGGACAGGTGAACATGGCATGGACAGGTGAACATGGCATGGACAGGTGAACATGGCATGGACAGGTGAACATGGCATGAACAGTAGATGGATGGATGAATTCCAATCGACGTCTCGTCGTTAACCTCCATTCCTGTTTCCCGAACCCACACCCGAATCTGAACCTACACCTGACCCCAGTCCCCAGACCCTGAATTGGCGTAACTCGTAACATCCTGTCGGAACACTCTGGAACTCGCAAGGGCTCGTGATCATCATGGCCGTCTCGCATCTATATCTCAGCTGCATCTGCATGGGCGCTTGGTCATTCTTCCCTGCCCATAAGGCAGACCCGTCTGGCTCAGCTCAGATGAAGCCGCCCTTGTCATTCTTTCCCTGGCGCTCTGAGCGAGTAAAGACTTCTTTCGAAGTCAAATTGCCCACGCCTTCAAGCAGGCCACCCTTTCCGAGCTGGCCGCCGACTCCTTCGTTGACGCCGTCTTGGATCGCATCGACGTTCTTATCGCCGGTGATTTTGGTTTGGTTGAGTTTGTCTAACCGCGAACGAAGAAAGAAGGCCGGTCAGCGGTCAGCAATGCGTTACAAAAGTGCAATGTGTTTCAACGCAGTCAGGAGTCAGCACTGAGCAGTGAATGAGAAAGCAACGTCCAGAAAGGACCGACGGGCGGCATCATAAATTGTAGACTGCAGCCTGGAGTGCCTGTCCAGACGCCGTTCACTCATTCACTGATCGGTTCACTACTTACACGATGCAGAGCGGATAGTCAATCATGAGGATGAGATGGCATACCTTTGGCAACATAGCTAGTCTTGTTGTCACCCCACCAGCCGAGGACTTTGTCTTCGATCCACGGCACCCAGTTCTCGTATTGCTTGTTGTAATAGTTCTTTGCGCTCTCCATAACGATGACGTCTGAATGGATAGACAAACGGTCTAGGTAGTCAGGAGAGGAGAGAGGTGTCAGGGCAGGATAGCGTAGGTATTCGACTCTTGGGGAATCGTCAGAGTTCGTCTTCGTATATGGTCACAGAAAAGGATTAGGATTCGGTTTCGGGGGTCTCGAATGCACAGAGCGTCAAAGACTGTGTTTAGGATCGTGGCGACAATTTGACAATTCTAGAGTTGGACAAAGTGCGCAGATCAGCAGCTAGGTACAGTACATGTAGGGATACAGAGCGCAGGGAGGGTGTTGGGTGTTTTAACAGCGACTGCCAGCCGACTGCCAGCCCAGCCCAACGGCATAATGATGGCATCATGGGAACTGGAACTTGAACCGGGTCAGTCGACCAGGGTCATGTATGTGGCAGACAGGCGCCTGTTGGTCCAGGTGTTGGTGTGAGGTGTGGCTGGTACGTCACCTACTCCATACACCATCTACCGGCACCACTGGTGTACGCATACGAGTACTGGCGATGTTTCATGATACAAGGGTGGCTTGTCAATTTTCAGTCAGCCCAAACACGGACGAATCAAGAAATGAGAAATGCAAAAGGCAAGGCAATGGGAAAGTTCAAGTTGGAGGGTCAGACTGCGTTGGCTGAGGGAACACCAGAAGCTGGAAAGGTATGACGTAGCCCAGGCCAGGATGACCATGACCCTTGCAAAACGGAGTACGTAGTACATACAGTACTTTGACCTCAATATGGTGTCTTCGCTGAGACTCTGCTTCCATGAGGTGCGCCCTCTTTCTAGGCTCTACTATAACAAACAAATATCCAACCCCAACCGGGCTTGAACATCCCTCCACCCGACAGAAACCTCACTCGGATGCATGGCCCGACGACGGGCTTCGGCATCTCGCTCGCGCCAGACGGCGTGGATGATGGTGCGAGCGAGAAGGCGATTGTGCAGACCCAGATGGTAACTAAACTCCAGCCAACGGTCGACGGCGCGTTGGTCGTGGTCGCTGCACACCTCGACCGCGGCGATGAAGACGGGCCACATGGAGATGTTGCCGCCGTTGAGGTCGAGAAATTCCGTGGCGTCGGCCAGCACCCGCGACACGAACCGCTGCGTGACGAAGGGCGGCGCGTCGAAGAAGGCCCGGTAGAAGTAGACCAGCGTTGCGTTGCGGAAGATGTTGAGGTGCAGTTGGTTGAGACGAGTGCGGCCGGTCTTTGATTTTGTTTTTTCTTCTCCTCCTCCTCCTCCTTCTTCCCCAACTAGCCTGTCTTCCTCGGGTGGCCAATGTACTCGTTTGTCGTCGGAATCGGCATCACCCGCCGCTTCTTCCGACATTAAACATTCCCAAATCCTCGATATTCGTGGGTCCAGGTCGGCCGACACTTGGCCTTGGGCCAATTCTCCTTCGAGCATGCGAATGGCCGAAATGGAATTGATCACGCTCCGATGAGCCCCGATGGTGTAGGCAAAGTCCTTCCTCGACGACACGGCCCCGAGGAGAACGTCGGTGAGTGGCGATGGTCTGGTCGGGGCCTTACAGCCGGTCTGTGCCACCTCGAACGACAAGGCCAGGCTCTGAGAAATGACCCATGCGTCGTCGGACTGGCCCCAAGGCTTTTGTTTGGACAAGTGGCCTATCAGACTGGCGGCGCCGTCGAAGTGGCGGCGCCACGACCGGCCGACATTTGAATAAGCGCCCTGAGAAAACACGGGTCAGTCTATGTACATCTGTGGCTTTGGCTCGAGTTGTTTGTGGAAGGAAAGAAAGGAGTGTGTTTGGGGAAGGAAAGAAAGGATACTCTCTCTCTAGAGAGATCTTACATCGGTAACGGCCAGAATGTACATGGTGCCGATGCACGCGCTGTAGTCTTCGCTAGGGGTTTCAAGACTCGCGCGTAACTCACGGAGCGCCAGACCGTAGTATTTCAGTGCGTGGTTCTGCATTTCCCTTTCGACCGCGACTGAGCCTGAGCCTGAGCCTGAGCTACCTTGGTGGCCGTGCGAATACAAATTGGCCAGATTGGATGCGGATTGCGCCAACAAAGCATAGTAAAGGCTCTTCGAGGCTCTAGATGCGGACCTGGACAAAGACGACGCGTTTCCCAAGGCAATGCACGGGTAGGTGGATTTCCAGGGATTCCGTTCCGAATCAATATGGATCATGAGAACGGCCACTCGGGTCACATAATGATGGAAGAGCCGGTGTTCCTTGCTGTCTCGATGCATAATGGGCATTAGATTGGACGGTGCTGCTGTACATGTGGATGTGGATGTTGGTGCGGCTGTGCGTGTCGTGCTTCTTTCGGCCGCCGACGTTCTTGACACGGGTGAGGGTGACATTGATGATGTTGACGATACTGAGGATGATGATACCCAGGACACCGAGGGATTCTGAATTTGGGGGTTGGCACTGGCATTGGCAGTGGTATTCGGTGAATAAGAGGGCTTGCGGTTGCATTGGATCGAGTGAGGATTCGACTGTGGGCGTTGTTGTTGTTGATGTTGATGTGGATGTGGTTGTTTCTGTTGGTACCTACCACACCTCTGATACTTGATGATACGAAAAGGGTTTTCGTCGGCGACATGTAGGCGGCAATTGCATCTTGATGGGATGCGCGTCTCACCACCACCACCACCTTCAGGGTTATCGTCATCGGTACGTTCACCACCATCAGCACCATCATTTTTTTTGATCTGGTCATAGACTGATGATGATGACGACGACGACGACGACGACGATGACGATGATGATGATGATAATGACCCAACCTCGACCTCAAATTCGTCTTCCTCACCGCCCACCAGGTGGTCAAGATCGGCTTCGGAATAAAGGGCATTCTCCGACCAGACTGGCCCGTCTCCCAAACGACGGCGTGAATGGGATTGATAGCGACCCGTGGAGGGATCGACCCAAACCAATTGAACATTATATCCCTGACACGGGATCTTGCGGGAGTCGCAGGCCTTGCAGCTGGGCAGGGCTCCATCACATCGGACGCGACGCTGGCGGCATGTCCAGCATGCAGTAAAGGTGCGTCGGACCTTTTTGGGCATTTCTCGACGACGTCGTTCTTCTTCTCATACGAAGAGTTAGAGTTAGATGTAAACATCCATGTCTATGTGTGATATAGTGTAATGAAAGTATAAACATCCGAAGAGTTAGTAGAGTCAATAAACATTCATGTCTATGTGTGACATGTTGTAAGAAATGATGCAGCGGTAACGATAATGATAAGAAAGACGACGTTGAGGTGGTCCCAAAACTTGGGAGGAGGACGACATCGGCCTAGGCCCCTAAGCCCATGTCAACAACCCACTGGCTGGGTTAAGGCGGCTTATCAAGCCTGAGCTACTAGTCCCGTACATACATGCATAATACAGTACTACTTACTGTATTATCTATTATCTAGTAGATAAGAAGTCATACGTTAGCACTGGTGCTAATTATTAACTTGTGTTGTAACGAACATGGCAGAATTGCCGATCATAGATCACAGATCACCGAATATAGAGCCTCGGAGAGCGTTGATAGCCATATATGTAATTGATAGGTACTCTCCTACTGTGACGGTACTATACACCAAGTGGCTAATTCACTCGTGAATTAGTTACCTCGTCCTTTTCGCGGCTGTCGTGCTGTCACAGTTTGGGTGAACCGTGACACCTACAAGAAAAAGACGAAGATATCGTCAAGATTGGTTGATCTGGACCAATAGTACCTGGGGTAGCATCTGGAACGAATCGACTCCGTAGGGGTGCGTCTAGAACAAACCGACTCTATAGGGGTCAGCAGTCACCAGGCGGTCTCCCAGTGCCACGTTCAGACTCGCCCCTGAAGAGCATCCCGATCGACGGCATTCGCAACCGCGAACAGCTTTTCCTCTTCCAAGTATCTTCCCACGAGTTGCAGACTGATGGGCGCTCCATCGAACAACTCCGGATCGTAAACCTCGTGGTTGGCTTTGTCCCAGTCGGTGACGGGGACGTAGCCTTGGTCGGCCACATCAATCTCCTTGTTCACCGTGCCCGCGGGCAGGATCATAGCCGGGTAGTTCAACAGATTCCAGACCGAGAAGTAGCCCCACCACCTGAGACATGAGATTTGTAACTTGGTTAGCGATGGCTGTGGCTTTTGGCAAGAACGTCTCCATAGGCTGAAGGAGGACAGACAGCACGGCACTTACGGTAAGAAATCATGGGGGAAACTGGCACATGCCGCGCTGGGGCAAAGAATGGCGTCCACCGGCTGTCCCGTCGAGGTCAAAGAGGCCGTCTCGTTCCAGTGTCGTAGATACTCTTGTTGGAAAGACACTTGCGCCCTATAGATTCCGAAGAAACTCTTTTTAGTATCGACACACACGTGACACCTTTAGCATGGGATGAGGATGTGAGGATGTGAGGATGCCTGGCTTACGCTTGGAATTTCATGAGTTCAGGCACAGTCAATTCCTTGGTTCCCTTGCTGAGCTGTTGCACACTCGGAATCATGGTGTCTCCGACCTGGGCCAGGATTTCTTTCAACTGACGAGCCGCGGTGGGAAAATAGAGGGGGAGCTGAAAGTCATAGAATTGTAATTAGTCCAGCCCACATTTGACTACCTATAGTCAGAAGAAAGTCACAAGCTCTTCTCTTACCGTCACATCCCAAGAATAGCTGTGCTTGTAGGGCTTGAAGTCGACAACTACCGTTCCATGTGGTCAGTGTGTATGTACAGGATAAGAAGGGGGAGGAGGAGGAGGAGGAGGAGGAGAAGAAGAAACAAAATCAAAGACACAAGTTGAAGCCGCGGACATGTCTGCACCTCTAATGCAGCTGCTGACACTACACTCAAGAGACTTACTTTCATGTCCCGCCGCTTTCAGTTTGTCCACGGTTTCCCGCAAGGCCCGACGCACCGGGGGATGTGGCATGACGACCTCATCGAACCACAGAACGCCAATGGTGGCCTTTTGGGGCGCGGGTTGTCTCACCCATGGCAAGGGCACGACCGAGGGATCGGCATACCAGGGACGGTCTTGCAGCCAGGTCTCACAGATCAGCTCCAAGTCGCGCAAACTTCGACCCATCGGCCCAATGGCCGACGGAATGGCAATTTGGCCAGGCACCGGAATGGTATTGCCCAGGTAACTGCAACGTCGTGAAGTCGGCTTGATGCCATACAGCCCGTTGAAGGCGGCCGGGGCACGAATTGACCCGCCAATGTCAGTGGCGATGCCGATCGGGGCGCCATGACAGGCATTCAAGGCGCCTTCGCCGCCCGAGGAGCCGCCAGCACTGAGGTTGGTGTTGGCCGGGTTCAAGGTGCGGCCCCAAAGGTTCGATGTGGTTTCCAGAGCCTACGAGACGAAAATGAATCAGCATCAGAATCAGCCTGGCCATCAGCCATCATTTTGGCCCTTCACATGCAACGACTGTACAGTCGGACTGTACTCGTACCATTCCCGTCTGTGGCATGGTCGTCTTGACGTAGACCACGGCCCCGGCCTTGCGCAGTGATTTCACCGCCACAGCATCATCATCAGATTTCCGATCATGCCATGCTGCAAGCCCGAGCGAGTAGTGCATCCCTTTGACGATGGTGAGATCCTAAAGAGACATTGGTATTGGTGGTCAGAGTCTGTCTGGTGTCTGGTGTTCGGTGCGGGTGCGGGTTCACAAATCACAAACCTTTATGCTGACTGGCAACCCGTGCAACGGGCCTACCGGTTGACCCGTCTTCTCCATGATTTCATCCAGCTCCATGGCACGCTTGATGGCGCCCTCGAAATCAATGTCCATCAGGCATTTGACCAGTTGCTGGGCCATGGCGGCCCGTTTGCAAAACGCCACCGTCACTTCTCTGGCAGACCATGTTCTCGATCGGATCTTCTCAAGGATAGTAGTGGCATCGGTTGCATCGGTGATGTCGAGTTCTTGCGGAGTCAGGATCCCAGCGGACTTGAACACCGGCTTGACATTCCGCGGCAAGTTGGAAAGAATCGAACTGGGAATCCGCCATTCTGACGGGATTTTGGCTAGAAGAGCTTCTTGCGCCTTCTATATAAAGGTTGTATGCATGGTTAGTGGTGATGGTGGTGGTGATGGTGGTGGTAACGGCGATGAAAGAAGGGATAGATAGGGCCAGTATCCGTAGTATGTGTGGATGAGAGGGATTGGATCTACTGTACCTGCGATATCTCTTTGCAAGATGGCGACGGCTCTGCCATGATAATTGCGCTTTCTGTTGTGTTGTCCCCAAATCTAGTCTCGATAAGCGATAGAAGGAGTGATGTGACTGAGACGAGTTGATCAATCAATAGTTATAATTTCAGTCCAGGGACTAGATCTATGCTTTTATTAAACCCAACCAACAGTGAAGTTCTGTTCGAGTCCCGTGCGGCTTTCTAGTGGTGGTACAGCAGGTGGGTGAGATTGGGGGACTGGAAGGGCGTGCCATGGCAGCTTAGGACGGCACCAGGTTGATATCAGTATCCGTACTCCGTACATAGGTACTAACTTAATAGTAAACTTGCCTACTGCATACTTATCTTCCACAGCCCAGTAATAAATAGCTGTGATAGGTGGACCACTGGACATTCGAGTGGAAGGTCAGGACGAGAGCTGTCAGGAGTGAAAAGCGGGGTCTGGGTGGAGGGGGCTTAGGGGCCTTAGGCTGGCTACAGTATCAGCCTTGTCTGTTATCCGTGGTGTATTGTAAGCATCGGAGATACCCCAGATACCTTAGGTACAGGAAAGGTATCCGTACTGTATACTGCTCCGTGCTGTGTGGCAACAAGGCATCCCAGGACGAAGTGCCTGAACCGTCAGACGCCCCAACCACTACGCACCTACCTGTAGGTACTTTGGTACATAGATACAATCTTTGTCATGCTTCTTCTGACAATTGCAAAGATGTTGATACCAGCATGATAGCATGCACGGGTTTCGGCTGGGCAAGTCATGGTACTGATTACTAAATATCCAGACCGGGTGCAAATTTCATTCTACAAAGTGAATAGATGCATACCTAAATGCACACTGGGATGACTCCAAGTACAATCTAAACCCCTCGAGCTTGCTTCTCTCTGGCTGTAGGAGAACTTGACAACACGCGCCCGTCATGTTCCATCCCATCCCACTCCTTTCTCGCTGCTCCTCATCTAACCACTTCTTTCGTCAAATACATCTAATCACCACTCTCCACCAACTTTGGCCTGCAGTTATTTCAGAAAATTGAAGTCTTTACGACCCAACTTCTGCCGCATCCGAACCCTTTTCCGCAGGCACAGTGACGGCGACCGAGTCTGCAAGTACCTTCTTGTCATGTTCCAGTTGGACTTGTTCATCTGTGGCTTCGCCTCGGATGGTGGCATCTTCCATGAATTTGCGAGGCACAATGACATTTTCCTCCTTGAAGTAATTGGTGTTGGTGATGCTGCGCATTAGAGTGTAGACCATGCACAGAGCGCCCAGGGCATAGAGACTGTTGTATTAAATGGCAGGTCAGTCAATCGGTCAATCTACTGAGTACATCTCCACATTATGTGGGTGTTGTTAAGGACAGGAGACTTACATGATCTGGACGGTGGTCTGAATGTAGAACTTGACTTTCTGGCCGGCCAGGATGAATGAGATGAACATGCCGAAGCTCGAGTAGGACTTGAGCAAGCCGGCCACTTTGGCCAGGCGGACCGGGTCGTTGGTGGTGGCGCCCAAGGTCCATTCCACCACCATTTGGTAGCCCGAGTAGATGGAGCCGAACAGGACGTACAGGACGAAGAAGCCGCCGAACTGCGAGTCAGTCCAGTCCCAAGCGGGCGACTTGGCCAGATAATCCACGTTGTGAACCTCCATCCAGCCGAGCAGCCCGGCGCAGGCACCGATGGCCAGCGCACTCATGAGAGCAGCGCCGAATAGTCCTCTCCGGCGTCGAGACTTGACACGAGGGTTGTCGAGGATCATGGCCAGGATGAATGGCACGACGAATTGGATTCCTTGGAAGCCAATGTTGTTGACGGTGCGCGTGCGTAGATTAAAACATTTGGCTACAACATCCCCAGTTAGCAAACCCAGAGTCACAGGGCGGGAAGCAACAGAGAGGGTTTATGTGTGCACATTGCTATCACTTACAGCTGACGCTGCTGGCAAGAGCCAGAGCCATTTCACAGGCCAGCATAGGAATGGCCAAGATCAGGTACTTTGGTTCGATGGCGGTCTGGCCCAGGATCTTGAGTTCGGTGGCCATGTGTGGTCGTTTGAAGACGGCAATATGAGTGCCATCGTCACGCACGACAGTGGCGGGATCGACGATGAAGAAAAAGGCGATGAAGATGGCGGCACAGTGAATGACGACGAAGACGGCATACACCGGGGTGGAAACTCCCACGGCTTTGGTCTGATGGAAGTTGGCCCCAAATGCGATCAAGGCACCGACCGTGGCGCCCACGGCTCGGATAGACCACTGTATGCTGATGTACTGTACATAGATAGGGGTCTCCGGTCAGTTTCTGGAGGAGAACAAGAACACCGAGAGAGAGGGAAAGTGAAACAGGACGGAGTGCTCACTAAGCCTTTGCAGTGCTCTTCCGGGTACGAGAATTGCACGTAGGCCGCAGCGGTCCAGAGAAAGCCACTGGTGCATCCCAGCACGGTGCCTCCCAGGTACGGAAACCAGTCGTTCCCGGTGCGGTCAAAGTACCACAGGCCGGCCACGTAGACGGGGTAGCCAATGCCTCCGATCATCAGACATGTCCGCGGCTTCAACTTGTTCAACACAAACCCGACCACCAGAGCGCCAAAGGAGAAGATGCCGTAGAGGATGGCGTTGATATTGTTGGCCACTTCGGCGGATGATGCTTTGCCGCCACCGGCTCCGAGACCCGTTATGGCGACGTAGATACCCGGCAGACAGAAGAGGATACTTCCAAGTCCGTTAGCAATAAGCACATCTCCCCTCTTCACGGGGATCAGGATGCTCACCATCCAACCACAAAATTCTGCACAAAGGGCCGTGTAAGGCGCACCTTGCTTTTCAGCGCTGCGGGGGACGACATGTTAACAAAGGGACTCGTGTATGAGGGCGTGTGCAAGTTTGAGCATGTGGCACCGTAGGGTCGGCAGGGAGACGTTGTGGAGATGGCTGCTTGTTCTTAAATAGTGGCCGACGAGGCTGTCACCATCTGTTCATCCCCGACCTCTACCCATCGAATACCACGATAAGGAAGCAAGAAGGTCAGGACGAAGATCTCGCATCATTCTGAAAAGCTGTACTAGTAGAGAACTTGTTCCAAGCCGTCGATTCTGGGCACTTCCTGGGCATTGTTCGACGAGCTGTCATCTGATGGCTGGTTGCATATCTTGACAAGGTCTCTTCATCGATACTTCTTGGGTGAGGACTGTGATTGGGCCACCTTATCCTTGCCATGGTTGACTAATGGGATTGACCAGGTAGAGTGGCAGGTCAGGACGAAGATAACGGTGCGGTAGTATCCGTTTTACTTATTCGAACGAGGACGGAGCACGGAGTTGGTCGACAAGGCTTGGGCTTAGGGGCTTGGGCTTGTATTGTCTTTTCTTGGAGGCTCCACGGATAGCTGTGACAGCAGCGAGCCACTGTGCTTCTCGGTCGCCCTTTCTCCACTAGTTGCCGTTGTCGCCAGTTCCAAGAGGGCACGGCGCCCGGGGAGTATGTCTATTGTCATGACAAGCGGTGTGCTGCAATATTCAATGGCTGGCTTATTCTGGCCTACGGCCTAAGCCTTCGTCCTGGGCTGCCAACGCCCCCTGGATTCGCACCCATGTGGACAAGAATGAACGATAGACACGATAGGGCGATGAAACCGACTTGACTGTCTGGAGAAAACAATCTCATGTCGAGTCAAGGCATGCCCGGCGCTCAGGTGAGAAGCAAATCAATACAAAAGGCGGCTCTTCTTGCTTCTCTATACGGGCCATCTAGAAAGTCTCCCAGTGCCACTGTCACTTGGCAATTCCGCGCGCTCTCTCTCTCTCCTCTCCCCCTCCCTCCGAGTTCTTCTGTTGGGCCTGACAACTTCTATACAGTCGCCCCTGCAAAATACCAACCGAACCAGAAACCAGAAACCAGAAATCATGGTTGAAGATCTATCCGCGACCCAGCTTCAGCAGGCTGTGGCCGAAGCGCAAGCGCAATATGTTTCACGAAACCCACAATCATTCCAGTTGCACCAAAAGGCACAGCAGTACCTCCCCGGAGGCAACACGAGGACTGTCATCTACACACCACCATTCCCTCTCACATTCTCCGGAGGCAAAGACGCGACATTGACGACGGTGGATGGCGACGTCTATGTCGACTTCCTGGGCGAGTTCAGCGCGGGCATCTACGGCCACTCCAATGCGCGTATCAAGAAAGCCGTGGTGGAGGCCCTCGATGCAGGATGGAACCTGGGCGGGCACGGCGTGTACGAAAAGCTACTGGCGGCCAAAGTGGTGGAGCGCTTCAGGCCGAGCGGGATCGAGCTGGTGCGCTTCACCAACTCGGGCACCGAGGCCAACACCATGGCAGTGGCGACGGCGCTGCATGTGACGGGCCGGACCAAGGTACTGGTCTTCACCTCGGCCTTCCACGGCAGCACGTTTGTCTTCCCCAAGGCGCCGATGAAGAGCACGACGACGGCCAACCTGAATCTCCCGCACGAATTTGTGCTGGCCCCATTCAACAACATGGCCGAGACCCAGGCGATCGTGGCAGCCTTGCCGGCCCAGAGCCTCGCGGCCATCATGGTGGAGCCGGTGCAAGGCTCGGGCGGCTGCCGACCAGCCACGCGCGAATTCATGCACTACCTTCGCCAGACGGCGGACGAGCAGCGGGCCATCCTCATCGTCGACGAGGTCATGGCCTCGCGGCTGGGGTTCCACGGCTCGTGTGCGAGCCTGGGCATCCGCGCCGACCTGGTGTCGCTGGGCAAGTATATCGGCGGCGGCATGACCTTTGGCGCCTTCGGGGGCCGACGCGACCTCATGGAGCTGTTTGACCCGGCCCGAGCCCTGCTCGCCCACCCGGGAACTTTCAACAACAACGTCGTCAGCATGGCGGCCGGCGTCGAGGGCTTGGACATCTACGACGCCGACAAGGTGGCCAGCCTCAACGCCACGGGCGTCAGCATGAAGAAGGCCATCCAAGCCATCCTCATCGACGAGGGCATCTATCCCCGCGGTCCCGACTCGTCGTGGGACCTCATCGAGGTCGACAGTTTCCACCGCCCAACCATGACCCGTGTCTCGACGTCGGGAGAAGCCGACGCCGAAGCCACGGCCGAGTCGTTCAAGTTGGTGAAGCTGCCACTCATGTTCGTGACCGGACGAGGAAGCATGCTGAACCTGCGCTTTTCCGGTCCCCAGGAAGCCCAATGGAGTGCGCTCTTCTATCACCACATGCTACAGAACAACATCTACATCGCCCAACGAGGTTACAGTCCTCTGAACTTGGAGCTGACCCAGGTCGACGTCGACGCCTATGTCTCGGCCATTCAGTCATTCGTTTCGAAGCACAAGACCCACTTGAGAGCGCTCTCGTGATAAAGATAAGAAGAAGAAGGAGAAGGAGAACGTGACGAGGCCTCGGCCCCGGCCCACGTGTGACCGGTTCAGACAGCGAAAGATCCAGATCCAAGGGAATCATGGAGTCATGGTTCGGCCTTAGCCATCAGGTCATGTGTGTCAAAGGTTGAAATGTTCGATGTTCTCTATCAAAGGGTCGCAGGGGGAGCGCATGCTATATAGTATAGATAGCACCTAAACCAGTCTTCTGGTTAAAGCACAAGACTGGGAATGCCTAAGTTTGACAGTACTGAGTACTGAGAGGTGATATGTAGACGAAGACCAGTGAAATACTGCTCACCACCAGTGGCTTTCTGGTCAAGACCAGTGAAGGGCTGTTCGCCACCAGTGGCTTGCTGTTCAAGACCAGTGACTTCATCTCTCATTTTCGCCTAGCTCAGCGAGAATTTCTACCGCCGACAAGTGCAGGGGCGAGGACATTGGAATCCACCAGGCGGAAGCGTCAACATCGACATCAACATCGACGGGTCAAGAAGCGAGTTGACTATACCAGTATGTACGAGTATTCAGGCTGTCCTCCATGTGCGGGATTTGAAGTCTTTTGGCCCAATGAACCAGTCGGCCTGGCCCTTCTTACAAAGACGCTGGTCTATCTGTATGGATATAGGTATGGGGAGCTGATCTATGTGTATGGGTATAGGGATGGGGAGCTGATTCATGTGTATGGGTATGGGGATGGGTAGCACTTCGTTTGCGCGATACGAGTCCAAGTGTTGATCCAATAGACGTTTGGGATGCAGTTCCGAAGAGCAAATATTCCACTCCAGTCAATGGCATTCCATTATATACATCACTAGAGTACCCATTTTGAAACTGCCGTCAATCACCACATGTCTCATGTCTCGGCTTGGAGTCCCCTGTGCCAGTCTTCTTATCCAAAGTCCCCTAGCCAGTCTATATGTCGAACTTCTCACCTACCAGCTCCTCACTCAACTTCCATAAACGGTCTGCATTCTCTTTGCTGCTGGCATACTCGTAGGGGTCCTGGATGTGCGCGTCTGCGAGGTAACTACCGCTCTGCGCCTCGATGCTGGGATCCAGCGCGGCAACCAGCGTGGTGGTGATGCCCTGCTCGATAGGTTTGGCCGGGTCGTCGGCGAAGGGAAAGGGGCGGCCCGTATTCTTCAAGGCAACGACCTGGAACGCCGCTATTTCGTCTTGGAAGTTAAGGTGGGTCGCCAAATTGGTGTTGAAGATCGCTCCAGGGTGCACGGCGAAGCTGGCAATCTTCCTCTCACGTAGCTTGTTGGCTAGCCCGACCGTGAAGAGGATGTTGGCCGTTTTCGACTGCCCGTAGCCTGACCATGGGTCGTACGCCGCTCCATTGGAGAAGTTGGGGTCGTCGAAACGCACGGGACCGAGCTTGTGACCTAGGCTGGTCAAGTTGACGATCCTGGCTCCTGGACCGGCGGCCAGGATCTTGGGGAATAGCCGTTTCGTGAACAGGAAGTGACCCAGGTGGTTGGTTGCAAACTGAAGCTCAATGCCGTCTTTGTTGGTCGTGTACTCTTTCACAGCCATGATTCCCGCATTGTTGATGAGTATGTCCAGCTTGTCAATTGCGCCGCTCACCGTCGCTGCAGCGGCACGCACGGAATCGAAGTCATCCAGCGAGACCGGCACAAATGTCACCTTGACCTTGGGGTTGAGAGCCTTGATCCGTAATATGACAGCCTCAACCCGTGGCTGAGACCGTGCAAGCAGAATCAGGTGTGCGGGATTGGCATGTGCAAGGGCCTCGGCCGTCTCGCCTCCCAGAGTATTGTTGCTGGCGCCTGTAATGACGACTGGTGGGACGACACAGTTAGCAGGGAAAGTCCATATGAGAGATGGTCTTGTGCAATAGCCACCACCCCGCACCTCCTTCAGCATGGACGATCTCGTCCGTCAGAGATGTCAAGTCGGCAGAAGCACGAATGTTGAGGGCAATGAGGGTGTCAAGAAGTGTGAGTGACTTACTGGTCTTGCCATCAACTCTGTCGGCCAACGCGTTGACGACTTCGACGCCTGTGGTTTCACGTGTGAATGTCGTCATGGTGAGTGGCAGGGCGGTAAATCTCACTCGGTTCTGGTTCTGGTTCTAGACAGGCTGATTGCGATCAAGATGCAGTGAGATACACAGTTGTTGATTGATGAACTGAGACCCTCCCCAGGGGCCAGCAGCACATCGGAGCCATCTTAAATATTCTCTCAGAGCACGTCTTCACCAGCACTAGCTGCAGGAGTCAGGAGTTAGGGAATCTATCTCCATGACAGGGGCACCGGGGAGCTTCGAAGGTACGGGTCCCAGTGGCAGGCACAGGCACATGCGCACGGCCGCATCAAAGTCGTGACAATATGACAAAGTCTAAGTGGAAGCGGAGAGCGGCCGCACACGTGACTGGGTGTGTATTAGTCACCCAGCGTCCGCGGCCGCAGCGGGTGGCAGATTGTGGCAATAATTCCACTACGGCCGCACAGCTACTCCTCCTCCCTCGGGTTTACTCGGTGTACGGAGTACATTGTACATACACCTGACAGAGTACACATGTGGCAAGCTTAAAGAATGAGTCGAGCCTCAATGCACAAATGCCTCATTCGGGCTATCGAATCCAATCAGCTTTTGCAGTGAATACTGCCAAAGCCAGAGCGGTAAGAGAAGTATTGATAGTACACGCATCAAGCGAATGCCTGGATACTCATAAAGGGGGTATCTCCGCAACAACAAATCCAGTTTCCCAATCCAAAACCAATCGTGCGCGTAGCGTAGCCATACCTGGTGAGAGCCCTTGGTGGCCTCGTCCACAATGCCCCCGACTCAGACTATTACCCACGTCTCGCCCTCGGTCGAGGCGTTCAGATGTTCTCGATGACTCTTGCATTCATCGCCTGCTGGAATCCATCATTGCTGTCCACGTGGAAGGCATTGCCCGGGTTGTGCTTCGAGCTGCCTTCACCCCCCGTGTGTTGCTGTTGCATCAAGTCGGCCATGTTGGTAGGCATTGTCTGGTTGGTGGCAGGAAGGAAAATGACCTTGCTGTTGGCCGTCTTGGCCATCGCCTGCATGGCTTCGAGATATCGGATTTGCATGGCAGGCGCTGAGCTCAAGATATCGGCGGCCTGTCTCATGAGTTTGGCAGACTCAACTTCGGCGCGAGCCGCAATAACCTTGGATTCACCAATCCGCTTGGACTGAGCGGCCATGGACAGGGAGTCTTGCAAGTCGTTGCTGAAGATGATGTCTTTGATCAACATGGACTCGACCTGAACACCCCAGCCTGAGGCCACGTCCTCGATAATCTCTCCAATGGATTGGGCAATCTCTTCACGACGCTCAATGACATCTTGGAGAACACGGGCACCCACGACGTGGCGCAGTGTGGTTTGAGTACGCTCCACCAATGCCTGACGGATGTTGGAAATACCAAATGCCGCCTTATGAGGAGATGTGATGTGATAATAGATGACCGAGGTCAGATTGAGGGTGACATTGTCCTTTGTCATACACACTTGACGCGGCACTTCGACAATCTGAATTTTGACATCAACCTGAATGAGGCGTTCCGAAAGAGGGTTGATCTTGACCAGACCGGGATCGACCGCGCGGTAGAAACGACCGAACTTGGTGACCAAGCCCACATTGCCTTGCGACACTGGTTTGTAGGGATTGGGGCAGATGATACAGCAAGGGATGGCACCCATGAAACCAATGCAGCTGCCGAGAGAGTTGACTGCGTTGAATGTCAGTGATGAGGAGCAGTCAAGTCCGCGGTTGTAACATACTCATTGACCCGTACCAGCCGTGGGTTTCTACATCAGTGTCGCCTTGGAGGATTTGAGCGTATGATGGCTGCAAATCTTCGCGCCGCGGTGGCTGCACTTTGATGACGCCGCCATTTTGAGGGCGGAAACCGACGGGCGGGGTGGGTGCTTTGCCGTTGTCGAGACCCGAGTTTCGAGGAGAGTCCATTGTTGATATCTTGGATGAAGGGAGCAAGTCGCGTGTGGACGACAGGATGGCGGAAAGGCAGTGTTGCTGTGCGACAACAACAACAACAACAACGTTGAGGGCGCAGTGAGGGTGACTGTTGAGCAGCTGAAACTGAAACCGGAGGAGAGGGGTTGTTTGTTTCGGCTCGAGACTGAATGCGGCAGATAGGGAGATATATCGCACCGTAAAATAGAGAGACAAGGGATGAGATGGAGAAGGGTGGACTACAAGATCAAAGATGTCATGGAGAGATATATGTGTTATCGACTTGGTGGAGTGAGGCGAAGGTCGAGCCGTCAGATGGGACGATGGGACGATGGGACGGTAGGCGCAGGCATGGACGGCCAGAGGGTCAATCAGACCGGCAGCGGGGAGGCGGCGTGGTGATTGGCGGTGGAGAGGGCTTAGGGGCATAGGTTAAGGCTAACTTGAAGGTTTGAGGAGGCCCGAATTCTACTGGCAGGGTGCTGAGCTGCCTTACCAACAGTAGCCATACCCATGTTATTTCTGGAACATGGGGCATGCCACCGCCTGCACCTGGCACCTGGCACCTAGCACCTAGCACCTAGCACCTCCCACCTAGGCGGGCACCTTCTAAGGGCTCAAGGCCTAAGGCTAAGGCTCTACCACACTCTCCCCCGCTGATCATAACTGGACCATTCTTCTCCAGCCGAACAGACCCTGCGTTGTTAGCTACTATCTACTATCCGAACGGAGTATTGCCTCTCGTATTCGAATGCGTGCAGAACGCAGTTTGCCTCGTGATCGTTCATTGAATATTCTAGTCTTCAACAAATCAGCTTGGGGCATCCCTGTATGCTTTCTCCGGGGGGCTGTGCCATCTCTCCATCTCTCTCTCCACTCCACGGTCCAACTCATGTTAATCATGTTAATCATTCTGCCCTGGGCTTGGCCATGATTCGTTCCTCTACCAATTCTGATGCACACTGTGCGGCACATCCGCTCACTACCGTTGGTGCTGGCCCCGACAACCCAGGCCTTGTCTGCCGTATTGCCGTGCAACACGGAACCGAACTGAGCAATGATAACGCAAGGATCCCTCGGGAAACTCTGGAATAGAGCTCGCCACCCACGTTTCACCACTTAGGTTCACGGCAAGAAAGCTTAGCCTCCTGCTGCGGTCATCTGTCCTGGCGGTAAGCACAGTAAGTACTAGGTACCTACCTAATCCGTACCCCGTACTATTACATGTAATAATGTGGTAGCAGGATGATCTCCAGGATGACTGACAACCTCTCAGCCTCGGCCATGTACCCGGCGACACAGCCCAAATTGGACCCTCAGTGATGCATGTAGGGAATGAGCCTTGCCTTGGCAACAGAAATTACACTCAGATCCTTCGTACCTCAGATAATACGGATACTGGTACTCCGTACTGGGTGCGTACTGTAGAATTCTACAAACTGAGATCGATTGCTTGCCGCCACTTTCATTTTACCTTCTCTTCTTGTTGCGGAGAGACACCCTACCTCCTACCGTCTGTCGACTCGGTGCCCAGCTTGAATATGCTAATTATATCATGCTGTCATCACGGAAATCTCTGCTTCTCGTGTGATCGTCGATCATCCACCGGCCAAGGCTCGCACTCCATTGGCAACTTCATGGCACGTCGAAAACGGTTGTCGGCATCATGACTTTGGTATGGTCCGGGGCAACCTTCGAGAATATTTCCATTACGGAGGAGAGAATGGAGGCCAAATTAAGGGTCTGCCTCGTGATGCCCGTCTGGCATAACGTTAGAGCGGCAACTCTCCGCCACCTAAAAATAGAGTACCGGCCATTTTTGACGTCATCCTATCATATCCTAAATCTTTTTCACGAGACTCAATATCGCTACAATATCAATTGCGGTTTTGACATCATGTACTACTTCAGACGATGTTACGTATATTGCCAGGTGCCGCTCTTGCCGAAAAGTTTGCTGATATCCTACATGCTTTGCCTTGTGAGCTAAGGTAAGCGTAGCAGAGGAACGGGTTGCAGTTCTCAACGTAACCCTCCAAAATCTTCTCCAGCAGCGTGCCGCGACCCTGGCCTCAAATATGGGAGTGACTAGGTTTACAACGCAAGGCATACATACTGTGTCGGTGTGTCTGAGCCCCTTGGGATCGGCCCTACCAATACCAGTCGGCCATGTCGGCCTCCCGTCAACCGAGAGCCTACAGTACATGCCGCACATGATGCCCACCTTTCCGTACTCACGATGATACCTCGACACTTCGTTCTTCTGCAACCGAAGACGCTATTGATGGTCACTCTTTGGCCGAATCCTCAGGAAGTCCTGAGACCCGCAGCAAAATGCAAGGCGCTCGGGCGGCCAGCCCAGACATCAAGACCGCAGTCAAGCAAGAATCTTCAGGGGCCCTACATGCAGGTTTAGACTCTCTACAGGTCGATAGATAGTACACCAAAGTGCCATGTTTGAGATGTTAGAAGTCGCCTGATCCAATGTGACATTTTTGGCCTTCTAACCAGAATGTTTAGCTCCATCGTACATTTCTACAGGGCAAATGGCGAGCAGATCTCTGTTGCCCTTCCTGCGATGCCCCTCTCTTCCTCGGGCAGGAGCGCTATACCAAACCAGGTCTTAAGAGCTATTATTCTTTCGTGTTCAGTTTTCGCCTCGACGACCACTTCCTTTGCCGCCTCACCGAGTCGTCTCTCTATCACGTTGCCGGACAAAATGACAGTACCCAAGGGTTTAGTGCGGGTTTCGTCGTCTACCAAAGTCTTGACCAGGACCAAACGGTGAGTGAACCAACTCCGGGGATCTTGGCTGGTGCGATAGTTGATGATTTCGAAATCTGCTGGCAACCATTCCAGTTCAGAGAAGCAAAAGCCACCCGCCCAGGCTGGATTGGTGGTGTTGCGGGTTTCGAGCACCCAGAGGAATTGTGAAGAGTCGGTATTTGGCGCGATCGGACGATAGACAAGACGAACCTCTGCACCAGGGACAGATTTGTACACCGCATCGGAACCCTTGATCAGCGGAAGGGGACGGACGGCCGATTGAGAGCCAAAGCCTACATCAACTAGGTATTTCTGGTTGTTAATGGTAACCAGGATAACTTCATGCTCCCAGCCGGCAAACCCTTCGGGGGGCTTCCCCTGTGGGCCATGACTGACTCTGGCACCAGTCACGTATGATTGATAGCCCAGGGATCTCAAGACGGTGGCGAAGAAGGCATTGTTCTCCATGCAGTAGCCACCGAGCTTCCTCTCGACGATCTTGTGAAAGAGGGCCTCGGGATCGAGCGTGATGGTGCGATGCCAGGAATAGTGTAGAGCGACATTGCCCCAAGGATTGAAGCCCAGTTGGCGGATTTGGAGACTTGCCAATGCGGTCAGCGGGTCGGCTTGGATCTCGGCTTCCAAGGTAGCAAGGGTGTAGGTTGGATCTGGGGCGATGCAGGCAACATAGGCGGCCAGCTGGTCGGTCGTGTAGGTTGGACGGTGAGAGAGTGATGAGGCTTCAGGTATGGGAGTCATGGTGACGGTATTGGTGTTGTTTTCCAGGTGCGCAAGGTGTGCAAGGTGCGCCGGATCGTGCCAGGGGGGACGGAGCGGGGGAACGGAGCGGGCGGCTTAGTACTGAGTACGGATACTGTCTGTACATACTCTGTACCTACCGGTAGGTCCTAGGTACGGATATCATGTCTGTCGAGGTACCGAAGTTGTGCTGATGTGTACGGAGTATGTACTTTACCTTACGTACTGTAGGAGTACGGACGGAGTGCCTTAGCCGTCGGCAGCCTGCAGCCTGCAGCCGTGATAAGCGAGCGAACAAATGAAAGGCCCTTTATTAGCCTCCTCTAATCATGCGTACAGTAGGCAGTGAATCAATCCCCGATCCGATGGGAAAGGGTCAGGCACAGGCAACATCATCCCTGATTCCTCCTCGTCGCCAGTTACTGTCCTGTGGGTTTCCTTATACCGTCTCCAAGCAGAGCATCTGCATTTACGGAGTACTCAATGCTCACAGCACCTCCACTGCTGTCCTGCCCACCAACTTCGAACATTGCCTGCGCCACCTTCCAGTCCAACTGCGTGCCATCGTGATCGACCTAAGGAACCCGCAACTTGAGCCTGAAACCCCACCGGCAAGCTCCCAAGACCAACCAGGTTGACATTTCCCTTTCGCCGAACATGAGCCCGAAGCCGGTTCGATAGCTCTCTCGCAATCATGAAGGATACTCTTCGCAAGAAGCCCAAAGCTAGCTCTAGCGGCGATGACCTCGACACCGCTGCTCAATCATCCGAATCTGTCTCTCCTAATCCCTGGGTCAACGAGGCGTTTCCTGCCGCCGACGGCGAACTTCTCTCTCCCCAGGCATCCAAAGCCTCCAAGAGCTCTGACACCACCTCTCCTGACCAAAGTGTTAGCGTTATCCCGCCAACCACAGACACAGAAGAAAGGTCCCAATCACGTCCACCAGCTACTCAACATCTGAACGTCCCCGATGTGAGCAATGGCACCGAGGAGCCGGTCAAGCCAACTCGTCGAAGAAAGACGATTACCAAGACTCCTCATACTTTTGAACTAGAAGTCGACCTCAATCCCACCAAACAAACGGAACAACCACCGCTATCAACCATGGAGCCACCCAAGCAAGAGATGCCTGGGCCCAAGAAGAAAAAACGTGTATCTCAACCACCTCTACCCAATGGCAACTCCACCGGTGCGGTCACCATCAGTGCAGTGGCATCAACTCAGCCATCAACTCGGTCAAACTCTCCTGGGCCAGCTCCTACTATTTCCGCCGTCGCCTCTCCATCTACACCAGTTCAATCGCCTCCACCTCCTTCTACCACCGTTCCTTCTCCATTATCACCCAAAACAGCCACGTCGGCTGGTACTCCCGTGAACCCCTTTACCACGCACCGGCCTAAGAAGTCCATTTCTTCATCTACCGCCCAAGCTGCTGCATCTAATCCATGCCGCTTCACACCTCCACCTCTTCCAAAAGAGGCTTTTCATGGCAAAGTTGTGGTCCTCACGAATGGAGCCAGCCAGACTGGAAAGTCTCTGGTCCGCCAATTTCACTCTGCAGGATGCCGCGTCATATTTGGCGACACCAACAGCGACCAAGCCCGCAAACTGATCTGCAGTCTGGGGCCTCCTCACATTGTACACTTCAACAAATGCGATATGACCAAGTATTCTGACATTTTGGAATTGTTCAAACTCGCCATCACCATGTACGGCCGTGTGGACCATGCCATTTTCGGCGTCGGTGACGACGGGGGCCAAACATGCACTGTTGGGGAGGGCGAGAAGGGTTGGTTCGAGGACCGTAAGGGCTTCAACAAGACCGCCCGGATGGCTTACTCCGAGGTCGAAACGGAGCCAACTGGGTTAGGCGACGTCATGACGGCCAGCATTCGTTTTGCGCGAATTGCTCTAGCATATCTCAAATACTCACCCAGAACGAAAGCGAAGAAGTCAATCGTGAACCCTTACTCCACACCACAGCCTGATTCGACGGCATCCGAGCCGGGAAAAGACGACCGGAGTCTCACATTCATCACCAGTATCGCGGCTTTCAAAGATACACCTCTCCTACCTATCTACCAGGCCACCCAACACTCCATTCTAGGTCTAGTACGCAGTTTACGTACCACAATAGATCCCGATCCCCAGAGAGACGGCGTACGGATCAACGCCGTGGCGACCAATATCATGGTGCCGTGTGCCATCGCCCAATCTGGTGGACGCATGTCAGTCCAGCTTCCTCCCGACCGGCCTGAAGACATTGCACAGGTGGTCGCGGGTGTCGTTGCGACCAACTCGTCCACAGCGGCCTCAACCGAGGCTGGAGGCGACACGGGCATCACGAACGGCGGCGGGATCTGGTACGAAAAGGGGTTCGAAAGGGGCGTGCGCGAACGCTATTTGCACGGTCGAGTGATTTACAGTGTGGGTGTCCTTTGTTGGGATGTTCAAGAGGGTTTGGATCGAAGTGAACCTGTGTGGATAGGTGCGAGGCCGAGCGAGGCGCTAGCAAAGGGGATGGGCGGACTGAATTTGACTGCAGGAGGAACTGGTGCTAGTGCTGGTGCTGGTGCTGGCGGTAGTTGGATCTTGGATCTCTCTTGAATCGGACCAGCAAAGAGCTAAATATTTAGGCGCATGTGAGAAAAGCTCCTCTACTACCAGCTAACTGTCAAACTTAGGCGCATTCACAGCCTTCTCTTGTGGCAGGGAATGTATAATTGGCACGGCAAACAACCGAGAAGCCAGTGTATCCGTACGAGGCTGAGGCTAAGGTATGTGCTAGGCGAGCAGGAATTGCTAGTGTTGCCTTCTCGGTCCCCTTTCCTTTGGCCGCTACTATGTGATTGTGTACAGCCTCAAATGCTTAGGTACCTATCAGTAGGCATGTGTAAAATCTGAAACGACCTGCCCGGGTCATTATATGTACTCTGTACTCCGTACGGTAGGAGTCATCCGGTCCACTGCAGTGTAGTGCTCACTCAAGTTGCCACAACACGCCACAGTTTATATCTGTCAATGCTTGAGCCCTGGATGAACGTTTCGACAGAGATCTCCTGGGTATATATTTTATCTGAAAGAAAGACAAACAGATTAAGACAAACAGATTATGTATTGATTGGTGTATCATAAGGAGTGCAATATCAGTATCGAAGCATGACATATATTCAACCCCTCCTCCATTTTAACTCCACCTCCCCTTCAAAGACTGACACCATTTATGCCCAATAAACCACCCTCAACCCTACTATATACACAAGATGAGAGAATGAAGCCATCTTGTGTCGGATTCTTATCAGACTCAACCAACAGCCCACGATTGCCTTATCAGACTGGAGGATGTTTTGTCCGTCATGGTCATATGGTTGCTCATGGGACCCCAATATTCAAGACATTTCTGCTTGTCCTAGAAGGGGTAATAAACCAAGGTCCAGGTAGTGAGTCCTATGGGAACCACGGAGGCTCAGGAAACAACAATGAGGTCCACGTCGGTCGATTGAAACCTATCCAAGTCGACGTCCCAACATATTCCAGGACATACAAGGTGAATTGACATCGAGGCGCAATTAGTCGGTAGAGGAGTGCTCGTTGGCAGGAAGATGATACTTCCAGGTGTCGTAAGGGGCACATTGCGTATAACCAGTCGGGGCACGGACACCGCGGATCGTAGAACCGCCATCAGCTCGCTGGAGTGTCTTGTGTCGACAATGGATGACGTGGTCGTAGGAAATCAACTCCATAATAAGAGGTTCTTGATTTCTCATGGCACGAACCAGTTTCTCCCAGGCGTAGATACAGTGGGTTACGTGGTAGTCTTGAGCCACGTAAACCGCATCGTGTTCGCCCTTTCTCATCTCTTCCAAGGTATAACTTGTTGTCGCTGAGGAATCAACATACCACGTCCAGTTACCCACATCCAGGAAGCGGTTTGAGAGAACTTCGTCGAAGCAAGCTGCGGGCGTCCAGAGTTGCATCATCACGTCAAAGACACAACCTTTCGCGCGAGCTTCATCTGCTGAATATCCACAGTTTTGGATTGTGTCGGCAGAGGGGATCGCATCGGTCTCCGTACCGGTATTGGTACCATCCAAGACAACGGTTGGGAGTGCACTGGTCGATGTCTTCGTGGACGTGGCTAGGACGGCATCGGCACCGGCGGTGGCAGTGGCGGCCGGAGTGGTCCCGGACTTATACGAGACCACGGCAGATGAGATTGTAGCCAGCACAGCTGCAATCACGGCAACAAAGAGTGTCCCCGTCGCAAGCGAAAGCAGGATTGACTGCTTGCCCCATCCCGATTTCACCGGCCCCTCCTTCTCCGCGAGGGGAAAGGATTCATCGTTTGCTGAGACCGAGCGGTAGTGGTGATTAAGGCCCATTCTGGCGGTTTCAAGGCGATGCCGGAGATTCGAGAGTGGTTATTCGAGGATGGTCCGCGTGATTGGTGAAAAGACGCGTGGAGTGGCAAAAAAGGTGTCGCGATGGACGAGGAAAGAGGGCAACTGGACAGGGGTCGCCCGAAGGGACAAATAGAGAACTTATAAACGAGTGCGAGTTGCCGCTGCAACAGGATGCCGAGGGGGGGAGGATGCGATCGAGTCGAGGGTTGATGGATGTGCAATAGGTTATGAAATAGTTCGAGAAGTTGTTGTTGGAGGGAGAGGAGGGTGTTTTTCAGTGACCAAGAACCTGCTCAGCTGCGGCTCGCTGGTGTCTCTGGATCGGCGGTCCACTGGCCCTAAGCCTGGCCAGAGCCTGTGTTATAGGTTGTAGGCGAGCGATCAGGGGGCGGACAGCGCAAGAGACGAATGGAAAGAGGACTGACGGGCTCGGTCAACCCACTCGCCTCTCAGGGCCTTTTTGGGTTTGGCCTGTGCACACCTTCGACGTTGCTAGAATCACGAGATGCCGGGGGTCAATTTTACATTATCGATAAGAAATTGCGCCCAGGCTGCGCCCTCGGAAAGGGGCGACACCTACGATACCCTGGAGGCTGTAAGGACAGTACTGAGCTTGTCACCTGAGAGGCTTGTCACCTGAGAGGCTCCTTTTCCGCAGACATCACCTGTCTCTGAGCACCACGCAATTTTACCTGCTGTCTGTCAATGCATGTTGCTGTTACTAACCCACCATACCTAAACCTGGCCTATCGCCAGTGAGCCCCTAAGCCTTGGTGGTGTCAACGCATGCATTTTGCTATTTTCTCCTCGTCACTCTCTACCTCCTCAGTTTGCCCAGTTATTCGAACGATTTATCTGTACGGAGTCCTTCCCGAGCACGGTACTCCGTACGGGTATGGTAGGCGCCTTCAGTGTCGAACCCCAGAAAAATCAGGCTGCAGAATAACGCTTCAGCCACAGCCGTCTAGCCGAAGCACAGCTAAGTGGCTCAATGGCCCCTCGACTCTCAGGCAGACACCAAAGAGGCCAATCATCTTGTCGTATTCGTATCTCCAGCCTATAATGCGAGCCTCCATGCCTTCCATTCGATCGAAAGTGATGTAACATATTTATATGTCACTCTCGCTTTACAGCCTTGTGATGCGAGTGTTTTGCTGACCTTAGTGTTTATATTTTACCTCAATTTCTCCCTGCGAAAGACAGAAGACGCAGTTTCTTCACGTATCTAGGACCAGATATCAGGAAACATGGGCAAACTCAATACTGCCCACCCTCCTACGAGAGAAGTCTCGACGAGCTTCCCCCGCATGGAACCTCCTCCGCCCTATGAAGCATCTGTCCGATCCTCCTCCTCTGCTAACAGCAATGACCGCCTTTACCCACAAGGAGACAGCCAGGCGCAGTCGCGGTCACAGTCACAACCACAACCACAAGTCCAGCAGCTCCAGATTGAACAGCAATCTCCGACGGGACAGAGCGATCCCGACAATAAGAGGAAGACGGAAGACGGTTGCTGTACATTTGGCGACGGCGCAACAGGGTGTATGGTCTATGGAGATCATTCAGAAGGTCAATAAGATTCCACAGGCCTGCCGCTTTGCAGATTTACCAGGCAG
Organism: Capronia epimyces CBS 606.96; assembly: GCF_000585565.1. Classification (NCBI taxonomy): domain Eukaryota; kingdom Fungi; phylum Ascomycota; class Eurotiomycetes; order Chaetothyriales; family Herpotrichiellaceae; genus Capronia; species Capronia epimyces. The sequence goes on from NW_006912908.1 coordinate 1,738,487, forward strand.
ACTGACCGTGCTCCAGGTTGCCTGGTTTATGGCGACAACGCAAACGGATGGTGGGTATTCCCTATGATGGCGAGCAATGAGGTCTTTTTCATCGACCTTTGTAAACCGTGGTTGGGCAGAGAACTATTGCAGTGCCCTACAATGCTGGTCGTTGCAATCTATTGTACTCAGTTGGAGGTTACCCAGATGCCTCTTCACTGAACACCTGCGTGCAGTTCAAGTCCGACCCTTGCGATTGTGGCTATTGACAAGCTCTCCGGCCCGACACGAAGTTTGTCGGCTGTGGACTGTCAACTCTGAAACAAGAGCTAATCTGATCTCTCAACAGTCTCAATTACGAGTCCCGTGAAGGATGTTGCCTTTGGAGAGCGACAGGCGGCGGGTAAGCTGAGATTTTGACAAGATAACCGAGACTTTCAGAACCAACTGATTGTGATGTGCCAGGTGTCTGAACTTCAACACGAAGAAGTCAGGCTGTATGCAGTGCGGCTGAGACTTGGGGAAACTACACGTTTAGATCGCATCGGGCGGCTTTATCGCGTTAATGATGTTTCCGGGATAAGAGTATCATCGGCAACCACTTTATGAGATATTCTCTGCAGATTTCTGTCAGGCGTTCTTGGACCATGATTTGTTGTGGGCAGGTCCCGTCAACCTAGCAAGAGGAACAATCTCAGGCAGCACATTTGCAATCATGCTCGGATTCGTCCAGAAGCTCAATGTTACTACTACCTATCTTTGAGCCGATGGGACACACTGACTCTTTCAGGTGTCTCCCAATATTTGTTCAGACCTGGGAAGGGAAGGTCGGCTCAGCCGCTGGTCACACCTTACACCTTGGAGCCAAGGAGAACACTGACTTGAAGTGGTTAAGCCCACTGGCGTGCGACAGCGGACTTGGAGCAACTCGCCCATCCTAGGCCACGCCAAAGCTCGTATTGCTTCCATTCAATGCATGTATACAGCCAACGGCTCTGATATGGAAAATATGGTGCAGTCTGTTCGGCCGGCGTTGCTGTGAGCCTGCTTACACTGTTCCCGCGGCAGGTGGATGACGGTAGCCAGACATCTCACGGTCGGGTTGCCTTGCATCATCTAGATCTTGATACACCCAATCTTTGGATTCTGGTGTGATAGCCCCCATCAAAGGAAGGAATGATTCCGTTTCCCGTTCGCGATAACCTTTCAACTTGTGCATGCTCTGCTCCACCCGTGATTTGTGGTTGTAGCTCGCGTGTCGTGGCGCCATTGGTCCACGCAAGCACTCTTGATTCTCTGGGTATCATGACTCCATATGGGTACCAACAACTTCCCAGGTAGTGTTGCTATGTTGTGACATATGAACACCTTGAAGCCGATCCACTGGCACACCGGACAAACTTACGCAGTCGTGGTTAGCTGGCCATATCACGGGCCTGGTAGGGCATCTGTCACAACTGATCTCTCTATACGAGTAGCCCGCTCGCATATCCCTCGACTTCGTGTCAAGTTGCCAATGGTGTGGTACCGGAAGACAGATGTGTATGTACACTGTGGATACCCGTACAGTGAGCAGTCGGACTAACTGCTAGCTGCTAGCTGCTGAACCACCTTCCCTCCATCCTACGCCGTACTACTCCCTTAGTTGCGCATTGGCATCAAAATGACATGGGGCGTGAATGGCTTTGAGAGTGGCCGCAGATCGAAGAGCAGGGTGTGAATGGTAGGGAGGACGAGAAGACCCGAATTGGCAGAGACAATGAGGGACCACTAACTGGCCTGCATGTCATGTCAGCAACGTCCGAGATCTTCCTCTTTGCTCTTCCTCCGGGAATGTTATAAATGGCGGCAATGGGGTCGTTTCTGAGTCCCGTCCCCGACTCTCACCACTCCCGGTATTGGACAGTACAGACACGATCGAGCGAACCAAACAAACCGGACAGAGGTGAGTGAGAAGCCCCATACACGGACTACCTCCTGCCTTGTCAGAGTCCTGACCGAGAGACCGCTACAGACACGTACAGACACGACCATCTTCTCGATCCAGCGGGGCCCCCGAGATATCCAAGACGTACGTTACGAGCGGAAACCCAGAAAAGAGTCGGAGATAGAGTCATTGAACGTGCCTTAACGCTCGATGCCAGTCACTTACCAGTCACTGGATAGTGTCTCGACATAAGGGTAAACCAGCAGTACATTACTACTACGAGTGCACTGTTTCAGCGTTGTTGCCGTATCGACACAACAAAAGACTCCTTAGACGTTCCATCACTCTTGTGTGTGCTGATCAAGCTAATTCTGCACTGAGTGTGCTCTCTCTCGCTTCCTGCTCCCCAACGCGGTGTCTCATATCCGCCGGTCGACCTTGAATCCTCACCTGCCACGAAATACGCCAACATGTCCTCCTCTTCATACGACTACATCATCATAGGTGGGGGTGTCGCCGGCTTAACGCTTGCGTCGCGGCTCTCCAAGCTCCTCCCACGCAGTGAAACCAAGCAGATCCTCGTCCTAGAAGCCGGCACCGACCCATCAAAAGCCGACTATATCCTCTCGTCCACCGGATACCATCTCGCCCGTGAATCAGAGCATGCATATATTTTGGACGTGGAAGCAAACCCGCACCTCAACAGACGCGCAGCCCAGGTCAGCGTCGGCAAGGCTTTGAGTGGCAGCGGAGCCATCAATGGCAGTGCCTGGACGCGAGGGCCAAAGGTCGACTATGACTACTGGGCGAAACTGGTGGGTGACGATGCCTGGTCATACGACAAGCTACTGCCGTTCTTCCGCAAGACGGAACAAGTCGTCGATGGGCAAGGAGAGCCCATAGCGGAGACGGAGAGAGACGAAATCCATCACGGCTACGACGGAACCCTGAAGGTCGTGCCGATGAAAGCCAATCATCCAAGTCGTCATTATCCCCTGCGTGAAACCATCCAGAGGGCATGGGAAGAGGCCGGGGTCAAGTACAACCCGGATGGGAATAACGGAAATCAGAACGGCTTGACGGAGATGGTCGAGCTCTGGGTCAAAGGCCAGCGTCAACTACCGAGCCAGGCCCTGGATCTGTCTCGCGTCGAGATCCGTGATTTCAGTGTCGTGTCGCGCATCACGTTTGACCATTCTGCAGGAGGAGAGCCTGTCGCAACTGGAGTCGACCTTGTGGGTGGGGAACACTTCGGTGCAAACAAGGAGGTCATCCTGAGTGCCGGTGTCTACCATAGCCCACAAGTCTTGATGCTCTCAGGAATCGGAGACCCTACGGTCCTGCAGAAGCACGAGATTCCAACCGTCGTGCCTAATGGCGAGGTCGGTCAAAACCTTGTGGATCATCTGGCGGTCGGAATAACGTGGAAGCTTAAGCACCCTGAAAAAGGGCTAGCCATCGGATCCCCCTTGTTCAACGACCCATCCTATTTCGCTGGCTGGCCGCTGGACTTCATCCTATTTGGCCCCTTGGACGAACCCGGCAACCTGGAGCCGTTAATAAAGGATGCTGCAGACCGAGAATTTCTGCTCCGTCCGGACGCCTCGCATATGGAAATCGTCACCTTGTATGCGCCCATGGGACCGAGACTGACCGGTATCGATGCCGCCATGGATGGAAGCCATGCCAGTTCGATTGCCGTCTGTTTGACCACCACGTCCAAAGGATCCGTGACCATCCGATCTGCCAACTCTGAGGATCCTCCCATCATCGATACAAACTTCAACGCAACAGAGACCGATCGATACATTTCCCGCGAAGCCTTACGAAAAGCGACGTCTGTCTATCTTGAGACCGAGACGGGGCAATCCTTTATCTCTCACGAGGTCACTCCAGAAGGTTATGCGGCGATCACGAGAGATACGACGGATGAAGAGATCGACAAGAGGATTCGGGATTTTGGCTATAGTCTCGACCATCCGATGGGTACTTGTTCAATAGGTAAGGTCGTGGACAGCCATTGTCGGGTGCATGGCGCGAAAGGATTGAGAGTGGTCGATGGCAGTGTGATTCCAGTTCCTCTCGCCTGTCACATCCAAGCCACCGTGTATGCCATTGCCGAGAGGGTCGCCGAGTGGATTGCGAATGGAGAGTAGATGCTTGGTCACGGAGGTGAAACGTGATCCTGAGCCCTGGCCTAAGTCTTTGAATATACTGTGCTGAGTGCCGTGGCGTGCGCTGTTGTTGTTGGATCTGCCGGTGACCGGCGGACAGCGTATGCGGTAAGGGTTGGTATCCGCGATTACGAGAGATGAAGACTTCTCAACAGCTACGGGTAAGATGAAGAGAGTGCCAGCATTCGCACGTCTCGGGTGCCGGCGGAGGATGGTTACGGCAGGCTAGAGGCCTGAGGGGCTGCTCCTTAGCCTATTGTTCAACCTCAGGAGCAGTCCCCAGCTTCAGCCTCATCATATACATATGTCATTTAGTCACATGAGGTAGTTAGAGGTCTCCCCAGGCCCCATTTCATAGAAAACGAGGAACCTTTCGATCTCTGTTTGTTACCTTTCAATCTGCCAGAAACGGGAGTTCACCAAAGGTCATTTTGTTATCTCTGATTGGACACCTATGCTTATTACTTGTATTTTGGTAGCAGAAGGCCTCAATCCCTTTTCTCTCCTCCTTATCTGTCCATCCCTCCACCCTTTTCTCTCCTCCTCATTATCTGTCCATTCCTCCTCTCCTCCTCATCATCTGTCCATCCCTCCAGACTGACGCGCGCATGCCGTCCTTGGACAGGAATCACCCCACAACCACCTACCATTTCCACTGCGCGGTCTCGGCGAATTGCTTCCAGGTATTCTTCTTGGCGCCAGCGACTAGAAACTGATCACTCTCGGCCTGGTCCTTCTCGGCGCCCTTGCCAAAGTAGCTGTAGTCGCGGATCAAGATCATGTTCTGGGTCAACTCCTCGGCAATCCTGTTCCCCAGGGAGGCGGCGGACTCGACGCTGGCGGGCTGCTGGACGAACACAACGTCTTTACCCGTGACTTCGGACAAGGTATCAGTGATCTGGCGCGGGTGAAGCCATTCGCTCACGCCCTGGACAGAGACACCGTTGGCCTTTGAAGCGGCCTCGAAGAGGCCCGCGGTGAACAGGCCCGTGTCTTTCTGGATGTCGATCACAGGCACCCAGGTGGTGGTCGGGTCCCAGGGCAGGCTCAAGCTGACCGTACCCGAATCCGGGTCCCGGCCGATCTGGCCGGTCAAGTTGGACATGAAGTAGCCAGGCATGAAGTACGAGACGATCATGTCTCCCTTGACCCGTTCCGCGTACTCGGCCACTTCGGCCTTGGAGTCGAAATGTTCCACCTTGGACAGCTGGCCGTGCGTCAACTGGGTGACGTTCGGCAGAGACGACCAGACGAGGTGTTGGACCCCTTGTTCCTTGCACGCGTCGACAATGTTTTTGCCCTGTTGCGTTTCTCCGCTCTTGGACGTCGTCTCCCAGTAGTTGGTGACGGCGAAGACACCGTACGAACCGGCGATGGCGGCTTTGACGCTGGCAATGTCGTTGAGATCGGCCTTGGCTAGCTCCGCGCCTCGGGATGCCAGTGCCTGAGCCGCCGGCTTGGATGGGTCGCGGGTGATGGCGCGGATCTTGTACTTGGATGATAGGCTGGGGTTGTTCAATATAGCCGACACAGTGCTGCCACCCTGATTGCCCGTGGCACCGAAGACGGTGATGATCTTTGCAGTCATTTTGGAAGTATTTCTCAATGCCGAAGCCGAAGCCGTCTTGACGATTGACGATTTAAAAGTAATTGAGTATGAGTGATCAGTGATGATCAGATTGTTGATGATGATAATATGATATCTGTGAGCGAAGAAGCCGTGGAATTGGATTTGGATTTCAATGGAAGTGAACTTGAATCTGGATACGAAGGGAGGATATGGATTTCAGCTGGAGCGAATTTACTGTTCTTTATATACCTTTTCCCTCCCCTCTAGCAGGGAACGTCTTTCTAGAGCTAGAGGGGAGCCTGTAGTGTAGGTACCTACCTATGAGGTATCGCTTCCCAAGCAATCTGAGAGAATGAGGTAAGTGGCTCCCCGCTGTCTAGATGTCGAGGTGTGTACGAGGAGCAAGGGTTAGTCATCCGCTCGCGCGTCGGGGTCGGCATTTCCAGCTGATGTGGAAGCCTGAAGGGAGAGGGGAGAGGAGAGAGGAGAGAGGAGAGGAGAGCCAGACAAGTCAAGCTGACCAATTCATCAATCAGCGATGGTGGCGATCTTCCCCGACCCCGGCCCCCGGCCTCTGCTGGTGCCGATGTGGAGAGAACCAGGCTCCGAGCCTCAATCCTCCATCCTCCATCCTCCATCCAACACTTTTAGTCATGGGAGTCATTATTGATCGAGAGACGATATCTTCCGTAATCGCCAAGCACACGCGTCTATCATTGCAAACTCTAGTCGTCCCCCAGCCGGAACCCCCAGGCTCCGTATCAACCTCTTGCTGATGTGATGGAACTCACTACCTACTACCTACGTAGTACCTTAGTTGGAGGACTCATACCGCCCCCGAGACATGGCGAAGCAACTCTTTGAGAAATTCGAGGGCCACGAGCTCACTGACACCATGTTGGATGACGCGGCAAAGCTGTTGACTGACAACTACGGAATCTGGGGACAAGATCCAACCAACTCGACGAACACTCTAAAAATAGGCAAGTTGGGTTGGTCTACTTCGAATCCACTAACACACTGGTAGGGAGTCGGGTGAAGCTGACCAAGACCCGGCTTCGAATCCAATACCTACCTGCTGGCGCTTCTTGTTCCTATGTCCGAGTTCTCGTCGACGGTCGCCTGGTTGGAAATGTATTTGCCTGCCGTTGGAGCTACAAGGACAAGACCGTGTGTTGGGTCACCCAGCTGGTTGTTCATAGCTAGTTTCGGGAACGTGGACTTGCAGCCGGTCTATTAAATTACCTAAGGTAAGAGGACGACTCTATCTACGGGATTATCAGTTCTCATCCTGCTGCCTGCTTAGCCGCCGCAAAAGGATTTGGAAGTAGGAATATACTACGCCACGAGTTTGTCACTTACATGCTGATTTTCGATAGGCGGTATTAACACCGTGGCCGTCAGCTTTATTCGCGATAATGCAGAAGCGGTTATGGAAGCATCGCCAATTCAGCTACGTTAAAGAGGCAAAGCTCCGCGGCAGCATCAATTCTGAAGATACGAGTGGTGTCGTTTCGTCTGCTGATACCAAGTTTTTTGTTGACCATACCGAACCGCTCAAGGCTCTGGCACGGGTCCGATAAGAGCGAGACTGGCCTCTTGGAGAGTTGGTCGACGGCCATGAGTTTCTCCTAATGATGGAGGCCCGACGTCGTCATTCATAAATCGCCAAACGCACCGGTATCAAAAGCACCTCTAGATCTTGGGAACGTATATCCATCAGGTGTTGCTGGTGATGCAAGCAGGATTCATGACTGAAGATTCAACACGTTTACCCGGCCAGGATGGGATCGAGCTCAACGACGCACGGCATCAGCTGCATCAGTGCTATAAAGCATTAGCACTCGAGCCCGTACCTATTACCTATTAGCTCCATAGCACACTCTCTTTCTCTTTAGGGAGTATATGACACGAATAATAGATGTCCACAAGATCTTTGTGAACTCGGCCATACTGCCCTTCAGAGCCCAAGTCCATAATTCCCACGGGAAAGTATGATGCCTAGATCACTCCAGAAGAAAGAGATATTGGATATTGTTGCAGGATCTGTTGGCGAACGTCGTGCTTGTCGCTTGTCCCTGGAAAATGGCCACGTGAGTTCGTGTTCTGCGCCAAGACAGAACGCGACGCGACGGGAATGCGGTTAAACCACTGCCACTGTTCCAAGGGCGGTGCACTCTTGACCAAAGAGCACAAGAACAATATGATGGGAGATGGGAGACGGCAAACACTATTACCATGACGCCTGAGCAGCAGGCAGATTTTGCAAACGAGATTAGGGGCTTTCCGCCCAAGGACATCGACCGGTTACATCGAGTCCTTTTCCGACTCCAAGAAGACCTCGTTGACTTCACCCCAGCCGCGATTGAGAGAGAGTACAATGCGATTTGCTCTGAAGACCGGCACACTCCGCACCCAGATGACCCTTGCCTGCGGTGGCTACTTGATCTCCTCCAAATCGATGCCGACATACCCTTGAACGAGAAATTCCTCGACGCCTTACAAGAGGCGCATATCGTCCTGACGACCGATGGAACCACCACAGACGGCGGAACAGATTATGATGCGGCAGAGCAACCATTATCCATTGGCGGACCGTCTGTCGTGCCGGAAAGGCTAGACTCTTCCGACCTGCTTGACGAAAACGATGCCCTCTGGCAACAGGCCGTGGCCCTCGACAATCGAAAATTGGCGTCTCAAGCGCTCGAACAGTGGCGACAGAAGCTACATCTCAAGAGGGAGGCATATTTAGATTATGAGGATCCAGTAATGAATAACTTCGCCGACCATTTTTATGTACGGACCCTGGCAAGAAAGACCCTGACTCACTGGCACAATACTGTCGCAGAGATCCAAGAGATGGAGAAGGCTGGGCAAGAGTTTCGAGCGCGACAAGATGCATCATTTGCACTTAGACAATGGACGCTAGCTGCTCGCGAACGACTTTTTACCCGAGTCGGAGACGAGAGGTCACTCTATAAGGTGCTGGGGATATGGCGAGAGAAGACCAGACAACTGCGCGAGATGGAAGCTGCTGCAGATGGCTTTCGGGATCGTCAAGTGGTTCGAAACACCCTCGGAATGATGGTGGCCAAGAGTGCCCAAATCCATCATGAAGAAACACAGGCTGTCGTCGTCTACCAGGGCAACCTCGTGCGGCGGATATTCAACAAGTGGTTGGCACAGCTGCAACAAATCCAGCTCAACGAAAGACGAGCAGATGCCGCTGCGGAATATTTTGCAAGCAAGCATGCGCTTCAAAAATGGCGCGAGAAAACCGGACTTGTACTGGAACAAAAACGAGGGCAACAAGCTCGTCGACAGCTCCTCGCTGTCAAGTATGTGCGCAAGTGGAAAGTGTTTGCTAGGAAGAGCAAAGAAGAAAAGTATGCCGAGGCATACAAGGTCATGAGGAGGAAAGTCAAGGTGAATATCGCACGAGCTGCGCTTAATTTGTGGCGGGAAAAGACAGCACGCATCCGAGAAATGGATATGACAGCTGAGGAATTCCGAGCGCGAAAGGATGCGGATAATGTCAAGCGAATGGCACACGGTGCAATTGTCACAATGTACAACAGACCGACACAACAACAAGAAGCAAATCGCCAAGCGGACTTGTTTTTCACGAAGAAACTTGTTGAGCGTTTGCAGATTTTCGGCTCGAATTGGCTTGTTCCAACCCGGCAAATCCTCGAGAATCAGAAAAAGGCGGATGCATACCGTGCTACGAGAACGGCAAGTCACGCGTTGGCGACATTGAGAAACTGGAGGAATGCCGCTTTCAGGTTTCAGAGGCTAGAGGAGGACGCCGAAGTTGTCTTGCAACGAAATGCAAAGAAACGTGCTCTTGTATTCCTACAGAAATGGAGCAGAGCAGCCGCGCAAGGACAGGGGGAGGAAGAAGGGCGGGAAGAGCGCATGATTCCAGCAACACCAGCTGCAAGAAGGAGTCAATTGCTTGCTTCTACCACCCCAGCATATACGCCTGCTGTCGGCCTGTTCCGCGAGGACCGGGTCGTTGAGGAGTTGGATGAAGATTAATGATTAATGAATGACGAACGATGAACGATGAACGATGGTCTATGGGCCACAAATTATGAGTTATGAGCTATGAGCTTATGAAATCCCGTCGAAGGCTCACCTTTTACGTGGCAGCAAACCCTCTTTCGACTCTGTCAATTCCATTGCTGTGGCAGGTTTCTCCTTCCCGTACATGATTGGCGGTAGCCACTCCATACCGACGACCTGTCCCCCTAAAGAAAAATCGAGATATTCCCGGAAGACAGCTGAGAAGCGTAACAGATGCGATGCAAAGATGAGATTACCCATGTGGACAGTCTTGTCGTGTTCCGGATTCCCAGCCAGCACCGCCCAATTCCCCGTACCAATTCCCCGTTACCAGGGTGGTCAATCCACGGCCAGGGCGCTGTGCCGGTTTACAGAAACACGCCGCGCTTGCCTTCGGCCTTGCCTTCCTACGAAATAGACTTGCTCTTCGCTATCCAAAATGCCGCCTCCCTCGATGAGGATTTGACAGAGCGTTCAACCTTGTCGGATATACGAGGTGCGTATCGGACGGAAGTCGTCTCCATGACCGGTACCACCGCGACTCCTGGTATTCCTAGATGGTTGAGACAGTCCGGTAGTCTAAGCGAACACCGACATATGGAAACAGCCAAGTCGACTCGCTTGCAAGGATCTACTAGGTCTAAGTCAATGGAGTTGTTATTGAACACTATACTGATGGCATGATCTACTTTTTGCCCGAGAGTCAACATCCGCGTTACAATCACTCACACTCTGGGAGTCGTGCACAACCTCTAGCTCGGTGAATGCTATGATACAAACTCATGCATGTCCTCTCCTACTCTGGTGACAGAGGGGTGTACTGACCAAACTCTGGCGAGTCATATGAGGGAGGCTCCTTGCCAGCGTGCCAGCGGAATTTCTTCCCGTAGTGGTCATCACGGAGCCAGGGCCCGTGTCCCAGATATGCTTCTCTTGCAGTGGCGCCCTCCTTCTCGACTTTGGTGCGGAATAGACCACGTTTCTGGAGTTCCGGAAGAAGGAACTCAATTATGTCTTCAAAGGAGCCGGGATTCGTGACGTGGGCTATATTGTATCCGTCCAGGTCGGCCACCTCGGCCCAACGCTCCAACTCATCCGCCACTGTCTTGGGACCGCCGACGATCTTGGCACCCATCCCTGCGTGACGATGGTTAGCTTTCTGTTCTGAATATAAAAGAACGAGAGGGAGGGAGCAAGGGAGAGAAAAGCGGGTATGAGAAGGGGAAACTCAGTACCTCCCATGATGATGAAATCGACGATTTGGGCCTTGTTCCATTTCGTGCCCGGAGCGGCGGTCTTGGACCACAGAGCAACGAGTCCCTGAAGCTTGGAGTCTTCGACGGTAGCGAGATCGTCGTCGTCGCCATACTTGGAGAGATCCAGACCCGTCCAGCCACCGAGCAAGGCCAACGCCCCTTCCTTGTTGCCATAGGACAGGAGCTCGTCGTGCTTTCGCTGGGCAGCCTCATCCGTCTCGGCGACAACCAGGGTGATGGCAGACAAGATCTTGATGGAGCGGGGATCCCGGCCAAACTTTTCTTTGGCCAGCGTGCGGATGGCGTCGACCGACTGCCTGACTATCTCTGGCTTGGTGCCTCCGACAAAGATGGCCTCGGCGTGCTTGGCTCCGAATTCGCGTCCGGATTTCGAAATGCCGGCCTGGAAGAGGAAGGGAGTTCTTTGCGGCGACGGGTCGACCAGATGCGGGCCGGGCACGCTCTTATAGTACTTTCCTCGATGGTGGATCTGGCGTACGGTGCCCGGGGCGATGTAGATACCCTTCTCAACATCCCTCACGACTGCGCTGTCTTGGAAACTTCCTTCCCAGAGCTTGTACACGACATCCATGAATTCGTCGGCGATTCGATAGCGCTCGTCGTGTTCGATCTGCGCGTCCAGACCGAGATTCCGGGCGGCCGAGTCGAGGTGAGAGGTGACAATGTTCCAGGCGACGCGGCCTTCGGCCAAATGGTCGACGGTCGAGAAGCGACGGGCGTGGGTGTAGGGCTGGTCGTAGGTGGTGCTCGCCGTGATTCCAAACGCGAGGTTCTTGGTCACGGCCGCCATGGACGGGACGGTGAAGAGAGGGTCGGTGACGGGAAATTGAGCTCCTGAGGCCAGAGCCGGGTCGATGTTTTGAGGCCCTTTGTACACGTCGTACCCGCCCAGCACATCGGCGACAAACAGAGCGTGGAAGCCGGCGTTGTCTAAGAGTTGGGCCAGGTCGGTCCAGAATTTCAGCTTGGTGTGGTCGGCCGTCTTGTTTCGAGGGTGCGTCCACAGGCCGGGGCTCAGATGGCCGGGCGTGTTCATGACGAAGGCATTGAGGATGAGCTGTTTGGGTTTGGGCGTGGGTTCGGGGTTGCTCCCGTTGACCGTGGTGGTGGTGGTCATGTTGCACGAGGCTCAAGCTGTGTACCGTACCTTACCTCTGTCTCTGTGCGTTGTGGGCTTGCTGATGGGTATTCTTAAGCAATAAGCCCAACCGATCTTCAGCTAGAATCGACGTTGGCCTCCTGATTTTGATTCTGATTCTGATTTTGATTTTGATTCCTATTCCTCTCAAACCTGCGCCAGAGTGAGGGAGGTGAGAGACTGGGGGCAAGACACTACTAGCAGAATATCTGGTATGGCATGGCACTGGGATCCGAACTCCTACTCCTTTGGCCCCAATATTCCATACCACTGCCCTGCCACCCACGTGGCTTGCCGAGAGATATAGTATGCATGTCTCCTGTCTCCCGTCTCCCGTCTCCCTTCTCCTTTTTGGGAGTGTGGTTGCTTGCCTAATAGCCATGATAGCCATAGCTTCCTTACCTCTGGCGTGGTGCCTCGGCTCTGGCATTAGTGAAATGCTGTGATAGTGGGCTTCTAAGGCGCAATACAGCCCAAGGAGGATACGGTGGAAGTCGTCGAGGGCTCCACCACGATGGCGGGACCACTACCACTCACTACCACTCACTACCACTACCTTACCACTACCTTACCACTACCACTGAGGTTGAGGCTAACCACGCCGGGCTATACCGATGCTCTGTTTTTTGGTTTTTGGTTTTCTGGTTTCTGGTTTCTGTACGCACACGGATGGCACAGGTGGCACAGGTGGCACTAGATGTGAGGACCCACGCCACCAAAAGTCGAAATCCTAATACTAGTGCTAGTTGATACAAACCCCGTTGCCGCAGGGGCGAGATTGTGTGTATGGGCCAGTATGCTATGGGCCAGTATGCGATGGGTCAATCCACGGGCCAGTATGCGAGGGAGGAGGATAAGGCGTGCGATGGGTCAATCCACAGGACGCGAGGGACAAGGATAAGGCGTGCTCGCCCTCTCGATGAATAACAATGCAGAGAGATGCCCTCACGGCGGTGGTGGTTGTGGTTGTGATTGTGGTCTATCTCAGTCGCTCACTCGCTTCGTTCATCTTCACTGACCTGACAGACAGAAGAGAGATTCTGTTGGAGTGAAGAAGACTGACTAATTACCGATTACGGAGTACTGCTCTCTGATCTCTGATCCCTTACCCTCTTGACCCCCTGGTCTTTGATCCATTGCCCATTGCCCCTGGTACTGGTACCTCCCCGGTCATGGCACTCACCTCGGCTGTTCCGGAGGTTATTCCAACGTCCATCTCCGGGCTTGGGCCTGGAGAGACGGTGGTGACGGCACCCATCCATGCCAGCGAAGCCCCCAAAAATACGCCCAAGGCCCCGTTGAGAACCATCTTCCCTCCTCTCGTGCTGGAGGATCACCCGATCGACGAGACCCCGTCTTTAAAGGTGGCCGTGGTAGGCGCCGGAATCTCGGGCATCACGGCGGGAATCCTCCTGCCGGAAAAGGTGCCAGGTATCGATCTGGTCATATATGAGCGACACGATGATCTTGTGAGTGGACTCATGCCCCAAGCCAGACAGAGCAGAGCCAGAGCAGAGCCACAGCCAGAATCAGACCCAGACCCAGACCTAGATCTGCATAGCATACTGACCATGATGCCAGGGCGGAACATGGCACACCAACATCTACCCAGGCGTCCGCTGCGACGTGCAGTCAGACGTCTACCAAAGCAGCTTTGCACCGTCCAACCAGTGGAAGGCCAACTTTGCTCGCGGGGCCGACATCAAGGCCTATTGGAAATCCGTGGCCAAGAAGTACGACGTGGAGAAGTACGTGCGGTTCCGCAGCACGGTCGAAGGAGCCGAATGGTCGGAGGAAAAGGCCAGATGGCTGATCACACTGACCACCGACGGCGTGCGACGGGTGGAGGAGGCCGACTTCCTGGTCACCGCGACCGGGGTCTTCAGCCAGCCTCGCCTGCCCGACTACCCGGGCATCGCCGAGTACCAAGGCCACCTGCGACATAGTTCTAACTGGGACCCGAACTTCGACCCGACGGGCAAGAGCATCGCGGTGATTGGCAACGGCGCGTCGGGCATCCAAGTGCTGCCTCAGCTGCAGAAGGTGGCCAAGCAACTGGATCACTACGCGCGGAGTCCGACGTGGATCACGAGCGCGCTGGGGGCGAAAGACGCGCCTCCGCCCGACCTGGATGCCCGCGATGCAGTCCCGTCGGACGCGGAAGGTTACCTGGCGTACCGGAAACGCATTGAGTACCGATACTTCTCTCGGCTCGGCACCATCTTCAAGGGCTCGGAGAAGAACGCGGCGGAGCAGAAACGGTGGGAGGAGGGCATGGCGGCGCGACTGGGCGATCGCGCCGACATCCTGGCCCAGGTCAAACCGGACTTCCCGGCCTACTGTCGCCGACCGACGCCCGGGCCGGGCTATCTGGAGGCGCTGCGGCAGCCCAACGTGAAGGTGATCACGACGCCCATCGAGCGCTTCACCCGGACGGGCATCCAAACGGTCGACGGGCAACAGCGCGACGTCGACGCCGTCATCTGCAGCACGGGCGCCGACATTGCCTTCACCACGTCGTTCCCCATCGTCAAGGACGGCTTCGACCTGCAGGCGGCGTGGCGGCCGACTGGCGCGATCGGCTTCCCGGACAGCTATCTGGGGCTGGCAGCGCCGGGCTTCCCCAACCTCCTGTTTGTGCTGGGACCCAACTCCGGCGGCGTGTCGGGCAGCCTGCCGTACGCGGTGGAGACGCAGCTGACCTACATCGCCAAGGTGCTGCGCAAGGCCGCCAGCGACGGCATCCGCACCATCTCGCCCTCCCAGGCCGCCACCAACGACTACCGCGCCGTGGTCGAGTCGTTCTTCCCGCGCACCGTGCTGAGCGAGAACTGCTCCTCGTGGTACAATGGCGGCGTGCCCGGTGGTCGCATCCTCGCCGTCTGGCCCGGCAGCGCGGCCCACAACGCCCGCGTCCTCCGCAACGTGCGCTGGGAGGACTTTGAATACACCTACCGCAGCCAGTCGGGGAACCGCTTCGCCTTCTTTGGGAACGGGTGGACCAAGAACGATGTCCGCGCCAACGAGGTTGATGACCCGGACGCCGTCGACTTCTCCGCGCATCTGAAGAAAGAGGCTCTCGATGGCCAGGTCGATCTGAAGGGTTATTTGGAGTCTTGGTACGAATTCTAGACTGGGAGAGTGTCAAACTTACCTAGGCATTCCCAGCCTTGTTCTTTAACCAGAAGGCTGCTTGGTGTATACTATACACTATATCGCCTGCGCTCCCCCCATATCCCTTTGATAGAGATGGAACCTTTCAACCTTTGACAGAGAGGAGAGCATTTTTCCGTGTTGTTCTTGATGCTACAGACCAGTAGGACTTAGTTCAGTTCCCTTGACTGTGAGCCAGTTCAGTCCATTTCCATTCAATTCAGTCCCTGGTCTGGTCTGGTCTGGTCTGGTCTCGGACGCGTGTATCATGTATCAGCCAGCATCATGTTCATTTTCTAGGGTATGGAATCTAGAATCTGGAATCTGGAACTGCTCGTCTCCGGTCTCCCATATTTGTCCTCCGCTCTCCACGACACTCCAACCCCCCTCCCCGACCCAAAAGGGCAGGGCAGGGCTGGGTTCTACTTGTCACAGTGTTTGTGACCTATGTCTACTGCTGTATAGATAATGATCAGTGAGCAAATACTAAATACTAAATACTAAATCTTCAATACTAAATACTATCGTTGGAACTGTACTCTGTATCGATAGACTATCGACATGTCTCGTACAGAGTTGTCATAACGTCTGTAGTCACTCACCCACTCAGACCACATTATGTCCGGACGCGCTCGGAAGCATATGGATAAGTTGCAAAAGTCCTCCCTCCTCCCTCCTCCCTCCTCCCTCACTCGAGTCTAGTCTGGCGGGGCTCCCACTCCAGCTGCACCTGCAGCTCCGGCTCCGGCTCCAGCTTCAGGGGGAGCGGAGGACGGAGGACGAAGGACGGAGCACTGTCCTGTTTCTGATGCGCCGCCGACGACCATTGATCACCTCATCTGGTAGTATGTCTCGCTCTCTTGGCAGCGGACCATGTATGTACTCTGTACGTTACCTAGATAAGTAGGTAGGGGGTAGGTAGGTAGGTAGGTACCTTTGCCCTTCCTCCCGCACTGTCCTGCAACACTACCTGTATTGTCAGTACGGTTCCTATCTCCCTACCTTAGGTATTAACAAAGAGTCCTGTGTACGGCCATGTGCCATGTACCATGACCATGTATGTACCTAGCCTGTACCATGTGGTGTCAGTGACCAGGCTCAAGCTCAGGCTCCGGCTCCTTGCTCCAGTCTCCACGGTACGTACCCACAATACTAATAGTCCTCCTAGTCCTGCTTGGGCTGAAAAACGGTCCGTGGAGAGTGGAGAGTACTCTGTACTTTTGCTCGTTCTTGGCGATAACTGCCCGGTCTATGGTCTATGTACCTAGGTAGACCTAGGTAGACCTACCCTAGTACCTGCCAGCTCCTCCACCACAACCTCCTACCTCTACCTCCACCTCCGGACTCGTGCCACTACCACTACCAGTGTACTAAGTATACTAGTAATGGGGTTGTTCTCTGGTTTCTGGCCTCTGATCTCTGGTCTCTGTTCCCTGACCTCTGATCTCTAGTCTCTGGTTTCTAGTCTCTGGTTTCTAGTCTCTGAGTCTGCTCTCTAGTCCCTGGTCCTGTCGACGCACCTAGCCTGGTCGTGGGCGGAGCCTCCCTCTCCTCTCTACTAGCCCGGCCTCGACTGAGCAGTCCCTGCTAATTAGTACCCACACTGAGTACTTACCATAGTACATATTACTAGTGAGTGAGCAGGTCGCGTCATCATGGACACAACATTCGCCATCTGTTCTATATCCCTTCCAGTGACCAGTCAGGGTTTCTGGTTTCTGGTTTCGGGCCAACCCTCTTCGCAGCACTTATCTGCCTGCGAACTTGACGTGATCTCTCATCTCGGTGGCAAGTACTAGTGAATCACCTTTTTTTTCACCTTGCCGGTTGGAGGAAACCTGAACCAGAACTAAAAATCATGCCCCAGTCCCAGATGGAAAGAGAAAAGAGGAAAGAAACCCGTGAACCGAGAACCCGGCGAGGCTAAATGTTACTACAGCGCCCAAGCCCTTGGACGAGATTGATAGCCGAGATGGGCGACATGCGATGCGATGTTTGGTCTGTCTCGCCGTCCGATGCACTGTCCTATGCTCGGCTCCCATCACTGCATGCATCTTGAACTCTACATGGCAGTTTGGGAGCCACATACTAGGCAGGGCAGGGCAGGGCAACTGCCCGGTCGAGACATTCACGTCCACGTCCACGTCCACGTCCATGGTCCTACTACCCAGGCAGGCGCCTATACATGCCACTATGGATGGTGTAGCACCAACCGAAGAACGATATGGCACGGCTACCATACGGCTAGTGAATCCATGCCACCGATGCCGAACTCGCGTGGTGCAGGGGCCAGAGCCCAGCCTCAAGACGTCTCTAAAATATAGCCTAACGAGGTTTGTTCCGACGGTGAGGTTCCAAGAATTGGAACGGGCCCTTTTGCTGTTTTCTGTATCCGTGCTGTTGGGAACAACCACGGCCCATAGCGCGTCGCGTGGCAGGCCACGTCCCATCTTAGCGATGGCGCAACTGCGTCGCCATACACCGTGATAGAGAGAGAGCGAGTGCCGAGGTTTTTCTGTCTCTGCGATATCCATATGGATATCTTTATGTCTGGTCGAATCCTCAGGCAGACGGACGAGCTCTAGCCCTCATCCTTCTCCTCCTCCTCCTTCTCGTCCTCACCCTTATCCTCTCACTTCCCCCTTCCACCATTCCACCAACATGTCGGGCTCAGGCGGCCATGTCACCCTTCTCAGCCAGGGAACTGGCTATGGGATCATCATCGGTCTCTCCATCTTCTTCTGTCTCTTCATCCTGGCGGCCATCCGGATTCAGAAGCTGTATCTGCAGGAAGACTCGGAAAAGTCGGAAATGTTCATGGTCGCCAATCGAACCGTGGGAATAGGCCTGACTGCTTCGGCAGTCTTCTCGTCGTGGAGTAAGTTGCCCAGGAAATGTGGCATGTCCACTTGAAGCTCCCTCCCGACTCCTAACTCCCGACTCTCGATACTGACATGCTGGGGAACGTCAGTGTGGCTTAGCGAGACTGTCTTCGCGGTGGTTGTGGGCTACAATTATGGGATAGCGGCACCGATGTTGTACGGCGGAGGCCTTGCGATTCAAATTTCATGTGAGAAACACGTCCCGTCCACCCTCTATGCATCAAAGGACCCCAAGATCTCGATCTCGATCTCGACCTCGACCTTGATCGTCGGCTGACTCTTCTTTTCAATTCTCCCAGTGATGGCGGTTGTCGGTGTGGTGTGCAAGCTGAAGGCGCCACACGCCCATACCTCACTGGAAATAGTTCGCACCAGATACGGATCCATCGCCCATGGAGTATTTACCATCCTGAACCTGATCAACAACATCTTCGGATGCTCGTCCATTATCCTGGCAGGCTCTCAGTTGATGACGGGCATTACCGGCGTCCATTTGGTTGCGGCGACCATCCTGCTCCCTCTCGGCGGTGAGTTCAAGTTCGACTTGAACTTCTCTCCTCAATCAAAGTCAAATGATCTTTCTCGCCTCAAATCAATGTCAAATGATCTTTTCTAACGTTAGGAATGTTCTAGTGGTTGCTTATACCGCGGTCGGAGGGCTGAAAGCGACCTTCCTGACCGACTACGTCCACACCGCCGTGGCCCTGATCTTGATCATCTTCTTCACTCTGAAAGTCCTGACCAACGAACATATCGGGGGCATTGGTGGACTGTACGACAAGGTCCGCGCGGCTGAAGCTGCCGGCACGATTTTACCGGTTCCTGGCAACTATGCCGGGTCGCTGTTGGCTTTCAAGTCCAAGGGCGCCATCATCTTTTCCACCCTCATCAAACTGGGTAATCTGGGCCTGGTGACTATGGTACGTACCTCTACTACGTCTATGTCTACGTCTACATCTACCTCTACCTCTTCCTCTACCTCTACCTCTAGCATTCCATTCACTCCTTCATCATTACCATACCACTACCCTTAGCAATTGACTGACAAATCAGGACACGGCATTCTGGCAAAAGTCATTTGCCTCGGAAGTGAGCGCCACGGTACCGGGATACGATCTGGCGGCTCTGTCCATCTTCGCCGTGCCTTGGGGCATTGGCAGTGTGATCGGCCTCAGCACCCGAGTGCTGGAGAGACTTCCGATCTTCCCCACCTACCCAAACCCCATGAGCGCCGGACAGGTCGGGGCCGGTCTCCCGATGGTGTACACGATCTATGCGGTCGTCGGTCGCGGCGGGGTGATCGCCTTCCTCTTCCTGCTCTTCATGGCGCTGACGAGTACGGTGTCCTCGTCGATGATTGCCGTCAGCAGTATCTTCTCCTTCGACGTCTACCGCACCTACCTCAAACCCAAGGCCACCGACCGGCAGATCATCCGGATCAGTCATTTCGGCGTCTTCTTCTATTCGCTCTTCATCTCCGCCTTTACATTGGCTCTCAGCTACGGCGGTGCCAACATGCTCTGGTGGAACTACTTTGCTCCCATGATCATCTGCCCCGGCGTCGTCCCGTTGATCCTCACCATCTTCTGGAAGCGCCAAACCGCCCTGGCGGCGACCCTGTCCCCCATTTTAGGCATGGCCACCGGCATTTCCATCTGGCTCGGCCTGGTCAAGCACGAGTTCGGCGTGGTCAACATGACCACCACCTCCAACCAGATCTTCAACCTCTACGGCGCCCTAGGCACCATCTTCTCCCCTCTACTCTACTCGGTCGTCATCTCCTTGACCATCAAACCGACCGTCTTTGACTGGCGCGAGTTTCTCCGCATCAGCTTGGTGCAAGACGATGACACGTCCAAGACCGATATCACGGCCACGACCGAGACCCCGACCTCGACCCCGACCCCGACCGAACATGGCGTCCCGGTGGAGAATCTGGTCGACGACAAGAACCCCGGCGAGGTCCAAGTCGTGCCGAGTTCGATCTTGTCGGGCTCACAAGCCGTGGATGAAAAGCAAAAGCAAGCCACTCCCACCGTCGCCGCCATCAGCCTAGACGACGTGACGCATCCGTTGGACGACGCGAGCCTCCGCCACCTCTACCGCTGGCTCAAGATCGCCCTGGGGGTGTTCGTCTCCCTGGTCCTGATTACGTGGGTGGTTTGGCCCATGCCACTGTGGCGCGACTATATCTTCGGCAAGGCCTTTTTCTCCGGCTGGATCACCGTCTCCATCATCTGGCAGTTCTTCGCCCTCTTCAGTGTGGTGATTTTCCCCGTGTGGGACGGCAGGCATGCGCTGGCGAAAGGATATCGGGGGGTCAGGACCCATGGATTCTTCCGGAGGCATTGAGGGACCAAGACAAAATGTGGTGTTGAGTATGGGCCAAGACGGCGGTGAATTAAACGGCAAAGAAGAAGAGGAGGAGGAGGAGGAGGAAGAGGAGAAAGAGAAGAAGAAGAAGAGGAAGAGGAAGAGGAAAGTCCTTGAGTCATTCCCAGATTTGCCTTGCCCTTTGACCAGAAGGCTGATTTAGGCATACTATAGACTATATATAGAGAACACGGAACATTTCATCCTTTGACAACATTAGACAGTGTGCGAACCTACTGTTGTGAAGGCGAAGGCGAAGGTGCTCGGCGTCTCACAAGGCGAAATGGAAGAGGCACTTCAAGTGATGCAGCTCGTGTCGTGCACAGGGATAGGGTTAGGGTTAGGGTTGGATAGGGCGTATGAAAAGCGTGGTAGGAGTGGCATTATTGCATTACATTCAAGTTAGGGATAGAGGTAGACTTGGTTTTGTCAAAGGTTGAAATGTTCCATGTTCTCTATCAAGGGTCGCAGGGGGAGCGCATGCTATATAGTGTGTGTAGTATGCCTAAACCAGCCTTCTGCTTAAAGCACAAGGCTGGGAATGCCTAAGTTTGACTGGTTCAACGTCTTCGATTGCGATTGGCGTTCACCGGATCGATCCAACTCCAACTCCAAACGCTTCCTCACGCGTCATCGTCATCCTGACCTAGTGTATCATCCAAGGTTGGTACCTACCTACGCACTGGGAGAGGGACTACTATTGCTTCCATGCCAGCAGAGAATTCGTCCCTCGAACTCGACCTCGAACTCGAACTTGAACCACTCTGGACCAAGTCCAAAAAGGGTCACACCAGTCTCAATTCCAATCCGATTCAATCCAATCCAATCCCAATGTCCAACCAACCCATCAGTGACATCGACACCCCCGATCCATGGATGGTCGCCGCCCATGGCCGGTTTTACTTGACCTTCACGGCCGGCGACCGGGTGGAAATCTGGATGTCGTCGAGTGCGAGTGCGAGTGCGACTGCATGCTCTAGGTCTGGGTCTGGCTTTAGCCCTCACTCCGGCTCCGGCTCTGGCTCTCACTCCGGCTCCGGCTCTGGCTCTCACTCCGGCTCCGGCTCTGGCTCTCACTCCCGCTCTCACTCTGCCATGGAGGATTTCCGCGCCTGCGCAAAAAGCGTGATTTGGAGACCAACTCCAGGCAGTCCGTGGTCCGTCGACATCTGGGCTCCGGAACTGCACTACCTCGACCGCACGTGGTACGTGTATTTCTGCGCCGGCCATCCGGGCCTGGGGAACGCGTCGCATCGCACGCTGCTGCTGCGGTCGACGAGTCAGGATCCCATGCGCGTTGAGGGGTGGTCGTTTCTCGGCCCGCTCGCCGGCCTGTCGGACCATTGGAATATCGATGCCACAGTATTTTCGTTGCCGAGTTTATCTGAGTCTGAGATTGAGGCGGAGGCGGAGGCGAATCTGGCCATGGATATACAGCAACACCACCAACAGCAACAACCCCTCCCGCAAAAACAACCCCTACCGCAAAAACAACCCCTACCGCAAAAACAACCCCTACCGCAAAAACAACCCCTACCGCAAAAACCATACAGACTCTTTTGCTGCTATTCCGGCTGGCCGCTCGGCGACCACTCAGACACCCAGCAGGACTTGTTCCTCGTCGAGCTGGCCAGCCCTGAACAAGCCATCGCCTCGACCGTGACGTGCATCTCACGCGCCCAACTGCCGTGGGAACGGCTGGACGGTGGTCGGCGCGGTATTAATGAAGGTCCGACTTGGATTGAGATACCGGAGGACAATGAGAGTGATAGTGACGGCGACAATGGCAGCACCAATGAACACAACAATGGCCACAAAAATGATAATGATAATGGTAATGATAGCAACACGAATGAGAATGAGAATGACAATGGCAATGGCAATTCAGGCTCCAACTCCCACTCCCACTCCCACTCCCACTCCCACTCCCACTATACTCCAGCTCCAGCTCCAGCTCCAGCTCCAGCCTTGTTCAGGTCCAAATCCAGGTCCAAGTCCAAATTTGCCTTCCGCGGTATCATCTACAGCGCCAACGGCAGCTGGACCAGCGACTACAGGCTCGGCGTTCTCCAGCTGATTGGGCAGGACCCTCTGGACCCGTCGTGCTGGCGTAAACGGCCCACGCCACTGCTCGAAAGTGAAAGTGACGGTGACGGGGGGAGAGTGAGAGTGAGAGGGAGAGGTGGTCCGTATGGGCCTGGTCACGCGAGTTTCATAGTTTCATCTGCATACCACTACAGGAATAGAGTCAACGACACAGACAGAGTCAACGACACAGACAGAGTCAACGACACAGACAGAGTCAACGACACACACAGACCCAGAGTCAAAGACAGACACAAACACAGCCAGCCAAAGACACAGACACAGACACAGACACAGGCACAGACAAAGACACAGACTCAGACACAAACACAGATCTTCTGCATCTACCACGCCACCGCGAACCATGGCCAAGGCTGGACTAATCGCAAGGCCCGCGTTCTGCGTTTGACACCGGATGATTTCCAACCGCAGGCCAAACCGGTGTGTTGTGCCGGGCTCGGGCTTAGGTTTCCAGCAACTACAGCTACAGCTTCAGCTACAGTTCCAGTATCGCCTACAGCTACAGCTACAGCTACAACGTCTATTTCTGGTCCAGGCCCGGCACACGCACAGCCACAGCCACAGCCACAAGCACAACGGACCGTCCAGCGAGGTACTACTGCTTCTACTACTGCCCAGCGCCAAAGTCTACTAGACCGAATCGGTCATAAAGTGCTCAGAACGCTCCGCGACCTGTAAGGCATCAGGGTCAGGGTCAGGGTCAGCTAGAACTTACAGAATGTACTCCGTACATACAATACAGTACCTGCTACGTACCTGCTACGTACCTAGATTTAAACATTTCCTCGGCTTACAGAGTATTGCCTTCGCGAGGCATCGAAGTCACCTCAAACTACAACTACTGCCAACACAGCCAGACCATTGTCATAATTGTGCAGTACATACTTCTCGTGGGTTATCTTGGACGCAGGTTTCTGTGTCAAAACGCCCCTGCTTATTCCACAGCTTACAGCTTCTCGTTTAGAACCTGCGAGTCAACCCCCTTCAGATGGTCGGGAACGTGTCCAGGAGGATAAGTACCAGGACCTTGACCTCCTTGACTGGCCTTACTGGCCCTACGCTCCTCGGCGCTCTCCCTGGCAATTTCGTCAAAAGACTTTCTCAAATGGAGACCGCTGGCCACACTATCGATGCCACCTACGTTGGCAAAGCTCTTTGAGTTACCCACCAGGCTGTCTTTGCGAAGGACCTTCTCGTCATAGGCTTCCTCGTAGGCTTCCTCATCGGCTGGATCCTGAGGAATGCCATAGACCGTACGGGAGACAAGCTGGTTTCTCGGCCTCCAAATGTAGCTCGTGCCAGTGTAAAGGAAAATGCTGACGACGAAGCCATAGAGCCAGTCAAAAGTATACAAATGCTTGGCTCCAGTGGTAATATGTGTTTTGTCATTGATGCTGTACGCAAGACCCGGTAGGCACGGGCCCACGGCAAGCAAAAAGGCGAGCATTGCACGCCAATTGATCCCGGTCTTGTTGTACCTGTACCGCCCGTGAGGGTCGTACAGGGCGGGGACGTCAATGTGCTGCCTCTTGACGAGCCAGTAGTCCGAGGCAATGATTCCGGCCATCGGGGCCAGGAACACGGCATAACCGCCCATGAAGGCCAAAAAGGTGGTTGCGGAGCTCAAAATCTTCCAAGGAACAATGACCCAACCACCGACAAGAGCCGCAATCATGCATCCTCGCTTGATGTTGATATACTTGGGACACAGAACCGTCAAGTCATTGGCGGCCGAGATACTGTTTGCTGTGATGTTGGTGCCCACTTGTGCGATATACCATGACGTTGCAGCAAAGAAGGCAGCTGCACGACCTCCCGGGTTGTCTAGCCAGTGCGCGATGATATCCAGCGGGTTCCAGTAGAATTCTCCATAGACCACTTTGGAGGCCGACGTGGTGACAATTCCCATGACGCCACAAACGGTGAAGATGGCCGGGAGGAACGGAAGCTGAATGTATTGGCCTCGGCTGGTTTTCGCGTAGCGACTGAAATCCGGGATATTGCAGGCAAGGGTTGCCTGGGACGTTGTTAGTAGTGGTCACGCTGCCGAATCTACTGCAATTTTCCGAAAACGACTTACCCATGAACCTGTCACGGAGGACATACAAGATAGCCATAGCCACGCGCGTGTGCTGCCATGGACGGTTTCTGGAAGGTTGAAGATCGCACCACCACCACCGGCCTTGTTGACAATCCAACCGAGAGTGGCAAGTGCGGTCACAGGAGCGGCGACCAACTTCACGAGGAAAAGATATCGGAGTTTGGTGGGAGGGATCAACAAGAGTGGAAGTTGGATGATCCAGAAGAGGAAATAACTGACCATTCCCGAGGTGGTGATACCGGCGCTGCTCGGAAGATGATTTTCGAGCCGACCGTATGATGGCCAGATGGCGGTGAGCATGATGGTGATACATTGTGCGCCGTTGGCTCCCTGGATGCCTAGCCAGAACATGGCCAAAATGGCACGAGACACGATACAGAAGTAACCGAAGTAGTAACCGAACCCGGATCGTACAATGACAGAGAAGGGAATGTGTAGTTTAGCGCCAATGGCACCGTTGAGAACCATAGGGACGGCGACACAAGAGGTGCCCACGACCATGATGGGAATGGCGTCTCTCCAATTCAGGCCAACAGCGATGACGGAAGAGGCAGTTTCCCAAGTACCCAGGTTGATGGTATCAGTGGCCCAATAGGCCATCCACGTCCACAGAGTCCAAGTTTGATATTTCGGAGGCACGGGATCCATGTCGGCGTTCGTCCAGACATTTTTGGGCGCCAGAGCCGACTCTGCAGGCCGTTAATACACGAGAACTTGAGCTTGCGATAGACTAGAATGATTTCGACCAACTGACCTTGCTTGGGGAGCTCCCATGCTTTGGCAGAGGTGGCCCTCGCCTTGATGGTGGCTTTGCTAGGGATGTATTTTGTCACGTACTGTGACACGTACTGAGACATCCTGATGGGGGTGCCACAGTACGAGGACCAATCTCAGAGTTGAGGTTTCCGCTGGAGAGCCCGCGCGACGAGATGGGGATCTGGGAAAATATATGCCTCTCTGGAGTCTCGCCCGTAGTCTATCCGTATCTGTATCAAGTACCGTAACCTCCCTCATCTTGTCACGAGAATGATGTAGTGCACGACAGCTGACAGGGTATCATTCAACTTTGTTAATACTGGGGGAAGGATCCGCAATGGAGATCTGCCAGATAAGGGTCACTCGACTTTCTCTTTGGACAGAGGCCGGAGGAGGTCGTTTGCCATGATTGGCGTGACAGTCGTACATGTACTCCGTAGACCTTATCCGTTTGGCTGGACGATAAAGACGCATGGTGTCTGGATACGATAAGGCAGGTCTCCAAAGCTCACGAACGGACGGGTGTTTCGCTTGTAGATCTTTTGGGTCTTCATGACTGGACGCCGCTGGGAGGGCTTAGCGAAGGTCGTCGAGCGAGATAAAGTATCTCGAGAGGCCTGGCAAATCGTCCTGTGTGCTCTTGTGCAAGAAGAGCTTATCTTCTGTTCAGCGAACTTAAGTCGAGTAGCTTGAGTTGAGTGGAATCGTGGCGAGATAGAGATAGGCGGACTTCAACGATGCAGGACTGGCAGGGACTGGCAGGGATTCGAAGGATACGCAGGGATACGATATTGTAGGGGTGCTAAAAGGATTTTCCGACGCCGACGGCTTGAGTACACTGGTACAGAGCAGAGTATCTACCTTTGTATCGGAACACCAGGAGCACGCCCATTGCACCACCAATAATTAGGCAACCCACCAACGTAGCGCAGTCAACCTTATCATCATCACTACTACACTACCTAGGTACGCAGTTTGCATGCAACGAGGACGCAAGCAAGAAAAGACTTACTGAGTCCATCCCGGATCTGCCCTTCCAGAGAAGAATGATGGTCAGCTAACATAGGCAGGTCAGGTATTCCGGTACTCTAGTAATGCAGTACCAGCACCAGCACCAGCACTCGCACTATCTGCCTACAATGTATCCGTACAATACCTCCTAGGTGTAAGTGCCTCCCACATCTTCAGTGGATCTCAACGAGACCCCCCATGTTTCTCGTTCTCCAGACTTCGACCGACGTCTCAAAATAATGACCTTTTCCACTCTATCTCTAGAAGGAACCTACGCAAGCCCGCTAAGGCTGACTTCTCCCTGGGCTTATCTCCTCCCAATTCCACGTTCAAGCCAGGCATGTCAGGTCATGTCAGGTCAGGTCAGGCAGATCTCGATCTAGCCCGCCACGACAGGTCGGCAATCAGTCGGGACGGACAGACAGTCACGGCCCCTAAGCCCACGAGGTGCCAACCCGTTACAAGAACTCCGTACGGAGCACACCGTTTTCCCGAGGTGAGGTGCATCACACAGACCTAAAGATCATACAGTATCCGTATATTCGCTTGGGAGGTGTTTAGGTTATCTCTGCGGTGTATCCGTGTAGCTTCCATCAATCTCGCCTCCCCTCCCAGCCCCGATGTCACCCTCTATCTTCCAGGGGACACTATCTCATGACGGTGTCTGGCCAGTGCCAAGTCTGTCTGTTGGGAGACAGCCGCTCGTATGGATTTGATTGTTCAATTGCATTTCTTCAGGGAACGTGAACCATGATGTTGTTCACCTCTCGACGACTTCTTGATGTGACCAGGGTCATTCTCATTCATCGATCTCAGTACTGAGTACGGATATGGAGGACGGATACTTGCCACGTTTTCCCCGGACTCTGGCTAGACTACAGTAAGCTTAAGCATCCGGATCCCTGCGACTGGCTGGAATTGATCTGCTAGTCAGTGGTCAGAGAGCTGGCTTAGGCTTCGGACTTGAAGCTTCATGAAGTGGAGGTTCCTAAGGTAGTTATAGGTAAAGATAGGTATACCTAGGGAGGTACTCCGCACAGGTATAGGCACAGGTATAGGTACAGGTATAGGTACAGGTATAGGTACAGGTATAGGTCTAGGTATAGGTCTAGGTACAAGTACCTAAGCTTATAGATACCTAGATATGTATACTGCGCACTATCCCAAGGCCTCCATGGCTGAGGTGGTCTTTTTAGTGTTCCTAATGCCCCTAATCGGAACTGTAATCATTACAATTACTACGCAGGGTCTCCAGCTCTCTTTTGTCGTGTCTAGTACGAGTATGCGCTACCTAGTACTCCGTACTGCTGGCACTGCTGCCTTAACCTAAGCCTGCTGCCTGCTGCCTCCCACAGTAGGGTTTGCACCTGGTGGCTCCACCATGATGTAGTACAGTAAGGTAGGTAGGTATGTACATGACATCATTCACATGTGACAACCACCAACGGTCTGGTGCAGTGAGAGACACGGATTCTCCGACCTCTATACGGATACTCTCCGTACCTAGGTACTAAGTGTAGGTACACATACACATACTGGCATGGACACCTCGAGTCAAAGGCTACTATGGTATATATATCCATATATATGTATGTAGGCACCCAGCGATGGCTGCGACGAGCTGGGACAAGAGGCTAGGGGCTAGGCACATGCAAAACTGCTTGGTCATTCTGCACCTTTCCATCCTTTCCATTTCCGCATTGATACAGAGTAACATGTTAGAGCCTATGTAAATTAGGTACCTATGTAGGATGAGGTAGGTTCCCCCAGTCTGGTATGATCAGAGGACCGAATATACCTACCTATACCTATGTAGGTCCTCTGGAGATGAAGAGACCTGTACGGATACTCCGTATCGAAAGCAATTTCAATTTCAACACAGACTTCGCTTCGCTTGCTCGTGGTATTTCCAGGTCCAGGTCCAGGTCGACAAGACTTTGCGGTCTTGGGCACTGGATCGCATGAGGTAGATAATATGTTTCTCTCTCATACATTGCGCTCTTGGCTGAATCGCATGAGGTAGATAATATGCTTCTCTCATACACACACTCACACACCATACACCTCCTCTCCAGACCAGTATTGGAAAGCTTCATCCCTGTCCGTCCCGTCGATAATGTATTCGCCAGCAGCGATGATTCGGGTATCAATTGCAAGGAGTGATCAATTTGTACATAAACCAAAGCTACCCCTACCCCTACAACCAATCTTCGTCAACCAAGGGATGACAAGGATGATTCAGGAGCGGGCTGCTTTGATTCACTTGTTGGTCTTCTCCTGGGCGATCTCCTTGGCCTCCTCCTTCTTGGCCTGGAGGAAAGAACTGACCCATTTGAGCACATCTGAGCTCAGGACCAGCGACGTGGTGATGACCGCCTTGCCACCAGCCACCACACCATCTCCACCACACTTTTTGTACTCGTCACCGTACGTCTTGAAAGCCCAGTCCTTGGTGTTGTTCGCAGTCTCAAGCGGCCAGTTGATATAACCATGGAGCTTGCTCTGGATATCCTTGGTCTCCGACTTGACAATGGGCACCTGCTCGTCGATTTTCGACAGCAATTTATCACCAAGCTCGTCCGCCTTGGCCACATATGGCTTTGCGTAGGATGCGGGTGTTTCCAAGTAAGGGACGGCTGGCTTCACAAACTTGGCATATCCGGCATTGGTCAAGTCGATGGATTTGGCGCCATAGGGGTTCCCCTTGATGGTCTTGACCGAGTCGGACACGAGAGGGTAGGAGGAGAGGTGCTGGAGAAGGTAAAGTCAGGGTCAGCAAGCCTGTCAATAGATCCAGGTCCAAGGTTGAACCTCGAGTATGTGCAACCACGCTCTAGGACGGATACTTACAGAGAAGAATGCAGAATGAGGCAGGTCGCCGTTAACAGTGGCTTCACCCATTGTGATAGTCCAGGAAAGAAGGTCTAGGGGTGTCGATGGTCAGTAGGCTTCCGTAGTGAGACTCGAGGCGTTTTTGAGGTAGAGTACACGCCAAAGGAGAGAGAATAGGAGAGTTGAAGAGGCACGTAGGGTGGTCTTGGGGTTATTTTTTGTTGAGGATGGCAAAAAGGCGCGGTGCAAACATCCTGGGCGGGAAGGTTGGGTGCAACGCACATGCGCAGCGCAGCGCAGCGGGGAAAAAGCATGTGAAAGAAAGTGCCAGGTAGTCAAACTCACTTGGATTAAGCTAAGCTAGCAAGTGATGATCCTGCACCGCCACAATTCCGTCACAGACTATCCGTACAGACTGATGAGACTGATGAGACTGATGAGATCGATGGATGATGGAATGGCTGTTGCAGATTGCAGTTTCGCAGATGTGTGTGGGCAGAGGAAGAAGGAGGAGAGGAACAAATGGCGCAAACTCAGGTCGTGATAAGAAGAAAGCGGTTGATGGTGCTAGAGCCTGGGGGTGGTGCTCGGGCTTGGTTTTCTACGAGTACGGAGTAAAGCATTTGCTGAGCTTGGGGCAGGGAAACTGGCCTGGCCTGGCCTGCCCTGCCCGTGCCACAGTTTGGCATTTGGCATATGGCCGGCTGGGCTGGGGGGCACCTACTGTAAAACAAGAAAGACGACAAGGGATGACGATAGATGCTCAGAGGCCAGTAGCCATGAAGCCGTAACCGCCATGACTATCGCCATCCCATCGCTACGCTGCAATCAATGGGAAGGGTTACTGTAGAAGGGTGAGGCCGGGCTGGTGATGGGGACTGACATGTGAAAGCTGGCGGCAGTGGAGCCATGGCACTGATAGCACTGATTGCACAGCAATATTAATGACTGGCGTCACAGGCTGCCAACTATTAATTCTCAGTTACCAAGTCTGCGTGGTGCGTGGTGCGTGGTGCGTGGTGCTACTGGTGCTGCTGGTGCTACGACCACCGAGTACGGAGTATCCGTACACCGTACTGAGTACTACCTACAGTAGGTACCTAGAGGTAATTAATACACATACTCCTAGGTGACTGCCACCACTAGTATTTGACACCTTAGGACCCCTCCTGCGCTCACTGCTCCCGGGAGACATATCCGTGAAGCTGCTGCCACTGCCACCGCTGGAAATTGGTCCACCCGCCCAATGCCAGTGCTGCCTCCCATGAGGTTGCCTGTGTACTCCGTACCTACCTGCCTACCTACTCGTCCACCCCTAATGATTCAGACCCCCCTACTCATCAAATCCTATATGATTCAGACGGGCCGGACAGTGCATAGGCGAGCCTCTCAGACATCCGGCTGCGCCGAGGGCATAACGTCGTCGACTTCCGCTTTCGTATAGGAGCCAGGGACAGGGAATCATGGTGTGCGGGTGTGTAAGGTGTAAGGTGTAAGGTGTGTCTCTGTGTTGTACTCCGTCCTCCCCGGAACTCACGCTACATGTATCCATATCCGTACACTGTACTCGTACAGAGATATCTGCCAAGGCTCGCTTCCGTCTTTCTTGAGTCTTTCTTTGGCTTTCACATGGCATCTTCCCCATGTCTTTCAATACGTCTTTCAATACGTCAGGATATTCTGCAACACTGCAAGACTAAGGAGGTCCTGTAGGGGTGGATTGCGGAGAACAGACCATGAGCCGTGGCTTGAAAGCATCCCCGGACACCCGCACCCGCTCCCACACCCACAACCACGCGGTGGAGACTAGACTCTGCTCTCGTGAGATGAAACCGCCTTTTCACTTTTCAGTGCGGCCACCACGGCATGAACGTGTCTGGCATATTATTGCCAGGCACGTTCTATCATATCTCTACTGACCTTCTGTTCTTGGGACGGCCAGTTTGCAGGCTGTGTTTTAGCTACTCGTATCCGTACACACCCCCCGGCCGAACCGTCCCAAGCGGCGATCCTGTCGACAATCATTAATTGTCTACTGTCCCGCACGCTACAAGGGTTGAGCTCCTAAACTTGTACTGTACTGGCACAGGTGGACGGAGGCCTAAGACCTGCCCCTGCAAGCTGCATATCTATGGGAGAAGCATGTGAAATGTGGCACCACTCCCCCGGTCCATGCACATGCCGCGAGGGAGAGAAGGATTTATAAAACGTCGACCGTCACGCCTTGGACGGATCATATCCTGTTTCAGGTAAATTCTAACGAACTGGCTGCAGTGCCCAGGACACCAGTAACGACTATTGCTGAGTCTCATGCATCTCAATTATCATGGCCATTCTGCAAGCGCAAAGTGGTCTGTCTGCCCTAGCTGTGCCTGTCCTTGATCTCCGCATGCACCAGGCTGGATTTCCTGCCACATGCACCCTCAACAACCCCCCGAGCTGCAAGTCCAGTTGATGCTCGCTTCCAACACATCTTTTTAGGCCGACTTGCATATTCGTCCGAAGTCCTGCGCCCGTCCACTCCCATGATGGCCATGATGGTGTCCTCAAGTCTCGCAATGAATTGGTATGCTTTAACCCTAACCTCCGTTGCCGTCAACAGCTAGCCGCTTCCATCTATTCCAGATGAAGTCGGTCGAATCCTGAAGGCACCTGCCAGCCATGATTGCGACAGGCCCGCACATATGCTTCGACCGCCTCACCAATGCCATAGGTATCTTGTCCGCCCACACCCCCCTTGGCAAGCCTCGCAGGCCGCTCTTCGTCAGAAAGTGCCATGCGCACCTGCAGTAAAAGGCTCTCGACGCTCTGTGCTGCACTCCACCCATTGTTGGTCAACACCTCCATACACATGGCGCCCCCTTCCGTCACGTGGCCTCCGCCTCCCTTCGCGAATGGAAGAAACCGTGGTTTGACTACGCGAATAAAAGGCGGGCTGAATGGGAATTGGTTGGAAAATCGCATCTCGAGCACGATCGACGTCAGTCCACAGGCTTTTAGGTCCTGCGCCAGAGGCAGGCTGGCTGGGAAGCTGTGCAGTTCCACAATCCACTGATACATGTTGTTGATCAAGCTGCGGTCAATGTGCCATCCCAAGGTTGCCGCTGGGCTTCTCTCCTGCAGAGTCACGGCGTCACGCAGCAACCGCATGAGGGCCTTGGTCGACGTGGTTGTGGCATCTCTGGGTGGTTCCAGAAATTTGATGTCGCGCAAATCGAGCGTGCCAGGCACAAAGTCTGTCGCCAGCTCGGTGGGTGCAGCGAACGCAGTGGCACCACCATCGCAGCCGGGCAACGTTTCGTCACAACCACCAAGAGCATCATTTTCTTCCTCGAATCTGCTCGTCTTTAGGATTGCCAAGTCATCTGCATCAGAAACGACGCTGTTAGCGTCATCCTCTTGACGCTCACCGGTAGCTTGATCTATGCCGACCATGGTTTTGGCGCGCTTTCCCACCTCGGTTGGAGTCATTTGGATGCTCTGATACGGTCTGCGGGACTTGGAGATGGCTGATATCGGAATCGTTATTGCTTGGTTGGCTTCATTCCGGGCCAGATAGTCTGGGTCCTGTTCGTAGACATCCGTCAACGGATGACTGTCCACATTGAAGCCTGTGGCGGTCTTGACAAACAAATATCGAGTCTGGATCCAGTCAATGTCCGAGACCACGTAGTGTGGCGTCTTGCTGACAAACTTGGCCGGATTGTTAACCACTTCGTTAAGGGAGAAAGCCTTGGTGATGTTGAGCATCGAGGGTTTCCACTGGGCGCGAGTTTGATTATCTGGATTGGCATACACTAGACTTGTCTGTGCATGTGGGCTTAGGTAGACCCCGTTTCCAAAACTTCGACCATTGACTACTTCATCGTAGTGAAGCCCTTGTCGAACAATTGAGTGCCAGTTGGCCAAGCGACTGCCATGCCAGGCGAATATAGTAGGATAATTGGTACGGGTGGCAGCTGCCTCTCTCATGACGCAGTCGTTGAACCGCTTCTCTTTGTCTGGTGCACCTTGGGCAAAGCGAAATTGCATCCAGAGATCCATCCCCCCGATCCGGTCTTCCTTCATGAGCGAAGACTTGCGTTTGATCTCGCCACTGACTTCATCCACTTGCGCAATGCATGATCGATTCGAGGCTACAATCCAACGAAGTAGATTGACAGATGATTCGGGAATTCTCTCGCTCCACGATTTGAGGGATGCGGCGGCGCGTTTTCGACCCTTTGTTTGACGTTCCAAGTGCTGATACATTTCTCCAACCCCTGGCAAGACCTCCAACAATGTAAGAACAGCGCACAACTGCTCTTGTGTGGAGAGATCCTCAAAGTGGTTGTCATAAACATAGCAGTGAGCCTCGATAGTCCCTGAGATGTATGGCAGACTGTCATTTTGAACCGTGGCTGCTGTTTGCTGAGACGTGTCGATGTAGTCCACCCCGACAGGCTCTCCGAGGGATATGCTGGGCAATGCGACATGCTGAACTCGATAATGGGCAGCTGAAACGTTCTGGGAAGATACGAGGACTAACCAGTCTCCTCGTTTGAGCTTTCGGACATCTGGTGAGTGGTGCTCCTCGTCCACCATGAGTGAGTTCAGAGCGGGCGACCAACGGCAAGAGAATGATTTTCCCCCTTGGGACTGAGGTACCGGGCCAGTTGTATGAGGGTGGACTTGTAGTGCAGGATGGTTGAATACGACCCGAGGAGGAACAGGCACTACTAAGCCCATGCCGAGTGGGAGGTCCTTGAGTCGGCCTAGGCTCGCGGCAGCATAACAAAAGCTCACCAACAGATCCACAACGTACGGTTGAGAGATGATCTCCCATTCCAAGCTAGTGCCAAAGCCAAGAGACATGTACTGGTACAGACAAAGTGGTTTCGTGCAGACGTAGGGTTTGAGAGCCTCGAACGAGTCGTCGAGGCGACAGTGACACACAAGACAGAACTCAGTACAACGGACGAAGTGTCTGAGAACGAACTGCATGATTACCAGGGGCAATGAAACATGTTCAAGCGGCACCTCCCGCAGATGATCTGCGAGGGCAATACCTGGAAGGCTGCGTGTGATGACACTGTCGTCACTTTGATATTTTCCCAAGTCGTCAATGGCCGCACTTTCCGACGACGCTTGTCTTTCGGCGACGAATGTTTCTGCCCCTAGCCAGCCAAAACCATGCGAGATGCGAGATTTGATAATGACGAACAAGCGCTCCTCGAGAAACTGGTTGAGTGCTTTGCCAATGAATAATGGCTCCAATTCGGGACCCTTTTCGATGTTTTCAGGTCGGTACAAAGCGCCATCTTGTTCGACAGTATCGAGAAATGCTGATGCTTCATGCAAGGAAGGCTTGTAATGCTCACAGAGGCCGACACGCATCCTCACACCGGCCCGGACATAAGGATTCTTTGCCAGCTCGGTGGCATCAATGTATCCGCCCGAATATTTGATTAGGAGTATGAGATAATGTTTGCGTCGTAAACCCCAAGCCTGCATGGCTTCGTCGGATAGACCTAGCTTGACAACACGAATTGAAATGCACAGGACGCCCGACGTGGCAAGATTGCCAAAGATACCGACACGGAAACCTGCTGCTTTGAGAATACGGAGGTCTTCTCGTATCTTCCCCATCTTGACTTGGGTCTTTTTGGAGGAATAGGTGTTTGAAGATCCTATGTGGTGCGCTACGCCACTGTAGTTGAGGTCGCCCAGCCCGAATTCGCCATCGTCTGAATCATAGAACTCAAGGTCTGCATCGAAATCATCGGAGTTATCGACTCCAGATTCAGACTCTGCTTTCTCTTCTGTGTGACACATTATGGCTGCTGTAAGCCGCTCCGAGACTTCAGTCAGTATGGCTGGAAGTGTCTTGCCGGTGGAATTGTCAGTCACTTTCTGTAACGCCTGGGGGATGGTAGGATCGACATTCTCGTCATCAGTATAGAGCATGTAAGAATTGCCGTTGGGATATTCATCGAGGTTGGTAGTGTAAAGTTGTACGCGGACATGGTAAGGCTCCGAGGCCTTCGTATGGGTGTAGAGACAGCTAATGAGTCCCTCGTCTGGAGAGTGTACCCCTTGTATCTGCCCAATGACCGCAAGACTGGCTTCGGCCAGATGCTTCATAAACAATCTGCGGGCCATGATCACCAAGCTGGACCGTCAAGGGTTCAAAGTAAAGTTGCAGAGGTTCGCAGGTATCGCTATTATCAATTTCCCTTTCGGCGCAGTGCGAGACAAAAGACCTAGGTGTAGGCTCGGAGGAATTTGGGCGCAAACAGATCGACAAGGTGCATAGCCGGTCTCAAAAGAATAGCATGGCCGATCATCGGGAAAGAGGATATCTCTGACACAGAGGGAGAGGGGGGAGAGGAGAGAGGGGAGATGAGGGAAGAGGGAGTGAATGTAGTGAATCAATATTCGCTATTGTCGAAGCAAATCATCGAAGTGCCCAGTCTAACACAGGCTCGACCCAGGTTGAACCAAGGCTCAGGCAAAAGTCAAAGAAAGGCTGGAGGCCAAGGAGACCCAAATACCTTCAAGGTTTAATCAAGGACAACGGCCAAGTGGAAGCGACCATGTAACGCGTCGGACTTGAATGTTTACGCTGCTGTGAGGCAGCACTTGCGGTCCCACGACAAGGCAGCAACGCACTGCATGCCGACATACTAGTTCGAATCATGCTGCACTGCAGGCGCCTGCTCTTCCCTGCTCTTCCCTGCTCCTTGGCAGCCTGACGCGGGCTCTGCATGCCACTCAGGCTGCAAGCCAATGAGAATCTCTCACATGACTTCACTCACTGGCTGTTGGCCACTCCATGATCTGCCATCTGAACAAAGCAGGATGCACATGAGGTGACATGTATGTCCAGCATGGAGCAGCAAAAGAAGCAGCAGTGAATCCTGACTTTAGCTTCGGGAACCACAAGTGCCTATCCGCACTAAACTTTGGCCTAAGCGCGCTATCTGAAGGGATCCTCCAGGTCCTCTCGGCGGGACTTTATTCCGGAGCCAGGACCAGTTCAACTGCCAGTGCTGATACTTCAGAACAGATTGATGCAGCATTGCAAGTTTGTTGGGCAAAAAGTTCCATTCTAGTCCAGAGTATTGCTGGCTGCTGGTTGCTGGTCCTTAGTTCTGGCCGAATGGCGAGTACTAGGCCCAGTCCATGTCCCAGGCCAACAAACAGTTCATTACAGTCACTCCCTGGGCCTTGGACCGATCATAACTTGGGCCTATTCTAAACGAGAATCCCCTCAAGATGCCTACTAGGATAGACGCCGAATCGCCCAGCACTGAAGGAGGTAGCTCCATACTGTCAAAGCTCAAACAGCCTCAATTCGACCCTGTCGACTTCCTCAACGCGGCTCTTCCTGCCCTAACTTTTTCGTCGGAAATCCAACCACAAAGAACGAGCAAGTCTGCGCAACTCCAAAGTACCTCCGCCGAGACTCTCACGCTTCTTAACTCCCTCAATGCCCTCAACATTCGTGCTTCTGCCGACTTGACATCTCTGACGGACGAGATTATTCGCAGTGGCAGCCGTCTGGCCTACGAGGTGGAAGTCCTCCGGGGTGATGTGAATGGGCTACATGATTTGTTGACAGAGTCCTTGCGGGACGAAATCAATCAATTTGTGCTGAATGAGGTGGTCACTGGGAAGTCAGGAAGCCCCACTGGCGACGCGGGCGACCAGAAGGCTGCACCGTTACCAGACGAAGTGAAAGAGCCGGACTTCATGATACAACTGCGCTTGCTCGGAAAAGTCAAAACGCGCCTAGAAGCTGTCATCTCCCTCTTTGGGGAGGCGATGAAGTGGCCGATGCCTCCCTCGGAGCTGTCCATGGCTTCGTCTCTGATATCAGTCTCGTCTCCGGAACTCGGGCTTCAGAGCACGGCAGAGGACGATAAGGCACGAGAGGTCTTGAGGGCTATACGAGGAGAGATCACAGATCTTCTTGATTCTGAGTCGGGTGGGTACGCGGGACTTGAGGCAGCCTCACAGAGGGTCGAAGAATATAGACAGCTGGCCATGCTGTGGAAAGGCACGGGTGAAGAAAGAGCCAGGATAAAATTTGTAGAATCTCTAACAAAGATTCTTGAAGAGAAGAAGAAGAGTCTAGACGGCAAAGGGGGATCTCGAAATTCTAGAGCCGATGGAGCAAGCTCATCATTAGGAAGGAATCAAAGGGGACTGGGTGAAGGAGGCGGCGGCGCCGCCGGACTTTTCAGAAATCTCCAGCGGTTGAAGGATGATCTGTATTTTGAATAAGCATTAAGAAACGACGGGACGATGGGAATTGACGTGAGAGTTGAGCAATGACGTGCCACACTCCTCAGCATGTTGCATCCGCATCCTGTTCCTACGTTCCAATACTTGCTCATCACCGTCACTCGAATGGGGGCCGAAGTTTTGCTCAAGTGTTTCCAGGTCGGGTCCGTAACGTGCAAAGCCACCTCTCATGAGTTTCGAATTTCATTTTATTCATGGATTTGGCATGCTTTCTGTCATCCGCAGACGAGGAATCAAAGTCCTCATACCCGGGTATCGCCGTGAAATGCCGACCGCCACAGACTTTTCCCCTTACACCCTTGCATCTAAAATCTCAGCGGTGTGAAGAACCATCTGTTCTTTCCACTCAGGTATCTCTCTTCCAGCGCCTTCTTGACATTCTTCTTCGCATCCTCTCGCTGAGAGACCTCTTTGAAGGTATCGTTCGAGATGACGCTCTTCAATCCCTCCAATTCGAGTGTGTATCGTGTCGGCATGATGTGGTTGTAGTTGATGACCTTGATGAATGGCTTGATTTTCGATCGCTTCTCGGTTCGCTTCTTCCCCATGCGCCGGGTGACTTTCAATGGGTAGCGCTCGATACCTGCGACGAGAGCGTAGGAGAAAGGGTGCGCTTTGGTGCCGGAGTCGACAGGCTGAATGATGACGACCTAAAAATCCTGTCAATGCTGTTCGTGATGCACTCGGGAGCCAGGCGCTTCGAATTAAAAATCCGCCGACGCTGGGCTCAACATGGTTTCGTACCTTTCTTCCGGCATATCGGCCTCGAGTGATGATGGCCACACGGCCGACCTTGAGAACTGCATGAGAAGTCAGTTATCTGGGCTGTATACATAGCCTCGAACTGCCTGCTTACACTTCATCTTGAGGTCAAACTGCTGACTTGGAATGATCGTGGGATTGAAGACGCTGGTCGGCACAAAATTGCGGTGATATTGCAGGTAGCAGCCTCGGGCAGTGTGGGATTTCGCAGGCTTGGCGCTTAAAATGTGTGGCCCGCACTGACTAGCTTTGATTGGTCCGAGAGTACAGCGTCACATGACCGGCTAGCTTTGTTTACATTACCCGATTCGGAAGGGTCAAACAGGAACCAGCCCATTGCCAACATGCTGGTTATTGGGAAGATACTTGCCAGCATCCAAACCTACTCCTATACCATTGCTTGATCTTGGTCGTCACATTTGTAATAAGCACCGAATTCTGCTGCTGGAGAACGATCAATACAGTTGCAACATGAACATCGAGGACGTTCATCTTAACTGACAGCATTGCTAAGAAGGTTCCCCACAAGGCATTGACCACCATGTCTGCCTACTCAACCAGTTCGAGAGACGCTTCGCGGGACCGTGCTGAGTCTCGAATGGTGAAGCACCAACACTCATTTTCGGAGTCTGGTAGGAGCTCCGTGCCCATGTGAGTCCCTGTTGGGTAAACCAGCCGAGTGTACAAATATTGATGCACAACACAGGTGGGACAGTTCAGACCCTGATAGAGCGCCTCCACCACTTCCGCTGAATCCTGGTGTACCAGGCAGCCCAGTGACCAGATCTAACACCTCTAAACGCATTGAGGAAGCCGCCGCTCTCATCACGGCCAGAGCACGAGAGAATGCGCCCAGCGCGTACACAACCAATCCTCCACCGCTTTCACCCGACCGTAACATCATGCGAGCACACAATCGGCGAACGCAAAATATACAAAGTCCTGGTGGAATCAGACTGAGCGACTCCCTGGAACGACGATCTCCCGACAAAGGCCTCCGAACCGCTAAGTTCGTGGACTTCGAAGACTTCCGTAGCAGTCGGTCCTCCGAACGTGGCCCAGTGCGACCGAGATCAGAAACTCCGACACCCGCCGATAGGAATGGATCAAGGTCCAAAGAGGTTGAAAACACGCCACCTGCGTCAAATATATTGGCTCTGCAGACAATCAGGAACAAGCAAGATGCGGCGCCTCTGGGAGATATCACCAATGGAGCATCTCCACCAGTCCAACCATCTTTCTCATTCGATGTCCTCTCTTCTCAGATACTGAGCCTGACCAACTTAATTGCGAGCGTCCAGAAGGAGATGGCAAGCCTGAATAAGAGAAGCAAGGACAACTACGGTGACCTTATGAGTTTGAAAGAAGCCACTACAGCACGAGATGAGGACATCCGTAATAGTCTGCGTGAACTTGTCACGGGGCTTGAGAACAAGTTCAGCAAGCTTGATGCTCGACTACTTCCCTCGCCAGAGGTGAATAGGTCTACGCCAAATCTGGGACTGTATCTCGACGATAAAGCTCATAACGGCTCTCCACGGCCCAAAAGCTTCGGCTTGCCGCGCCTTGGGAGTCCAACATCTTTCTCCATGGCTCTTGATCGAGACTTGACTGCCTCACCCTCCATTGCTTGCGTGGATGGCGCGGCCAGCATTGCTCTCTTGGAGAAAGTTCTTCGGGAGATGGCCACTCGTGACGGGCAGGACAAGATCATGAACACCCTTGAAGCAGTCAAAACCCAAACACTTGTTCATTCAAAATCGAGCCCATCTGCACCGGTCTCGATAGACCCTGCCATGATGTCGAAACTCGAGGATATCCTGCTATTCATGAAGGAAATGAAAGAGGAGTCAGGGTCGAAAGCTCTTGTCCGCTCAGGAGGCAACGAGACTGGCAAAGGGCCTTCAAATCTGGAGATCTACCTCGACGGAGATGCCAGGACAGGAACTCTGGCCAAATCGAGTTCTGAATCTGTTAATGAGGAAGTGATGAAGATGCTGAAAAGTGTCAAGCAGTCCATGGCTCAAGGTGGCGGCCTCACAAATGAGGTCAAAGTCCTGGTCCGTGAATTAAGAGGCGAAGTGCTTGGGATGGGCCGCGAGCTTGGAAGAAAATTGGAACAGTCTTCCATCCCAGACAAGGGAAACAGCAGTGAGACTCATGCAGCTATGCAAGTTGAAGTTGCAGCGATTGTCCAGCAAGGTCTTGCAGAACTCAAAGATCATATGCATCGGATTGTGCAGGACAACAGGCGCCGTTCTTTGGACAAGTCCCATCCACCAGTCGACACTCAGGAGATCATTCAGGCCGTCCAGGGGGTGCTCTCTCAAATGCCTCGCCCTCGCGAAGAAGGAGCAAAGGATCCAGTTGCTGAGAGAGAGGAGTTGCTTGCTGCAATCAGAGAAGCATGGGAGGACTGCAAGCCCGAAATCGCACTCGAGCACTTCGGACTCGAGCGAGATGAGATATTGGAGACTCTCAAGGAGGGTCTTAAGGCATATCAACCTCAGCAACAAACTGCCAGGGACACAGGCGCCACCTACGAGGATGTACTTGAAGCTGTTCGGAAAGGATTGGCGGAATTCACGCTCCCTGACCTTGCAATCCCGGCTATGATCTCTCGAGATGACGTGCTGTCAGCTGTCCAGCAATGCCTGGAAAGCTTTGAATGGCCCAACGTCCATCATAAGGAGGACACTGGCAATAGCCTGACACGAGAAGACGTGCATGAAGCCGTCCGTGAAGGGTTGGCACAACAGGACAAGACTGCCAAAGAGCATCTCATCGATGCAGTAAGGGAGGGTCTTTCACACCAAGAACCTAATTCCAAGGAAATTGAGTTCAATCGTGAAGATCTCTTTGATGCCATCAGGGCTTGCCTCGAAGGCGAACAAAATCCGCTCGGAGGAATGGGCGAACGCGTTATTGATGCCATGCACGAGTTCTTGGGCAGCATGAAGACAGAGTTTCAACAATACTCCGCTGCGAGCGGGAAGGACACCGAGCAGGTACTCGATGCTCTCAAGGACGGTCTTGAAGATCTCAGAGCCGAGATCGTGAGCTACGTGGATCGTGCCGCAGACGTCACCGGCAAGGATGAGATTATTGACACTGTCAAGGCTGGCTTTGCTGCCATGCAAGCCGACATCGACAAGAACGTTCCCGATCGCAGTAGTAGCGCTCCCAACACACCCGAGCTTCTAGATGCCATGGAGAAGGAGTTTGAACATCTCCGGGACACAATCAGCAAGAGCATGGCGATGAGCAACGTCCTCTCTGACAAGGATGAAATCCTGGATGCTATTCGAGACCTATCCGACGAAAGGCAGTCATCTCTCAGCAGCAACAGCGAGGATGTTGTTCGCCTTGTCAAGGAAGAGTTGGAACACATGAGAACAACTCTGGCAGGTACACTGATCAAGAGCGGCTCCTCACTAAACCGCGATGAGGTGCTGGAGGTGATCCGAGAAGGGCTCGAATACTCTCGAACGGTGCCCAAAGCGGATGGCAACGAAAGCATTCTGTCCAACACCAGTGAGCTGCTCGACGCTTTTCAGGATGGTGTCGATGGCATCAGAGCGGACATTCAGAAGTTAACCGACCGCCCTGTGGATCTGAGCACGAGCTATGAAATACTGGATGCATTGAAGACAGGAATCGAGGAGGTTCGCGCTGACATTGCGACCCTTTATGACAAACAGAGTGAGGGCTCTGAGACAAACACGGCCAGAGGCCAAGAGATGGTAGTTCATGATCAAAATCGCATCTCAACCGAGATAGAAGGATTGAAAGTCATGATCACCCAGTTGAGAATCAAAGTCGAAGCACTGGACGGAATGACTGCACCACCTGCGCCCACGGAAGTACGGGTGCACAAAGATGATATGAACGAGATCTATGACGCGATTCATCAGGTGGAAGAATCGGTCCACCGGTCTAAGCAAGATGGCTCTCACGTTCACAAAGATGACCTGGACGGCTTACACACTGCTATCAATCAAGTCAACGACGTGGTTAGTCAAATTCGTGATGCCCCTCCGCCAGAAGCCACTATACCAGAGAATGCGGCCTCGAAGGAAGACACCGATGCAATCGAGACCTTGCTACGCAATTTGAAAGCCGAGCTGGACGAAGTGCTCTCTCCAGATGCCGAGGAGCCTCTGGCCAAGTCAACTCAGATTGGTGCCCTTGAAGTCATTCTGAAAGACATCAAAATGACTGTCGAGGAAACTGCGACCAGAGCCTGCGAAGACTCTAGCAAGGAAGACTTCACCCTGATCGAGCTTATGTTGAAGGATGTTCAGGGCAGCGTCGAAGATGTCAAGTCGAAGATCGACAGCAGCCATTCAGCTGACAAGGCCATCGATAAGACTGACTTGCAAGTCGTAGAGACATTGTGCATGGATATCAAATGCCAGATTGATGCTATCAAGGTCCCGGATTCCGATGTGCTTCCAAGCAAGGAGGACCTTGCAGATCTGAAAAACGATCTCAAGGCTTTCCGCGAACAATTCGAGGCTGACAACGGCCTCACTGCCCAGGCTTTCGAGGCTCGGAAGATCGAACATGGTGGACTGGCCACGAAAATTGATGATGTCAAGAACGTGATTGGCGACCTCCGGGACGAGTTAATTGGCAAAGTGGAAGGCAGTGCAGATGGCATCGTGGAGTTGAACAAGGTGCTTGGGATGCATCACGATGACATGAGCAAGTATGCTACTGCTTCCAGCATTGCAGAAATGTCAGAAATGATCAAGAGTGAGCTCGAGCGGCACATGGAGCACCATTCCAGCAGCAAAGCC
The DNA here is from genome assembly GCF_000585565.1 of Capronia epimyces CBS 606.96. Classification (NCBI taxonomy): domain Eukaryota; kingdom Fungi; phylum Ascomycota; class Eurotiomycetes; order Chaetothyriales; family Herpotrichiellaceae; genus Capronia; species Capronia epimyces. The sequence continues at coordinate 1,781,687 of NW_006912908.1, forward strand.
GAGATGGAGGAGCGAGACGCAACCCTGTTCACCAAACACGAAGAGACGGGTTCCGAAATTAAGATGACCATCGAGGACAGATTTAACGAGCTGATGTCCAAGTACGACGACGCACAGCTCCTGAGTGACGCCAAGCTGAGTGCACTTGAAGACCGTGACAGCGCACACCTCGAAGCTACCAACAGCACAAAAGCTGTAGTGGATGATCTCAAGTCCCTCATGGACACTCTGGGCTTGACGATCACGGAAAGCTCGGAACGAGTCTCTGAGGATTCCAAGACCGTCTTCAGCTCGATTGAAGAGTCCAACCTCAAACTGGACGGCCTTCGTACTGCAAATGCATTCGAACACGGTGTGACGCGGGAGGAACTAGCCAAAGCATTCGTTACAGTTACGAGATTGGAGAGTTCGGTGGCAGAACATCAGCCAGCTATTCTGGCAGCAATCCGCGAGGTATTGGGAGTTGTCAGCCAGCACTATGAGCACTCTCAGCAACAGACGGAGAGCTTCGCACGAGTGACTGAAGAGATCAAAATAGGTGTCGACTCCATCCCGGCGGCCATTCCACCCTTGCTCCCAGCTCTACCCTCGGCTACTTCCAACCCTCCTGTCGTCCAGGAAGCGTCCGCCCAGAAAGAATATAACGATGATGAAGTCCAGAATAAGTTGGACAGTCTGCTTGCTCACGCGACTGAGGCTAAGGAGATGTTTGTGGGGATTGAAGACCAGCATAAAGACACGCAGGCTTCCTTGGCCAACATGTCCAAGCTTGACGATATCCATCAGCAAGTGGTCTCGACAGCAGCCGAGATTGCCAGCATGGTCACCACCCAAGCGAGACTTATGGCTGAACACCACGAATCTAAAGCTGCTGAAGCCATGGAAGCGGCCATTGCTTTGGAAAAACGGACAGCTCAAAAGGAGAAGGTGGAGGCAGATATCGTGGCTCTCAATGAACAGAAAAATGCCCTCATGGACTCCATGGCAGTGCTAAGGCAAGAACAGGAGGAGCTCAGCGGACAAACCAAGCGGTTGACGCGAGATGTGGCGAAACTGGAGACTGCATTGCAGATACGACAAGAGGAGATGCAGGAGATGAATGCTAGAGCCGAGGTTCTAGAGCGGCGCATTCTAGAAGGCCTCGTCAACCAAGCGCGAGCAGTGAAAAAGAGCTCGAGACCAACAGGAAGATCTAAAATGACACCAGCGGAGAGAGATGCATCCATGAGTCTCAAGAGGGTGCCCAGCACGGCCAGCACAGTGACAGCCAGAACTTCCGTCAAGGGCGGGAACTCGGCGATTGGCAGCGCTGTGGGTATAGCGTTGAAAAAGAGAGCGCCATTTGGAATGAATGTCAAGGCGTCCGTAACTCCAAGGACGTCAGCGGTTGATCGCCGGATTCTCAGCACCAGTCACGTCACAGGCAATCGAGGCCGAAACACTCCTGAGATGGCAATGATGCTCGCTCCCGTGCCCAAGTCGACCGGGTTGGTCAGCCTGAAGCGAAGCCATTCGGTCAAGAGCAACCCTAGCAGCTATCTCAACGGGCGCAAAGCGAGCTGGAACGGGGTCTCTTCTGACCTGACCGACAAGGAGAATTTCAACCTTGAGCACGAGGACAGTGAAGATGATGGCGAGACTGATGCAGACACTGAGAGGAGGACCAGCTTCGACACCAGTGTCATGTACAGTGACAGCATGACGTATGGGACAGGAAGCTCCCTGAGCGGGCACAGTAGACGGTCGACAAGCTGCGCCAGTAGTATTGTGGGGACTGTCAATGGTCAGTCTGAGAGCATTGCAGAGGAAGACGAGGACGACGTAGGGGACGCAACAGAAACAGCCCTGGTCCTGCATGGGACCTCAGCCGACTCTGGGCAGGTCAACGCAGGTCAAGACAATTCGATGGCCATGACCACGCTTGACGGGTTGGAGACACCAGTTGCTATGGCAGACGAGCTCTCCGACCTCCAGCCTCCGCCTCGCATGACAGAGCACGGATTCAAGTACCATGGGAGCGACAGTGGGCTCGGAAGTGAGCCATTGACGGCAGGAGCTCGGGAGAGCGCAGGGGAAGCACAGGAATATTTCCTCATGACGGCGCAGGAGATGCAGAGATGAGTGAGGCAGGAGTGGAAGTGGGTTGGACAGGCTGGCGTTGTATGTTCAGCGGCACTTGGGAATGAGCGTTCAGCGATCGGGCAATGAGGAGGATTATGCAGAGTGAACGGCGAAATAGGTTTTGTTAATTGAACGTGATATGGGGTCTGTGTGGGAATAACTATTGATACAATACTCGTAGTACTTACTACTCAGTCAGGGTGGCAGCCTACCTATGTAAGCCTTGGCCCCTTTAGCCCCTTATTAGCCGACAGCCTTCCCCAACAATTCATCAACCTGACTCGTCATTGCGCTCTCTGATTTGCTCCCTCGATCCTCACGAGGTCGCCTGCCACGCTGCCGACGCTGCCCACTCTGGCTCTGCGTCCATCCTCTTCATCCACCTGGGTTGCCGAGTGCTCAGATCCTTCTTCTCTCCTACGCAACTGCTCAAATGGTATGGGAGTACGAGACACCTAGCCAGTTTGATGCCCGCCTGCCTCTGTCAAGACTCGCCTTCTAGCTCTCGCGATGATCGACCCTTTCCCTCCTCCACCGCCGTGGCTCGTTGACCTGGTCAAGCCCTACAGCGACGCGCTCTATCTCCCGACCTTCCCATACCATGTCCACGAGGTCATTTTCGCCTTCGCCTTCTATCAAATAACACAGTCCATCCTGTCACCTGTTTTGTCGGCATTCCTCTTTCCCGAGATCTATCCCAAACTCACGCGGCGGACGCGCATCAACTGGGATGTGCATGTGGTGTCTCTTGTGCAGTCGTGCTTGATCAACGGCCTAGCCCTGTGGGTGATGTTCAGAGATGAAGAGCGATATGACATGCAAAACAGCGCAATCGAGCGGATTTATGGCTACACAGGAGCTTCGGGGCTGATCCAGGGCTTTGCCACGGGCTATTTTGTTTGGGACCTCGTCGTGAGCACTCGGTATCTCAGGATCTTCGGTCCTGGCATCTGGGCACATGCAGTGACGGCCCTCGCAGTATTCTCACTGGGCTTCGTATGTGTCAAAAGTATGATGCGCCTTCTTAATCAAGCTGACGAGCGAACGCAGAGACCCTTTTGCAATTATTACGGCCCAGTCTTTATCCTCTACGAACTATCCTCCCCCTTCCTGAACATTCACTGGTTCTGCGATAAACTCAACAAGACCGGATCCAAACTCCAGTGGTATAATGGCATGTTGCTTCTGTCGTCATTCTTCGGCTGCCGACTCCTCTGGGGCACCTACCAGTCTCTCCGAGTCTATCAAGATGTCTGGCACACTATGCATTTAAACGGCACAAGTCCAGTGCTCCGAGAAATACGCAGCTCGCCACACTCGTCCATTTTCGTGCCAAGAGATGGCCAACTGTGTCTAGGTGACAATAGCTGCATTGTCGCACAATCAGAGGTTATGAAGTTCACCGGTTCTCATACTGAAGCCATTCCTTTCTGGCTGGCTGGTGTCTACCTGACTTGTAATCTGGTTCTGAACTCTCTCAACTTTTACTGGTTTGCCAAGATGATCGAAACTGTGCGCAAAAGGTTCCAAGGCAAGCCACACGATGAGTTTCACCGTGAGCGAGACAGGAAGAACAGCAGGGTAGAAGAAGCAGCGACGGAGCTTGATCATGCGATTATTTCAGGGTCGAAGACGCCACTGGAAGAGAAGGATGATGCGGTTGCACGGAGTACAGGAGTGCCAGACGGTTCAGCGCAGGTGAAGAAGCGCTAGGAAGAAGAGTACCTGGGTCTGTGTCCGACGGTCGAGACACAGAGACGAGGCGAGACGCGCTTGACATAGGGGCTTATTGACATATAGTTGTGGTAATTGGCGGGGATGTCATGCTGCTGGCAGGACGATACTCCTGGAAGCCGGGCTTTTGTGCACTTCTAGAACAAGAAATCATCGTACGGATTAGAGTAATAGATCATATTATATGATTCTGGCCAGGCCAGCTGCATAATGCCTCTTGCCGATCTGGATCTAATCTGGCACAGTTTGATCTGATCTAATCTAATCTAATCTAATCTATTTTATCTCCAATGATCCAGCTGGGCTTGGCGCTTGTTGCCCAATCGACCGAGAACGCAAACATGGAGACGCCATGCGGTGCGGTGCCTTGGACTCTGGAGAGCCACAGCCACCTGACAGCGACAGCGGTCGAGGAGACCACAAGGCAACATCAAGCGCCACCGTGCCACTACCAACCCCCATTTGTATCATAAATCTCAATCTACTCCTTACACTTCCAGCACAAATCGTGCACACAGCCTGCTCGCTCCATACGGCCGGCGCGGTGCGCCCCCTCACCCTCACCCTCGGTCACGATGGCCTTTCTCTTTGGAGGACGAGGACGACAGAAGCAGCCAGCCGAGATCGCCAGGTCACTGAAGGATCTCCTGATTAAATTGGCGGAGCCGAATCCGAATTCAAAGGTACCCATACCGCCAAACCGCCGTCATTGTGTCGTCTGATAAAGCGAGCCGCAGGTGGAGGAAGATGTCGCGAAGCACATGTCACAGATGAAATTGATTGTACAAGGAACGCCCGGTCAGAGCCCCTGAGGCAGTGGTCACTGGGCTATAGCCATGTTCTAACGACGACCAGAAGCCGACTGCAGTCCTGAGCAAGTGCATCAGCTTGTGCACTGCATCATCCAAGAGGACATCCTGTTCGAGCTCGCCAAGTCGGTCCGCCTCCTCCCCTTCGAAGCGCGCAAAGACGCCCAGATCATTTTTTCCCACATCCTCCGCTTCAAGTCTCCAAACAGTTCCTCGAGTTCGCAGTCGGGCTCGTCCGATCCTTCGGCAATATCCTACCTCGTCCTGCAACGGCCCGAAATCATCGTCGAGTTATGTCGCGGATACGAGTATCCGCAGAGCGCCATGCCTTGCGGGACAATCCTCCGACAAGCACTACAGTACGACACCATTGCCGCGGTAATATTATACGACGAATCCGGGCCGGGGGAGAAGGCGGTGCAGCTGAAGGATGTCGACGTCAGCCGCAGACAGAGCGGCAAGGGCGTGTTCTGGAACTTTTTCAGCTGGATCAATAAAGGCAGCTTCGAAGTCAGCGCGGATGCATTTACGACTTTTAGGGTACGTCTGAAATCCAAGGCAGTGAAGGAAATATGAAACAAAAGGAACGGACTGATAGTTGCGGCTAGGAAATCTTGACCAAGCACAAACAACTGGTCTCGCAATACTTGGCAACGAATTACGACCTCTTCTTCAAATCACATTACAATCCAACCCTTCTACTGTCTTCGTCTTACGTTACGAAGCGGCAGTCCATCAAGCTCCTCGGTGAACTCCTCCTGGACCGCGCGAACTACGTGATCATGACCCAATATGTTGCAAGCGGGGAAAACCTCAAATTGACGATGAATCTCCTGAAGGACGACCGGAGAATGGTCCAGTACGAAGCCTTCCACGTCTTCAAGGTGTTTGTGGCCAACCCGAACAAAAGCGATGAAGTCAAGAGAATCTTGATTAAGAACCGCGGCCGGCTACTCAGGTTCCTGCCCGGCTTTCTGGAAGGCCGCGCCGACGACGACCAATTCCTCGACGAGAAGAGCTTTTTGCTCCGGCAGATTGAGAATCTGCCCGAGGAAGGGGCGTAATTGGCTTTTGTCGGGGTATAGAAGCGGAAGGGAGCAAGCAGTGATCGATCGGGTCCGGTCGGTGCCTGAAAAGGGTACTCATCAGCCCGGCCGGCGCTGCCTTTTTCTTCTTCAAGCGGTCACTGTACTGCTGGCTGGTTGGTTGTGACATTGGCGGGCATTGGAGGCGGCATCTACTACACTGCAGCGACCAAGTCGAAGTTTCTTGCCACCAAACGAAAGACATGACTGTATTTCCTGGCGTTTACTGGTGTTCCCTAGGGGTCAGGTCAATGTCCGGATGATTGAATGACTCAAGACCGCCATGTGGATTGGTTGATTGATTGGTTGATTGATTGGTTGATCGATTGGTTGGTTGGTTGGTTGGCTGTATTACTGACCGCAGAAGAAGCAGAAGAAGAAGAAGAAGAAGCAATGCTAGCAGACCAAACAAGAGTCATTCATTGACGCCGTCACATTTAATTCCAGCCCTAGAGATCCCGACCAAGCCAACAAACCCGACCGAAAACTAGACCGGGCATGCCGCTCACAATCCTCGATTGAGGACAGGCAATCGGCTCCCCGCTCGTTTCTCCATCGCTCTCCACAGTGGCAGTGAATAGAAATTCCCCGGCGGGCGCTACACTGTACATGCTGCATCCAGTCGCTTGCCTCCCGCCTCTAGGGTTGCTAGGTAGGGACGATTTAGTAGTAGTAGGTATGTTCTGTATGTACTCCGTACTGTACATACACATACAGCCCATCAGGCACAGATGACGATGCCTGGGCTGTTTCTGTGAGCTAGTCCAGCGTTGTTCCAACAGACCAAAATTGTACAGAACAAGAACAAGAACAAGAACAAGAACAAGAACAAGAACAAGAACAAGAACATCTTCCAAGCTGAAAAAACTGCGAGTTACTACATAGTCCTTGCCAAATAATGGGTAGCATGCACATATAACATATATTACTACCTGCCTGCTTCATGGGTACGGATAGATGACTGGCCTTGCTCCCGCCTGTCCTGAAGCTCGCGAGCCTCGTGCCTGCTGATTCCCAGCTGGTCTAGGCGTGCCCGTGCCCCTAAGCCCGTGCCCGTACTCGGCGTCCTAGTCACCGCGGTGGGTGCGGGCTCTCTCTCATGTGAGCAAAATTCTCCACCCGGGTCACCGTCGCCGTCGCCACGGACTAGACTTTCTTTACACTCTGTTCAGAGATACTTTATTGCTCTTGGGCCGTCGCCGTTGGGTAAAGGCATCGCGAGACATGACATTGGTGAATCTTCGCCACTGTCGCCGTCGCCGTCGCCGTCGCCATTGCCGCCAATATGCTCAGCCGTATCCCCCCACAAACCCGTGCCAGTACCAGTACCAGCTACTCCGAATACCATGACTATCCGCAGCCAGACACGATATCCTCTCAACCTCGACACCTCTCCTCACTCACTCACCCAGACCCTCTGCCTTACGACAAGGGGAATTTCCAAGCCGGCCGGAAGAGAAGCGAGTCGGAACTCGATGGCACCGATTCGACTGACCGAGGGGCAGTCCGGCGCCGGATCAGTCGCGCCTGCGACCAGTGCAACCAGTTGCGCACCAAATGTGACGGGAAGCAGCCGTGTGCGCATTGCACCGACAGCTCCTTAGTCTGCGAGTATGCGCGAGTTCACAAGAAGAGAGGGAGGGCCCCCAAGAAAGAAATGGAGCAAGCTGAGGAGACGAGTTACGCAACACCTCAGGCCGCAACAAGCAATCATTCTGCCATTGCCCAGCCGGCACGTCCCCGAAAGTACTCGATTACGTCCTACTCTGGCCGAGATGGTATAGTCGACGGTGGCGCTGTGTCCTCCAGCAATCCGCCTGCGAACAGCAACTTTCAGGCCAATCACCACCCAGATTCGTTCTTTACCGGGTTTGATCCCACGCCCGGAATGAGCATGGCAAATGTTGGGCAAATGCACGAGCTGGATGCGTCGATGGCCTCTCAAATGGCACAGAGTAGGAGCATGGATTTTGCGGTCTCAAACCAAGCCTATCCGACGTCGACACTAGACTCTATGCACGTTCCGGGAGCAGTCCAAGGCTTCGGCTTTCCTCTGGGAGATGATTATTCAGTGGCCTTCATGGGCAAAGCACCCATGGTTGAATCGCCGGATTGGCTGGCTCTCACGTCTCCCATGTTCATCAGCGAACCTCTACCAGCACAGCCTCCTATCACAGAATCATTGAGATACCCTGTTCTTCTACCTCTTCTCCCCCACATCGAGTCTATCATCCCTCAAGCTCTCGCCTGCGATCTCCTAGAGCAATACTTCACAAGCTCAACGTCCGCATATTTAAGGCCGGCCAATCCATATGTCCTCGGATACATTTTTCGAAAGAAGTCCATCCTTCATCCAACTGATCCTCGACCTTGTACTCCTGCCTTGCTTGCTAGCATGCTCTGGATAGCAGCCCAGACGAGCGACGCCGCCTTCCTCACGACCCAGTTGGATGCGCGGGCACGGATCTGTCAACGATTGCTGGAATTGACGATTAACATGCTCAAGCCTTTAATCCACAGCCATCCCAACACTTCTGCGGCGACGCCCAATTCGAACTACCCTCAGTTGCCTCCCAAGGACGCCGGACTCGCTGCGTTGGTCGTGCCGACGTACTCTGGTGTACCTGGAGTAGACCGATCACAGATTGACAACTTGGCTACCTATATCCATTTGGCTACGGTAGTTTCCGCAAGTGAACGCAAGGCCGCGAGCCTTAGATGGTGGAATGCCGCTTGGTCACTTGCTCGCGAGATTAGGCTAGGGCGTGAACTGCCGCCCAATCCTCCGGGGCAGGATGGCGAGGAGACTGATGCTGGCATCAACCCCGCAGACAGTTCGATCGAGAACCGGAATGGCTCTCTGGATGGCACCCATCGCAAGGCTGTGGGCTATGTGTCTGAAGAGGAAAGGGAAGAGCGAAGGCGGGCCTGGTGGCTCTTGTACATGCAAGATCGTCATCTGGCCCTGTGCTACAATCGACCCATGGTCTTCCTCAATAAGGAATGCGAGAATCTATTGCAGCCACTAGATGATGACGTCTTCCAGGCGGGACGGTTTGACAAGGCATCGGATCCCAAACATCGGAGGCGAGGGCTGAACATCGAATGCACCTCCCATAGCGTGTTCGGGTATTTCTTGCCTCTGATGGTTATTTTGGGCGAGATCCTCGATCTCAACCATGCCCGCAATCGGCCTCGGTTCGGTCCGAGGGCGAATCAGCCCAAAAATTGGGACGAGCACACCGACGAAATCACTCAACAGCTTGAGTCATACGGACAGAGTCTCAAAGACTTTGAAGCTTCGGGGGGTCATGTCGCAGAGACCACCCACAATGATGTTGTGACGCCGTCGGTGGTTTCTGCGGGAACCAACGAGTCACACAATGCTTCCGAGCTGGTTCTGCAAACCAAGACCGTCGTGGCCTATGGCACCCATATTATGCACGTGCTCCATATTCTCTTGACGGGCAAATGGGACCCTATTGCCTTGCTTGACGACAACGATCTCTGGATCTCCTCGCAGTCTTTTGTAACTGCGACCGGACACGCCGTGAGTGCCGCGGAGGCGGTTGCGGAAATTATCGAGGACGACCCTGATCTGAGCTTCATGCCCTTTTTCTTCGGCGTGTATCTGCTCCAGGGTAGTTTCTTGCTGCTGCTCTTCGCGGACAAACTTCAGGGGGACGTGAGTCCAGATGTAGTGAAGGCCTGCGAGACGATTGTCCGCGCCCACGAGGCCTGTGTCGCTACACTGGACACTCAATACCAGGTAAGTAGATGCGGCTCTGTTGTGTGCAAAAGGACTTGTGCTGACGGGAATGATAATAATAGCGAAATTTCCGAAAGGTGATGCGCTCAGCTCTGCAGCAAGTTCGCGGACGTGTCCCAGAAGACCTGGCTGAGCAGCAACACTGGAGGCGTGAAGTGCTCGCCCTATACCGATGGACAGGGGATGGAACCGGGCTGGCGTTGTAAATACGAAGAACAAACATGACTGGATGAGCAACCTTGGATTGGAATAGTGGACATGTCAGTAATTCATGCGGGCATAGCTGGGGATGTTTTTGGCTACGGCGTTCACAGGAGATACCCAAAGGCGCTTCCTCACGATCGTACCTACACATTCTACTTACTGGTGGGCACCTAGTGGGTGTCACTCTGATCCCAAAGGAATGACCACAAAGCACGGTTATGGTCCAGGTAGAAGCAATAATAGCATTGGCCCCTAATCTCGACATTAAATATTGTACCTACCTTAGGTACCTAGTACAACTTGGAAGGGGTTTGTCTAGCTAGGTATACAGAGCAGTGTCAGATCAAAGTACCGTAGTAAATTCAGCACCAGTGAAGCCGTCGACGTGGTATTGCTAGCCGACGGAAGGCTATGCATAGTATTCATTTCATTGTCAAGCTTGCCTGGCTCTGTGATTGTGGATTGATGATTGATGATTGATGTGGTCTGCGGCTGGAGACGGTTTCCTCTAGTGCAGCCGAAATAAAATACCCACGGAAGAGACAGCAAGGAGCGCTCCCCAGCTGCAATTATGTACTATGAAATGGTGGTTGTTGTTAGGCGGGTGGCTGCAGGTTCCTGAGGCGCTTCCAAGCCTACAACTTTCCCATTCGTGGGCCGGAACCAGCTCATTCTCTTAACTCAAACACCGGCCAAAACCCAACCAACGACCAACGACAGGCTCGTCCCACCTCTCCCATACCATCCATCCCATCCATCCATCCTCCTGCGGCCTGGACCCTCCGGCAGTGGCCTCGGCTGGAAAAACAACTTCGGAGGAGCAGCAGAATACTGTGCAGTGTGCACACTCACGCCACAGCCGGGGCGACGAAAATCCTGCAGTGCCTGGCCAGCATGAGAAGTACGGATAGAGGATAGAGGGCACCAGGAACAATCAGGAGAAGAGAAGAGGTAGACAGGCAGACAAGACAGACAGACAAGACAACCGAGACCGAGACAGACCATCAAGGCTGTCGTTGTTCCTACTATCGTGCTATCCACCAAGCTACCGATCGAATCCGTCGATGGCCAAAGGGCTTGACAAGCCCTTCGATGGTTGTGACAAGTGTTATCGGTCACTTTTGGCGGCCTCGACACCTTTGATTCAACCTCCGAGTCCCTGTGGCTGCCTTAGGAGCCCCTCCCCTACGCCTTAGGAACCCTCCTCCTGCTCGCCTCCTCGCCTCCTGGCCTCCTTCCCCGATCGCACCCTGCACCCTCCATCAACCCTCTCTACCGTATGAACTTATCACTCCTCCCATGTTTTCCTCCTTCAATATTTCCCATCCGTCTCTCTTCCATTTCGCCCTGAACGATACGACTGAAGACCTTCATACCATGCCTTGTACATAGCCGCGCCCTATGCGACTCGACTCGACTCCAACTGCACGCCGACGCTCGACTCTCGTTTACCCACGCTTATCTCTTCTGCGTCACACGATGCACCGGTAGCCTGACGATTCCATCCCCCGGTGCTCAGTCTTTGAAACTCCGCCGGATTCTGTCGCCCGTCGCTCTCTCCCTCTTTTCGTGCTCACCGAACTGTCCTTCCCGCAAGTCGGAGACCAGTGTTGTGGTTGTGGTTGATCCGGACCTCCTGGCTGCCGAACCCAACAGTCCAGTCCGCGTTGCAAACTTCCCAGCGCAGCGGATCGGATACTCCCACAAGACCCAGGACCACGAAAATCTCTCCCCCATCCGAACACACGGTCTCCAGCCATGGCAGCTATGTCTCCGCCCCGTCCGACAGGTTAGTGATGGGTGCTGTCTCAGTTGGAGAAGCTTACCTTGCAGACGTCAAATGGCTGGTACCACCGCCCGGCTTGCCGACGACTAGTGGCTCCATTGACGTCTGACATTGCACCCGCCCACTTGTCTTGCTCCCATCTCCACATCCCTGCCATTGCTTTTCGAACCTGGTGACTTTTCTACATGTACCTATGTCTGTCCACCAATGCTAACATGCTTGCTTCAATTCCGTCCAGACGATTTCGACATGACCAAGCTGCAAAAGTCCTTGCAGCAACGACAGCGTCACTCCATCCGCAACAGTCCGCATGTCGCCAAATTAACCCCGGCCGAAATTCGGTCCTTGAACCACAGTGCACTTGCCTCCAAAGCAGGCAGTCAATCTAGCTCGAAAGGGTCTTCTTCACCGGCAAGATCGAGGCGCTCGGCCAATGCCACTCCGCCAACCAGTCCTGATCGCTCATCAGTTCTTGAAGCCCAGCATTACAAGGACTCGGTTTCGAGAAACTCCAGTCTCAATATCCCCACCCCACCCATCACGCCGAACGGGCGTCGAAGATCGTCCCAATCCAGCACCCATGGCCATGTTCCGGTGCAAAGTCAGACGAATGGTACAATTCACTCTCCTCGTCCCCGCGGATCGGGTCAAGCTGCCTTTATGGTGGCGAACGGGATGTCTTCCCGCCCATCAAGTTCTGGGTCCTCCACATTTCGTGGACTTCCCACTTACAGGGGGCCTGAAGTCACTCGGACAGGCTCCATAAACATGCTTCCTCGGCCTGCACCGAATATTGTGTCGAACCCGCTGTCCTATTTCTCACGACCGAGGCAAAGCATGGTCAGCTCGTCACCAGACCGTTGTCGGCATAATTCACAGGACTACGGCGGGAACAAGGCTCAGAGTTTGCGCAGCGCTCGTACCGATTCTTTGCCCAACCTCGACGGCCCCTCCTCTAGGTCTGCGAGCCCCTTGAGGGTCACCGATTCTCCCCTTTCAATGCTTGTCAATGAGACGGAGAAATTTCCAGTTCTTGACGTTGATGACCCTCACAACCAGCCCAAAATCCATTGCGATGACGAAGGCAACAAATCCGAAGTCAAGGGAACACAGACGCCAGCAAATACCAACGATGCGCCACTGTCGCCCGTTGTCCAGCAAACCCAAAGTCAGCCGGCAGAATCGCCGAAGAAGGAGCACAAGAAGCGGTATAGTATTGGTGTGGCTCTCTTTGGTAAAGACAAGAATGTTTCAGAGGGGTCGGAAACTGCACGCAAATTGCAGAAACCCAGACGGCGAACAATGTCCTTCACCAAGAAGGAAGCCCAGAAGTCATTACACGAAGAAACCCACCATGATATTGTCCAGGAAGTCAAAGTAGATGGAGCAACGATTGAAGATACTGATTCAGCGGCACATCCAGCGGTCCGACCTTTGTCTCTTATCATCCCAGGCGAGTTCAAAGGGAAGGAAAAGGAAATCGATGCCGGTCCCGTCTACGCTCGATGCTCCTGCTGCGGTAGACTAAAACGTCCACCAGGATATGCCAGCGAGCTAAGTCCAGTCTTGGAAAATGAAAACCTGAAGACGAAGTTCAGTTTCGAAATCGAACGGATGTCCCCGACAACACAAAGACGAAGCTCTGATGCTAGCCCAGACAAACATACGCCAATTATCCCTACAGAAATCGGCGGGAATGAGGCTCGTCAAGCAACTATTGAATCATACAAGGACCCGGTCAGCCCAGCTAGCGAACAGAGCCCCCCAAAGAACACCAGTCCCAGAAGATCAAAGAGACACTCTGATCCTCCCAGATTCGTCCGATTTGGAAGTTTACACGGCCGCAGAAATACCGATCCGACCGTGATCGACGAGGAAGACGAGGTCGACGTGGAGGTTAATGCCCCTCTCATGGATGCCCAAACGGGCATAGACGCTAGAGACGCCGGAATTCGAAATCTGGCTGCTGTCGAGGAAGTCGCGAGCAGCCGACCTGTAATTGAACATGATGGAGATCGATCATTCGTCGAGCCACAGTTCTGCGTGTCATCTTCGTCCACCGAAGTAGCAGCGGCTACCCATCCGCGATCGCCAATCCAGGAAACGCCGTCGGCCACTCTTGTCACACCGGCTCACGAGGCCAGCCCCGAGGATCAACCCGTGGAGACGCGGACGTCAAGTCCGACAAGCTCGTCACCCGACCAGAGCCAATCATTGCTCTGTCTGCCCGAACCATCTTTCGGACCAGAATTTGCACGAAGTAACACCATCTTGAGAAGCTTCGTCATGGAGTCGAATCGGACTGTCAGCAATCACGGCAGTGCCCTCGATGTGGGATTACCTGGCTCAGCGAGGGGGACGGGTGGTGTTGCTATGCCGGCAGCGATGAATCAGGCCCGAGCCCAATTGTTAGACACGGAGCGCCAAAAAGGTCAAAAATGGGTTGCCGAAGTCATGGCGGTTTAGATGTGGCTTCGGGGAGGGAATTGCACAAAACATCTATTAATTATCGTAGTAATCTTTGAGCGAGTTAGCGCATATAACGAAAAATGGAAATGAGCGTCGAAGTCGTGGGAGGCACGAGATGTGGTATTATTTGAGAGTGAATGACAAGCTTTACATACAGCAAATTCGTTTCAGACGCTAGATGGAATTACCCCCTGAACTTGGTTCGATATGCAGCTTCCACAAGCCCTGCGAATCGGCGACCATGGGTGATGCTCTGGCCATAAGATCCTCCTGCCTCCCTGCCTGATCTCGCATCAATCATGGGTCCCACAGCATTCCTGAACGCGGATCCTTCCATCTGCGTGTCCGTCTCCGTCTGGGCCGAGACTCACGCCCAGTTTTGGGATTGGGGGCCTCGATCGCTGTAGGTGTCGGACCCCAGCTCTGCAGCACCAGCGCCAAGGGAGGTGCTGTTCACGGCCGTCGTGCTCGTGACTTGGCTGTGGGTGTCGCTGCAGCGAGAGAGGATGCCAGGGCTGAGGTTGGGTTTGAGTTCGCCGGCGTCGATCTCCACGGGATAGACGGGACTCGGATTAGTCTGTCCTCCGTGCGCCACGAGTCCCGGTGCTCCTTGAAAGATGCCCAGGGGATTAGCATTAGGTCCTGCCGCCTCGTTATAGTGCGGTCCGTAACCGTAGACAGGCGGAGGAGACGGAGAAACGTGGTATGCCTGGTTCTGGTGCATCATCACGTTGGGCTGTGGTGGCGGCTGTGTGTACCCGAATGCAGGACCGTAGCCGTGCGGGTGCGGGTGCTGGTAGCCGGCCATCCCGCTTCCATAGCCCGGATGTTGGACCAAAGCAGGGCTTCCTGGCGTGACGGTCGTCGCGACAGACATGTGTTTTGGTTCGGCGGACGAGGCGCCGTATGCTCCCCCCTGTTTTTTATCCTGGGCCGCCCCAGGCCGGATTGGGCCGCCTGCCTCCGTTGCTGCAGCTTCGAGTTTGCGCATCCGTCCGCGCCGACGGTGACGAACAGCTAGACAGGCCCAGAGACCGCCAATCAGTAGCAGGGCGAGTACTCCGGCGCCGGCGCCGATGCCTGCTTTCGCGCCATTGCTGAGGTGTGTGGCCTCTTCTGATTCTTCCCCTTCATCGTCGGCACAGGGTAAGCCGAGCGCGAAGACTCTAGATTGGAGACGTTAGTTGTGGCAGATTCAACAGGACAGCTGCGGTTCTCTTTGTGCGGGTGGAGGGGAGTGAAGATATGTCGATGAACAGATTACACGATGGACAGGAGACGAAACGCGGGTTTGGGGACCGGGCAGGGGGCAAACCCACTGGTTGATGATCACGCTGACGGTGGGCGTCGAAGTCGTCGACGCCGCTGCCATTGAGACAGATATCGCCGAGGTGATAGATGCCAGGACCGACGCGTCGGGCGAATAGACCGTCGTGGTAAGTGAGCTGACACAGGGAAGGTTTCCGACGATGCTTTGGCCATATTGCGAGAAGCCGATAGGACTATGATCAAATTAACTGGCGTTGACACCCAGTGGTGCTGGGGGCGGCGCCAGTGCACAACTTACCAGCACACGGGATCCAAATCTTTCATGTCACTACCACAACAGTCAGCGTCAACATCAGACTGGAAAAGAATGAGTGAGGCAGCTTGAATCTCACTTGGGACAAACGGTCAGTGGGGCCTTGCTCAGCAGCGATATAACGCCGGTCGGAGTTGGGCTAGGGGTAGTGCCTGTCCATGAAGTGGTCGGGTGGTCTTCATCCTCACTTCCTTCCCCCGATGCAGACGCAGAGCCAGTCTGCTCAGGCTCGAATTGGGTGAGGTTTAGAGAGGGGCAGCAGTCCGGCCGGTCGTCTGAGCAGCCGATCAAGGGCACCTCGAGCGATCCGCCATCGGGGAAAGCCAGGATGGTGAATTGGGGTATGTTACATCTGTAGGGGAAGGTCAGATTAGAATGTCCCAACATGACAATTGTGTCACTGCTGCATACGTGCCGACAAGCAAAGCCTGGCCTGTGAACGGAACTGTTTGAATCGCTGGGAGTGTCGTTGGGCTCGAGGCATCTGTCGCAGTCGTGCTGACATAGGTGCTCCCTGTCATGGGCGAACTGGAGAGTGTGCTACTGGGGTATGCCGAGCCTGAGGTGTAGTCGGTCGACGTGGTGGCATAGGGATCAGTCGATGTAGTTGAGGCAGTGTCGTAGACGGTCGAGCTGTACACAACACCATCGGAATTGGTGCTGTACTCAACCGTCTGGGCCAGCGCTGGTAATGGAAAGGCTACAAGGCCAGACCAGAGCACCGCTATCGGCTTCATCGTCGTAACAAGTCCTCAAGCCTTTAATTTGAACCGGGAGAGGGCGTTTCCGCTTGTTGGTAGCAGGCCAGGAAAGAAACAAAGTAAAGAAGATATGCCCGTAGCCGCGGGGGTGTCTCGATATACCCCAACTTACCTGCTCGACATGATGTACGCTTAGTGGTGATTGCTACGGAATTTCCCATACATGACAGGGCCTGCGAAGGCTTGGGGCCAGCGGAGGCCAGAACTTGATGAGCGGTAATTCGTGCAGAGGCGGGTTGAATACGAACTGACGACCGGACAGCCTCACCTTCCAAGAGTCCCGGTAGCCCATGTAAGCAATAACCTCGCCTAGTCGAACCCAGACTCAACCCAGACTTGACTCTGAGGGGGATGGTGTCGAGGCGGACTGCAGAGAGCGATTGGGCAGAGCCAGTCTCGACCCCAATCATACGAGGAGTCAACACGAGGTTGCGTCCAGATGGTCCATGTGCGGTAATTGGATTCGTTGATGGCTGCCGTGACCAGGGGCTCGCATTGACACTAGCTTGGTGAGTCTCAAGAAAGTTGTCTCTGAGCTCTGAGGCTGAGCCCAGCACTCGCTTTGGATCCAGGTCAAGGGGCAAGGGTCAAGGATCAAGGCAGTGGAAGGATTACCAGTGGTCACATTGAACCTTGTGGTCTTGACTGGCCTGACCGTTCGTGACGTCCCAACACAAGGGGCTGTCCGAGACCATCACAGCGAGATGCACAACGCAAGATGCAAGAAGATCCTGTGCCCAGCGGTCTCCCTCGTTGACCTCTGAATGGAGGATGGAGGAAGAAGCATCGAGGCTGGTGTGGTGGTGGTGGCCGTAAGTGACGGACAAGTTGAACTGGTGAAGCTCCGAAAGACTCGGCTGCCGCAGCTTGGCAAGCTTGGCGCCCAGAGCTGAGGAGCAACTCGGGGCTGAGGCAGCCACCACTCACTCACTAACCACCACCACCACCACCACTGCTACCTGCTGCACTGGCATGGCACCGCGCTCCAAGACTATTACACATACATACCTTACATGACACCTGAATGCTAACTATCTCGACCTATTAGATTGGGGCTTTGCTGGAGGTGGTCTCGCTGGCTGTCCTTGTTTGGGTTTGAGATGACAAGATGTAGACTGGTCCCGGATACCTCTAAATACTCTTCATCTCCCTTCCCAAATGTCTACGGTACAGCTCCAGGTCACACTACGCACACGACAACCACGTGATTAACGTCAAGCAGGAGCAGGGGCAGGAGCAGGAGAGAGTTAAGTTCCGGTTGAATTTAGTCTACTCCCTTTAGATAACACCAATTGGACCAACACGTCTCCAAGATGGCTTGGACAATTGAATACAAACCAGACACCCTCACACATCATCCTGTCCACAATCATTAAGGTGACTCATGAATGTCAAAATCTGGTAAAAGATCGTATCTCCCGAGGACGCCATGCAGATGATCTAGTCCTAACTGGACTACATAAAAATAAAAAGAGACTTGATCGTCTCTTTACAAGCCCGGAGCAATCTTGCCAGCGGCTTCGGCAGCAACGCTCTCTTCGTACCACGCCTTGATATGAGCGGCTTTCTCAGGGCTTCGGACTTTGACGTCCATTTGGAATGGCAGGGGACCTCCGATCAGATTGGGGGTGAAGGCGTTGGCATCTGGCCATTTGGGTTGACCGTTGGCGTCGACAACTGGGTTGAGCTCGAAGCAGCCAACCACGCTGCCACAAGCGACGAGTAATTCGGCTTCGGTAACCTCAATACCTGGGCACATGCGGCGACCCATTCCAAAGCCGTGGTGACCCATGAGTCTCGGATGCTCTGTCAGAGGCTCTTTGTATGTTGGGTATTCCTTCTCGAGCCATCGGCCAGGGTTGTAGGTCTCTGCGTCGGGGTAGAGTGTGGGATTGCGAGCAAGAGCAAGATCGACGGCGTGGATGACGGCACCCTTGGGAAGGTAGTAGCCGTTCCATTCATCATCCTCTTCGAGAAGACGGGGCACACCTAGCGGGACCGGTGGGCGCCATCTGACGCACTCCTTGATCGCTGCACGAAGAATCGGCAGGTTGGGAGCATCAGCGACCTCGATGACGCGGTCTCCGATGACCTCATCATATTCCTTGCGGACCTTCGCCTGCCATTCAGGATGGAGAACCATGGCGAGGAAGAAGCAGTACAGGGGCCCACCAATGGTGAAGATGGCGACGGTGACCAGCATGCCAACAGCGTAGGCAGCCTCATGGTCATCGAAACCGAAAGAGCGCGAGCCACTTTCGGCCTCCTTGCGGTCAAAGTATGTCCTGGCGTAGCTGATAGGAGCAATTCCTTGGTTCATCTCCTCCCGAACCTGCTTCATCAGACCCTTCCAGAGCTTCTCCTCCTTTTCACGTCGTTCCCGGACTTTACGGATGGAGGGGTTAAGCCACTCCGGCAGGCCACCCAGGAAGGGCAACAGGTTGGTGATTGGTCCCGAGGGAGAAATCTGAGGGATGAATTCACCGGCATTCTTGCAATGGGCAGCAGCAGACGCTGGGCTGCCATAGCCGAGGCGGGCACTGATACGACCGCAGAATCGGTCGGTCAAAGCAAAATGGTCTTTAGGGTCGACCAGGAGCTTGTAGAGGAACCGCTTGCACTCGTGGCTGACATAACCGTAGTACTTTGAGTTGAAGCCCTGGGTCAGAACCGTGTGGGCGAACTTGCGTTGGTTGCGCCAATGGTCTAGGAAGAGATTAGCCAGACATATCTGCGGGGAATGTCGAAAGGACTGCTAACCGTCGTGAGCCAGAAGTGGAAGATATTGACCCTGCGAGTCGCTGCCCGGGACAGCAGGCACCTGCGGCCGCGAGGAGTAGATTCTCGCCTTCTTGCACAGCAGATCATAGGCAATGTTGGTATCGCCAATCCAGATGTGCATCTCACCACAAATCGTCGAGCGGAAAATCCCATTGTATTCATCACAGAACTTTTTCATGGCATACCAGGGAGCGTTCGGATCCACGTCGTGGACACGCCCAATGTAGGGGATGGTGCTCGTCGGACCCGGGATCAGCTTGAGCCCTGGTGGAGGACGGTCTCGGAGCATATATTTGATGATCTGGATGGCGGTAACCAGGACGAAAATGCCTGTGCCAATGAACCACTTGTAGGTGCCAATGGCCGTGACGGCGGTTTGGGGCTGGAAAAGAGCGTCGGAGGTCTCATTGGAATTGAGATAATGGGAGATCTGGGTCATGATGACCGACGGCGAGATTGAGGCCGCCATGGTTGACGAGGACTGCGTTTGGAAGGCAAGCAGGGGCCTAAACGAAGGGAAGGGGGGATTAAATATGGGAGGGCAACAAAAAGGAGAAGGACGGAGGGAGGAGGACTGTAGGTAATCATGGCTATTAACATAGGAGCTGGCTGGGCAGGCCACCAGCGGTCGAGGGGCCTATGGGAAGGCGCAGTCGAGTTCAGGGCTGATGCAACTGGAGCAAGCACAGAGGTCAGAGGTCAGACTTGTCCGTCGACTAGGCGGGCTGGTCAGCATCAGGACTTGACAGCACCAACGGGGGAGGAAATTGTCTGACGAGGGCGATACAACAATAGCTGGGAGGCTAGCGCCCACTAGCCCTGGGGCCATCCTGATACATTCTAGCCCGATTCGTGACTAGAGCCGCTGCACTGGGAGCCAAATTTGGAACACAAGCCAGCCACCATTGGCCCTCCGCAACGTTCCCCTGATACCGCAACCACGGGCCAATGGCCTAAGATTGGCATGTCCGTAGTGCCGCTCGCGGTCGAATCATGTCCCAGCAATTCACGGCCCTCCAGCGCAGCCTCTGCAGTGAGTTGCAGCAGGCTTCAAGCACTGCCGAGCTGGGGAGCTGGGAGCTGGGCCTGCGCGGTCACATGACTGCAATTTATTGGACTGGGCCCGGGCACTACTGGGATGGGTGTCAGGGTGCCAGGGTGGCGGCGGCCTCAGGGTTGGCCTTAGCGAGGAACTGCCCCAGGGATGCCGTGGGTTTATCAATCATCATCAGACCGAGATTCTCTCGTGTTGTATCATGCCATCCAAATACACATTCCATCGACCCGAAGGATCCTCTGACTCTTTGCTAAACGATTAGGCCCTAGGGTTTGAGAGAGGCTGAGTGTTTGCCTCTCACTCACCCCTGAAATCATACCCGGAGTCCTCGGAATAATGTGAAATGCAGTGGAACTGTCGTGTGGAACAGGAGGATTGAAGGTCGCGCCATGCACAGTTCCCACCGCGATATTGGCACCGTCATCTACGGAGTAAAATCATATCACTTGATAGATGGCAGATGGGGGAACGGTTTCAGCCTTGTTTTCCACGTGACTCTGAATTCAGGCTGCGGCTGCACCTCTCTTGGCATGAGGTTTTGCTGCCCGTCAAGTTGTCGTCGCATGGTACTATCCTGCCCAAGGCCATGGTGATTACCTTCACAGCACAATAACATAAGACGAGATCATCCTGGACATCCGAACATCCCACATTCACTCAACCAATCCCTAGCGAGCCCGTGAGAGCAGACTGCTACGCTCTCATCATGCCCAAGAAATGCGGTCGATGAGCCCATCTCCCATCTCACACCATCTACGATAGCTGACAACCGGACTGAATACTGAGTTCTGGGGAAAGGATTCTTTAGGGCCGCCTGTTGCTGCTCATGGCCTCCTCGAACAACGCGTTAGAACCCGTCCATTTGCCCTACTGGCCAACCTGTCAAAATGCTCTGACTTGGTCGTCCGAAGACTTGGCTGTCGCTGCAGGTGAGGTTGTGCATATTCTGACGCCGCGTTATGTTTCACAATCTCAACGGCTTGCGGGTCACAGGCAGTGGCATACTTACACCTTGCGTGTGAATATGTTCGAGCCAATCGAATGGCCGTACCAGTCTATGGCTCCTCTCAAACATTTCTCCCTGGGCGAGGAGCTCTCCGACTCGGCGATCGTGTCGCTTGCATGGTCGCCCCCGGGCTTGGCCCTGTACAGAAGGAGTGTTCTTGGTATTTTGACTTCAAATCTTGTCCTATCGTTCTGGGAATCCGATGGTAGAGTGGGTGTGTGGAAGCGGACTGGCATCGTCAATCAAAATATACCCATTACTGCCGCCCCTAAGACGGCTGACAATCCTAGACGCAAGAAAAGGATCCGCGCATTCTGCTGGTGTCCTCAGCTGCAACCTTTTGGAGCCTCTAGATGGAGCACCCAGTTACTGGTGGTTGCAGACGATGACAGAACCATCCTCGTGTTTCGCGTCCGAAAACATGATGGTGCAACTTTTGGGGGATGGCGATTTGAACTTGTGGCAACGCAGACAGTTCAGAATACCGATTTGCACCTGGAGGGGATGAGCACTCTGAGAAGTACGCTTTCCACCTCGTCCCCTATATCGAAGCTCGCGACAACTGAATGGCAACCCGAACAAGAGGTAGATTCAACTTCTAGGACAGACGTTTTGACCTTACAGGTGGACATGGGTCAATGCACTCAGCCAAAGCACCTTTCCATTCACGTGGTGAGGACAGCCGGGGACAATGCGGACCGCTCTTACTCCTCCCAAGATCTGAAAGTGTCGATTATAGAGTCCAAATCAGCGTCAGATCTTTCGAAGAATGATCCGCCTCTCGAATCTTTTTTTGAAGCAGCAATTCACGACATCCAGTCCGAGTACAATGAAAAGTTCAATCTTGGTGGGAGGGTGCGCGTCCGGAACTGGGGTACAGCCATGTCTTGCGACAAGACTCATGCTGCAACCTGCATCTCATGCCATCCTTCTGATATGATTGAATATGGCATGCCATCCAGTCAGCATACGGTGGTATTGTTTGCTCAGCTACAGCAGCCCTTGGCTCCTGAAAGTCCAAACTCCATCCGAAGTGATGCTGCTGTTCGCGAGGAGATTCTCCACTTCATCACGAACTCTCCGGCAGATTGGGTCAAAACGGCCATGGACAGGAACATCGTCCGCAATGCCGCTGCTCTGATTTCGTCCGAACTCAAAGACCGTCCGTCTTTGGCCAGGTGGGCAGCCTCCACATTGAATCATCTCGCGGGTAACCACGGAGGAGTCGAAAGAGGTGGGAAAATGCAACAGAGTGGCCCGATGGACTCGGGTCCAGAAACTGATGTCATCTTCGAACATGACGGCGTCCCTGCTAGAATCTCGACCGAAGAGACCTGCGAGATTTGCGAGGCATCAATACCCTTCAGTTCCCCCCTAGATGCAGCGAGGTGTATCAACGGACACCAATTCAGCCGATGCAGTATCTCCTTCGTTGCGGTCCAAGAGCCTGGAGTGTCCAAATATTGCGCCAAATGCGGAAGGCAATTCCTCGACCCTGGCAAGCTGGAATTCCCCGAGGGTCCAAGCTTGAGTCAAGCGTTATTCGACCAGTTCGACATTTGCCCCTATTGCCAAGGCAAGTTTCGCGGTTGAGATTGGAATGCGGCTCGAGGTGAGGCTTCGTGTCACCATCCCCATCCCATCCCAGCTGCAAACAGGTTCGACTCGCTCCATTCTGAGGGCAACATATATCACGCGTTGGTCGTTCTTTGTTGCCGTCCGAAAAGGTCAAGTTGTCCAGGCTCTGCGCTCTGTAATGGCCGGCAGCGTCCACTTACGAGTACCACTGCCGCAAACGGCAATGTTCTTTCAACAGCAGCAACGCCGCGGCCGCGGCCGCAAGCAACCCACCATGGCAGCTCTTAAAATGTCTTTCGACAAGACTCCAACGTTGGAAATCCTGAACATACTTCAAGTTGATTCGCATCCATGGTGTTCAATCCAACAAGTCCCATCCGTGTCTTTGGCCGCCGACCTGTCATCGTTCCCCAGAGTGCCACACAACCAAGCGCAGCAGCTACTGCTGAAAACGCTTCTAAAATGTCGTCCGCAGATGCACCACAATCCTCATATTCCCTGACAGGCTGGCGAGGAGAGGTTTCACGCCTCATGCGACAGTCCCAGGAGCGACATCCGCATCGTCAAGAGATCAGCCGATGGTCGAAGACGAGCACAGAGTCAGAAGCTCCGGAAGCGTTGCAAGCGCCATCGTCCAAGAAAGCGACTGTCCTCAAGAAAAGGAGTAAGCAGCGCAGGCTTTCCAAGGACACTACAAACTCTAGCCCGGTAGATCCATCCTACGACCCTGTCACCAAAACACTACGCCCGGTGGAGACTTTCGAGATGCCTCCAATTGCTATTACCGGCCCAGACGAACCTCGCTCCTTCTATGAGTCCGGCTCTGACGATTCAGGCGACAATGAGCACATCATTCATCGAGCCAGCAGTGTTCGAGTGGCCAGGCCGCACATTGTTCAACACAGCAACGCCTCGGGCGGCTCAGTCCCAAAGTTATACGCGCCTCCAACATCGACAGCAAGCCAAGGACAGGCATCAGAGGTCTCACCCGCGCGTGGTCCGAACCTCAAGAAGCTGCAAGATATGGCTGCATCTGCCGAGCGACGACTAAACAAGGCCGTCTCCGGTGGGCCAGCGGAGGCATTGAAAGCATTGGAAGGTCGTGATACGGATCATGAAGGAATGACTGCTTCCACAGAAGCGTCGACAGCCCCTGGATCGCAACAGGACAACACCATGAAGGAAACCATCCTTGAATTCCCTGACACTCCTAGCAAGCTCGAAGCCCTGGATACTTTGCCTACCCCGATGGGCGGGTTTGGATCACTCCGAATGCACAGCACCAACACGAATACGAATACGAACACCGACACCATGTCCTCGAGCAGCACGTATGTGACGCCAGGATCCATCGACGGCCTGCGCTCGAATCCCACAACAGAGACGGACAGGAAACTATCTCGGGCCATCTCGGCTCCTGTGCGCAACTCGACGCGTCGCGTCACGATCCGTCCTGCTGCGCTGGTGATCAACCGGACGGACAACGACCCCAAACTATTTCGGGAGTCTGTCGTCAGTACACCCTACCCAGCCAGACATAGCAGCATCGGCGAGATCGACGAGCTTCAATCGCAGGAGATGCGAACACCCAGGTCACTGCGCCGCACGAGACCCCTGTCAAACCACAAGGAAAGCGAATTTGAAGGAGAGAAATACACAGATGAGTTGGGGGGAGGCGAGAAGTCGCAATCACAAGATCATGCGCCCGAAGTGCCGCTCTCAACGAAACCTTTGCCCTCTGCGCCAGCCACGTCGCGCTCTGACCGGTTCCCGTCGCCGGTGGCGCCGGAAGTGTTGCTCCTCGACCTGCGGCTTGCGCGCCACCCTTCGGCGCGGATCACGGTGGAGATCGAAGTGGCTGACAAAACCACGTTTGACGATGAGGCTCTCTTCATGGTCATCCGCGAGGTGTATCGTCGCAGACTGCTCGGCGTGGTACGTAGGTTCTTCAGCTCCAGGACACTATCGTACGCCAGCGTTGCAAACAACAGTACGAGTACTATCGCCCCAATCTTAACCAATCCCACTGCATCTGGGCTTCGAGCACTCGGGTCCTTGCATGGCCAACCCTGGACGCTTTCGGAAGGTGCACCGGAAATCGACGGCGGCGATTTCATCAAGCACCTTCTAAGCCCGCGCCACGGACGGCGGAGGAAGATGTGGCTTTTGTGGTTGCGCAACAGCCAGTACTCTTGTGACTCATCTGCGTCAGCATCGACGATCGCATCCCAGGCCCGGCGCTCTCGCGTAGCATCACCATCATCATCATCACACAGCCCCCAGGCGCCTGATAGCCCGGTGTTTTCATTTCTGCATTCGCGCCACAGCAGCAGCAGTGCAGGGGGAGGCGGAGGCGGAGGCGGGAACCACACCCACTCCATCAACAATGACTTCCTGTTGTCTTCGCCGACCATGACACCCAACCACGCCGTTTCCGGGCTCGGTCTTTCGATCAGGCCCAGTATCAGTATCCCACGCATGCCGTTCCAGCCGTTCCCTTTCCAGTCCAAGTCGACCGCGACCCGCCGTCACCGTGCCGGTGGTGAGCACGTCCAGTCCGGCCCGCCGACATTGTATCTCCACCACAGGTTCTCGCTGCGCAAGCTCGTGGCCGTGCTGGCTCTCACGTTCTTTTTGGCCGTCTTCACCACCACCATGTGGATCTTGTTCGGAGTGCCTGGCCGAGGAGCCGACCAGGGCAACGGCACGACCGAGGTCCAGGGGAAAGCGTACACGTTGAGTTGGAGGCGGGATGCGCAGAGCCGAGTCGGTGTCGGCCTGGTCTTGGGCATTGTCGTGTTGGTAATGGGTTTGGTTAGTGAGGCCGTTTGGCTCTGGGTCAGTTGGATTCTTGTCTGAGGGGAGCGGGAATATCAACTCCAAGGGGAATCTATCTGCAGGTGCGACATTTTGTGGCCTGCGTTGTTTCTTTGTGGCCTAACCCTGTGTTGTTTCTGTGGCCCGTGTGGAAACAACATAGGATACTGTGTAAGAGAAGGGGAAAGCAGGAATGACGGGTTAGATGTTAGAGGTTAGAAAGGTTACCAGGCACCTACATCAACACAGGACATGAACTGGAATGAGTGTGCAAACAGTACTATAGGTAGCTAGGTAAGGCAGTCTTGAGCCGCGCGAGAGCTGCCGGGCCGGATCTATTCTCATGCCTGAAGGATTACGTAGTACTGCGAGTCGAGAAAGGGGATCAAGGCTGAAAAGAAAAAAGCTAGATCCTAGATATAATGAACGAATTAATTTTAATTGATTCATCCGACCGTCTGTCTAGTCGTGTCGAGGATGGACTGTACTCGAGCCTAAGCCTAAGCCTGGCTTCTTCCAGCTCAGCTCAGCTCAGTTCAGTTCAGTTCCGGTAGTGAGCGAGAGAGGACGGGACTCCTGAGTGAGTGCGTGTGTGTGTGTGTGTATGTGCGTGCAAGGCAATTAATTCGATCGTTTGCAATAGGAATGCCTTGCCTGGAGTTCTGGTGCCTCTTTCTCCTCTGTACCGTACCTAATGTATGTCCAGTATGTAAATAAGGTAAGGAATATATATCCAGTATGTATGTAAGGTAAGGAATATATGTCCAGTATGTAAATATCTAACATAGGGAATATATTTACGAATATACCATCTGCTATGGTATTCGCATCGTTTCCATAGTTAGGCAACATCAACATCAACATCAACAGCAACAGCAGTCGTGGTCTACAGCAAAACCTTGAGATCTATAATATCATGTATTGCCAATGCCACCCCCAGCACATGTTAATGTTACACAATCCCAAAGGTTCATGATTTCAGTCCGCCACCACACCAACATCTGTTCTCGCCTTCGCGCTCCATCTGAATGACGACATCCATCTTCCGCGAACGTAGATACATGTCCACTCTCTGCCTGACGTCCTCGAGATCGGCCGTCTGCGCGGCAATGACATGGATGACTCCTACCACAGTCGGGTCTTCGGCCCCGCCGCTACAGGCTGTTCCATCACTATCCTTGTGGGAGTGGCCGTGGTTATGACCGTGATCGTGACCATGGGAATGCGAATGCCCGTGGTGGTGACCTGGTTCTTTCTTGATGTCTTCCAGCCAGAACTTCGGCACAGTATACCCGGCCACACCTCGGATCTCGGCAACGCCGCTGAGGATCCCACGCAGGTTGTACTCGATGTCGGAGTTCAGGGACAGCAGAAGAATCTTGGTCGTCGATGTCACCAGAGGGATCGTGGAGGCGAAGATCAGCACCGCAATGATGCACGATGCCAGCGGATCGAATCCGCTCCAACCGGTCAGACGGACGAGCACGGTCGATCCAACCACAGCCACTGACCCAAGGGCGTCGGCCATGATGTGGAGGTAAATGCCTTGCATATTCTCGCCTCCATGATGGTGGCCGCTTGCTGCCTTCTTGCCTTTGACTGGGGATGCAGACGCCGTCAGCGGCGTCTCTGCCTCGCTGTGGCCATGGCCATGTTTGTGGTCGTGATCGTGGTCGTGATCGTGGTCGTGGTCGTGGCTGTGGCCGTGATTGCCATGATTGTGGTCGTGGTCGTGCCCATGATCTCCATGGCCATGACCGTGCGCCCCGTGAAAGGCGAAGATACCGACGAGGTTCACAACCAAACCAATGGTGCTGACCACGAGGAGTTCCATCGTACGGCTGACATCGGCACCGGAAAATAGCCGCTCGATTGCTTCATATACAATTTCAATACTGATAAGCATTAGGAAAATCCCATTGCCGAGGCCTGCCAGAGTATCAATCTTGCCATAGCCGTAGGGAAACTTGATGCTAGGAGGCCATTTGCTCATGACTGCCGCACAAACGCCAACCAGTAAGGCAACACAGTCAAAGAACATGTGTATGCTGTCGCTGATCAACCCTAAAGATCCCGTCAAGACGCCATATGTTGATTGAACCACCATAAAACACAAATTTAAGATCATAAAGTAGAAGATCCGCCGGGAGTCATCGTCGGCAAGGATCCCATGGAGGAGAGAGTAGTTCTCGGTCGATTGCAGTAGTAATTGAGTGGGTTTGGAGAAGCTGCGCTGGAATGTAGGCCGTCCCGGGTACGCCTTTACGTTTGTATCCCTCCTCTTGGCTATGTATTGATCGCCCGAGATATCGAGGGAGGGTGCAGGGCTGACGTGGGTGAGCCGATGTACACCTGTATCAACCGGAGGAAGCCTGTTCATCTCGCTTTGGTGGACAACGGACTCTGAGGGTATCCGCGCCAATGGAAAGGGAGCGGTCAGGCGGCTTCCTGTCCGGTGTCGTTGATGGGATCGTGATGGTGTGTGGGAGTGTGAATGCGAATGCGAGGGTGTGTGAGGATGCTCATGCTTGCAATTGTCGGTCGCAGCAACCGGCAAAGTGAAGGTCGCACTCATGGCTTTTTCCGCAGAGGGCGAAGACTGGGCCAGTCTGCCGTTTGGTACCACATCCAGCGTGGTGGTCGAGGACGCGTTTGGAGCTCGTGTAACCGTGAAGTCGGAAGCTTGGAAGATTTGTCGATCGAAGAGCGCCGGCGCCTTGGAGTAAGTAGAGCCACGTTAGACGAGGGAATGGTCGGCTAGGTCTTGTCTGTGCATGCAGAGGCAGACAGGAAGAAGCAGACAGGAACTTCGAGGCCGTTGTCGGTGTGGACTGAGATAGACGAAGGTGGGGGATAGGCTGTAATGGATGTTTGCCCGGGATGGACTAGCAGCGCAGCTCGAGGACAGGCAACTCCTCCGAGTCTGGGTGATTATTCCTGTATACAGAGTACTGTTGCTGTTGTTCTCAGCCCAAGCCCTGGGCCCAGAGTGAAGATGGCGTACAGTATTCGTACTCAATACTGGTCACACAGCTGGACGGAGTAAAATGTTGGCTTCTTGGTTCCTAGCCAGGGGCAGCACACGGCCAAATCCAATGTGCAGTGCAGTTGGTGGACGCATGCAGAATCCTCTACCCCTCTGATTCGCTATGTGGCGGACCCCTTTTTCCTCGAGCGGCGCAGGCAGATGGCACCTAATAGATGGAGATGCCACGGAGACGCATGCGATTTCTCTCTCGCCATCCCTTCGCTAACGAATTCGTCTAAACCGTTAAACCGCTTTCAGATTCTTGAGGCGCGCTACCCAACGTCATTCGACTCTCCCTTGCGCCTGTTGAGCCTGAGCGCCGTGAGATGTGGGATCTGAGTCATGTTCTTAACACTCTTGGTCATCGTCTCGACCTTGTTTACCGTCCTATTGCTCCTCCTGCCTTCTCGGCGTGATCCAAGCGAACAACAACACACTATACAAGTTGTTGTCCTTGGTGACCTAGGCCGAAGTCCGCGCATGCAATATCATGCCTTGAGCATTGCAAAACATGGTGGCCACGTTCAGCTGATCGGCTATAGAGGTATGTGACTTGGGATATTGTCTATCTGAGCCAAGGCCAATCTAAATACCACTCGACCAGAGACCGAACCTTTACCCGAACTACTCGTCCATCCCAATGTCAGAATCATAGCTCTTCCGCCTGCTCCTCGGTGGCTACAAACAAGTCACAAGCTCTTGTTCCTCTTGTGTGGGCCGGCAAAAGTGCTGCTACAAGCTTGGACTCTATGGCGAACATTAAGTTATGTTGCCCTGGCCTCGGAATGGATGCTTGTCCAGGTATGTATGCACTGCGTCAAAAGCTGTGCTGCTCCGAGTTGACGACGATCATCTTGCAGAACCCACCATCCATTCCTACTCTTTTGATTACGTCGATCATCTGCTTCTTCCGGCGGACCAGGTTGGTTGTGGACTGGCACAACTTTGGATACTCCATTCTCGCCCTCAAACTAGGCACAGATCATCCCTTGGTCACGCTTTTAAAGCGTTATGAGACTATTCTTGCAAAGGCCGCCAATGCGAACTTCACCGTTACAGATGCCATGGCCAGTGTTCTGAGATTGGATTTCGGGCTCGCGACACCTGTACTCACCCTGCATGACCGACCGGCAAGCTTATATCAACCTTTATCATTGTCAGAACGGGTCGCTTTTTTGCAAAGGTACCCACTGCTAGCGAAGCACTTCAATGCCATAGTGGAGAAGAAGACGAGACTGGTTGTGTCTTCAACGTCCTGGACGGCTGACGAGGACTTTGGGCTGTTTCTGGATGCTCTCTGTCTCTACTCCTCCAGTGCCACCTCTTCTCATCCCCAGCTTCCAGAGCTTGCCGTTGTGATCACGGGTAAGGGGCCACAAAAGGAGCACTATCTTGAAAGGATCCGAGAACTGCGGCGGGGAGACACTTTAGAAATGGTGAGCATTTATACCGACTGGCTCAGTTTCGAGGACTATGCCCTCCTGTTAGGATCCGCGGACTTGGGCGTTTCTTTGCATACCAGTAGCAGCGGAGTTGATCTTCCTATGAAAGTTGTCGATATGTTTGGTGCTGCATTGCCCGTCGCCGGTTGGGACAAATATGCAGCATGGCCTGAGCTGGTCACGGAAAATGTCAACGGCCGAGGTTTCGGCAGTGCAGAGGGCCTGGCTGATATTCTCCGCCAACTGTTCGATCCCGCCTCCAAGCAACTCGAAGATCTGAAGGATGGTGCCAGAGCAGAAAGCAAACGCCGATGGAGTACCGAATGGGATCCTGTTGCTGGCAGGCTCTTCGGACTAGTAACTTAACAAGGCTCTTTCTTGACAGCTGCCTACGGGCATACTCTATCTATATTGTTGGCTCTTATCTCGATTCGCTCTGGCGGATGGGGTATTTTGTTGGCTTGCTTCATAGCATCGGCGGACTTCAGCGACCACACTCGCTGACTCCTCCCCAACTCAATAGATGGTGAGGGTGTGAAATATACAACAAGATGCACGCAAGAGCCAGATGGATTGTTCAGTCGCATGTCCATTCAACGACGCCTCATCAGATAACACATCAGTGCCTTTCCCAAGCTATCAGTCGGACCATTTCCTGACTATTTTGGCCAGCATACACTGTCTTTTTGTACACCATGGGTGAATACGGCGAGGTGAGTTACTGGCTCTTTATATCAGCTTGGTTATTGTGCTCCTTCGGCGTCTTGATTATTGGCACAGGAGTACGATCACATTGCTGTCGTGCACGGTCCTTTGTCCCTCGACATCATCGTCCAAGAATACCCGGTCTAATGGCCGTTGCTTTTACAGCAGGCACCACGAGTTGCGTTGAGTTCTGCCAAAACTGAGACTCCTAACTTGACCCATCGGGTCAAGAGGATATCACGATCAGCTCCCTTCTCCCAGTTCATCGAGGCTGTGGAACAAGATGGCTGTGTAATCGTTCGCGATTTCACCGATCCGGCTACGGTTGAACAGGCAAATCAGGAGGTGAAACCTTGGTTAGAAAGGCAGGATGCCGGAGCAAAAGTTGGCGGTAAGTAGAGTATGATCCACGCTCCTGCTGAACTGGCTGCTGCTGAACTGGCTGATGGTCTGACGGTGTCTCAGCGCTAGGAGGGAAGACGAGAACAGTGACAAAACTTGTGGGCAGAAGTCCAACGGTCCGAGAGAAGTTCTTCGCCGATCCTATTTATCAAGGTCTTTGCGAACACTTTTTGGCGCTTGAAACGACACATTGGTACGGGCCTAAACCTCTGACAACGACAAGTCATCCATTACTTTCAATTTCTATCACGTTCGACATCCCTCCCGGAACTCCAGCGCAGGGTTTGCACCGCGACGACAAAAATCACCATGCCCGCCACACCAGAACCGAAAAGTACGAGAAGGGCCGTGATGTGCTTCTTGGTCTCTTTGTGCCGGGCTGCAATACCTCAAAAGCGAACGGTGCGACGCGCATTGCGCCGGGCAGTCACCTCTGGGGCGACGACCTGCCAGACTTTGGCCCAGACGGAGGGCAAGGCGTCCTTGATGCTGAAATGCAAATGGGTGAAGCATTTATCATGCTGGGCAGTCTCTACCACGGTGGCGGGGCATATGAAAAGCCGCTGGGGACAGGCGGGCCGGAGAGCAGGACCGTCCACGCCATGTTTTCATGCACTGGAGTACACCGGCAGGAAGAGATCTCCTTCTTGTCCTATCCCATTGAAGAGGTCAAGACGTATTCAAAGCTCGTTCAAGAGCGACTGGGCTGGAAGCAAAGCGAGCCGAACCTTGGTTGGGTAGACCTGAAGAGTCCAGAATTCCTGCTTGAGTCGTGAACGAGGCCGACCCGGTGGCGGGCAGGACAGGGTATGGCGATAGAACATGACAAGCGCACCACAGGCTGGCTCTTCATATTCTAGCTTGGCCTTGTTCTCTCTGGAATAGGTGGCGATAGGTCTAGGCATTTGGTGCCTGGGTAGAGGAAGATAAGGGCGATACGTACTGTACACCGACAGAAGAGGAACACGACCAGGCTCGTCAGACTCTATGTGTGATAGAATGAAATCTCTCGGGCATATCCAAGATACACCGACACGATCATAATCCTATGTGCGTCTCCCCCATGCTGGTTCGTACACGAAGACGAATAGAGTCTTCGGCAGGTTCTCAAGCCCTTGAATGGTCCTTCGGCCTTCGCAACGCAGGACAGGGCCGTCTGGACGAAGGTGGCAGCCTTGTAGTGACATAGCATAATAGTTGGTTATATGCTGGTGCTGGTTCTCCGACTGCTTGACGCGGAGAAAGTCTGGCGCCGCGGTCCCTGGCCCTTGATTTCTCACGCGAACAGGTGACTTGCACTGCCTGCGAAATACCACAGCAGCCAACAGCCCGGCCACGACGACACCTGTGAGATGCCAGGAATCCCATTCTTCATGCCACGGCCGCAGTCTTCAGACTCGACCAATTGACCCATTCATAGCCTCCGGCGGGCATGAGACCAAAGACCGATTCCGATCCTTGACCTCTTCCTCTCATATGCGAGCTATCCTACCGGGCCGACCCCAGTCGAAGCGACAAGCTTTGAGCACTGCATATTGGGATGGCCTTCGTCTTGTTGTGAGTGCTTTCGTGCCGCTTGTTGTCGGGATCTCCTTCTCACCTCAAGAGTAGGCATACATCTCGGGCAATGCGGCAGTCATCCTCAGCGGTCCGCAGACCATTCTCCAAACCATCTACGTCGATACCGTCGACTCTCTCATTGCGATAACATTCGAAGAGACCACTGGCCGGATAGCTCTCTGTGACGAAAGACATGTCTACATCTACAGGCCGGTGGGTCGGGACGAAGGAGTGGTCAGATGGGTGCTACACCACGAATTGAGGAATCCCAGCGGACTGGAGGTGTCTTCACTGTCCTGGGGATCTGCTGAAGAGTTGTTGCTGGGGGGTTCACGACTGGTGCTTTGGTTCATTCCTCATACCACATCACCAACGATTGCTTGGGACCAGAGCCTAGCCTACCCTACAGCACTCGCATATCTATCACCGGACAGCAGCCTCATCGCTTCCATTGGACACCACGACAGACTGGTCAAGATCTGGAGGAGACTGTCCTACGAGGTTGGCCGCGCCAAATTCGATGTCTCATACCTCCCACATCCCGACGCAGTCACGAACTTGCATTGGCGGAAGCCATGGCACCTGGAACAGAACCTAGACAATCTGCTCTATACGTTCTGCTCCGACAACTCTATCCGAGTGTGGACGTGCTTCGATCCCCACTCCTTGTCGGTCCTCCAACAAGTCGGGATCATCGACATGAATGCTTCGATCCAGCCTCGACGGTTAAGCGTTAGTTCGATGAGCACGAGACGATTCGCCTTCATTATGGATAGCCGTGACTTTTCCATCGCGACAGAGAAAGCTGTGCAGGGGTCGACCCCTAAAGCTGCCGACCATGCGCTTGAACACCTCATCGAGATAGCTAACCGGAGTCCTGAGATCTGCATCGTTCTCGATGGTCTGGGGCACATGTCGGTATGGGGACTGGAGAATGCTGGATACAAGAACAAAATCCCTCCGTCTGTGTTTCACATCTCCCATGTGGACGGAATGAATATCCTCGTCCCACAGCTGAGCGATCCCCTCGAGGACTATGTCCAGTTTTGCATCTTCGCGGGCGGTGTCACGCGCTCGTCCCTGTCCATTCTTCTGCATTCATTCGCCGGTGACATTGACTGGTACGACAGTCCCATCACCCATCTTTTCGATACAGCCCTCAGACGAGACCGTACTCATCTGATCTCAACCCTGGCCGGACACGGAGCCCCTATAAAGCGAGTTGTGCGTGACGTCCGGGGCACTATCGTCCTGTCCGCAACCGAGGAGTGCAACGCCAGTATATGGCAACACGAATCGAGTCACTCCACTGCTCCAATCCTCCGGCGGTGCTCGTTCACGGTCGACCACGATATCAAAGACGGCCTCATTCTCTCGCGTGGACGATATGCAGCAATCCTAACATCAAATGGTCTGGAGCTGTGGGATATTCGAGAAGCGAAGGCCAAAAGGCTCGGCATCCGAAGCTTTGACGGTCATCGTGTCCCAGTTTGTATAACTCAGAGTCGAGTCGCTAGCGAACGGGCGTTGACAAGTCGTGTGATTGTGGGATATTATCCCGACCACGCCGCCGAAGCCTGGGAATTACTCCTCCCAGCAAAAGATGACAGAGGTCCGACCACGAAGCACGCGCATCTAGAGATCATACGCTCTCTCGGCAAGGTAGAGTTACACGTGCAGAATCGGTTCCACTCTTTACTATCTGTTTGTGATAACATGAGCACAATTGACCGCCCCACCGATACCCGTGAAATCGAGGCACTGGGATTCACTGCAGTGTTGGCCAAAGAGGGCAGTTTAGAAATGGTCAAGTCGCGAGAGCAAACCGACTCGGCCAAGCCGTTCTTGACCTCGGGCGCGGTTTTCCAAACCAACATTCGAGCTCCCAAGGCCATTAGTGCAAGCGGACATGGCAAGGTCGTGGTTGTCAATGATAATGCTAGTAGCATGAGCATTTGGGACGCCAAAACAGGGGCCTGGGAGTATGAGCACGAATTGGATGGAACCGACACCATACAAACTTTTGCTTGGGCTATGTCACCAGATGGAGCTGCGCTGGTCGCACTATGCTTTTCTTATCATATTGTGGTTCTATCCCAGATCCGATACGCATATCCGAAACTCGAGGGTGCCTGGGTCGATGTTCGTCATATTAGGATGAGAGATTACACCACTCAATCTATCGGAGATCTATGTTGGCTTCGAAGTGGTGATCTTGTGGTTGGAACTGGCATCCAGCTGTTCATCTTTGAAGGGTTCGCCATCAGCAGTCATAACCAAGACTCCAGACAGTTACAAGATGTGCGCAGAAGGATCCGATGCGACTCGACCTTCGCAGTCATGTCGATGCTCAACTCGCTACTTCCCGTGTTCCATCCGACGTTTCTGTCCTTGTTGACATGGCTGAAAGGACTTACAGCGACGAAACATGTCCTACACCGACTACACCGTAGCTTGAAGTTTTTCACCGAAGGCGATCTGCTGCCCAGCTTCCTTGACATGTACATTGAGACACTCCTGGTCGACGACCAAAAAGATCTGGCCAAGTGGGATTCGCTGTACACCAACGGGGATCAGAACGGCGACTCTGAGCTTCAGATTGCGCAAATCGCCAAGGGCCTGGTCGAGAATCTGCACAGAAACCCGTTGTGGCAACTTAGTAGTGAAGAGACTTCCCAGCTGACAAGGTTGATCAAAGAATGTTCGGAACTGGAAAAGGAAGAGCACTCAGTTGATGTCAATGGGCGTCGCTACCTGCAAGCCCTGTATGCATCCAATAAGCAGTTCGTGCCTTGGAAGGCCATCGCCTTTGCGGCAACGAGCAGGTCTCAGGAAGTCCTGGTTGAGGCAGTGACCCGGTACTACGGCGGGAAACTCACATGGGATGCTGCACGGAAGTCGGGTCTCTTCAGTTGGCTGTCCGACGTTGAAGCTCTTCGGTTGCAAATGGAAGCCATCGGTCGGACCGAATTCACCAAGCACGAGGAGCGGAATCCGGTGGATTGTGCGCTCTATTATTTCGCACTTGGAAAGAAGTCGGTGGTCCAAGGTCTGTGGCGGATGACCATCGGGGTGCGTGAAAAAGAGAACACGATGAAATTTCTTGCCAACAACTTCAACGAGCCGAGATGGAAGGCGGCCGCTCTGAAAAACGCCTACGCGCTGCTCAGCAAACGGCGCTTTCAATATGCTGCCGCGTTTTTCTTGCTGGCAGGCAGCCTTTGGGACGCCATCGCCGTTTGTCTTCACCAGGTGCAGGATCTACAACTCGCCATCGCCATTGCACGGGTGTTCGAAACCAAGCAGGCTTCATCAGACATGGTGAGGATGGTGGACGAAGCAATCCTACCTCTGGCAGTGGAAAGTGAAGAGGGTCGATGGATGGCCAGCTGGGCCTATTCTCTCGTTGGGCGGCCAGAACAAGCCATCCGAGCTCTTGTGCGACCCGTGCATGAAGTGGTGGGTATGTCGCTGGAAAAGATTGAGGGCATGGTCGGATCGCTTAGCTACACGGCCAACGACCCTGTCTTGACGGCACTGTACACCCAACTGCGAGCCGAACTGGTGAAGCAGAACAAATGGTGTAATGTTGTCGGCGCCAAAGAGGAATGGGACTTCGTCATGCGGTGCGTTCGACAGTATCTCCGAATGGGCTGCGATGTCCTCGCATTGTCACTGGTGCACGATTGGGAATTCGTGCCCGAGAGCAAAGACCTGGCCGATCCGGGGCCGGATGCAGGCGCAGCGCTCAGAGGGATCCAGAGAAGGAAGACCTTTATCGATCTAGAGGAGGAAGAGCAGGAAGAGATGCGGCCCAAGGTGCAGCCGGAGAAGAAGAAACCGCCACCTACGCAGTTCGTCGAGCCCAGCGCAGACAGTCTCCTTGACAGTTTTGGATTTTGATTTCGGCGCCGCCGCAGACACGGGGTGATACAGTAATACAGTAATCTTGAGCTTAATCTTGCAAGAGCTTAATCTTGAGCTCGGCTCCTGAGCAGGGAGCGTTCGATGACTGCACTGCACCATGTTGATGTACTGTATTGTACTGTATTCATTAATCATCTCAGCCTCGTGCGAACCTCCCCCTCCACCTCCTTGTCGGCATTCTAGTGGCGACTAGACACGGGATGCGGTGAAGGACTTCATCTCTGTGAGCCTGGGATGCGGTGAAGGACTTCATCTCTGTGAGCCTGGGATGCGGTGAAGGACTTCCTCTCTTTGAGGCTGGGACGCAGTGAAGGGCTTTTCATCTCTGTGAGGCTGGCAGGTCCATCGACGAAGGTTCATCAATGAATGGCTACACGGCTGAGCCGTACCGTTACGATCGGATCGGATCTCATGGCTTCTCTCGCATCGATCGGCCCTGATCGGTGAAATGCTCGCCCCTTAGCCCCATTCCATTCAGTCGCTGGGCAGGGACGTTCAGTCATCTACTCTACTCCATACACGTGTGTGTGTAGCTATGGTGGCTACTGTAAGTGCTGGTCTGCATACCGTGACCCAGAAAACAACCGTGTTTGTGGTATCAGCCCAAAGAGATGCCTACTGTACATCAAAAGCCAACGCTTGCCTGCCTTGCTCGTTCGTACTCCAAACATAGAATGCTACACTGATGGCTCGGCCATGGAGCCTGGGCTGAGACTTGGGCCCAACTGCCCTGCCCTGCCCTGCCCTGCCCTGCCGCCGATTCAAACCGGGCGTAGTTTCGTCTTGACCGCCTCTCTAGTTCGTCCCAGGTCTTCCATACACTTCATATGCTCTTCGTGCGCATGATCCCACCAATCTCGACACTGGGTATCGTCTTTCAACCATTGCATATATGCGGCATAACCGGCCTCGTGCGAATTCTTTTCCTCCAAGCTGTCGGCGTCAGGCCCGTCCCCACGCATGCTGATCCAACTCGGCGACATGGTTCCGCAAATTCGATCCTGTCGACTTCGGAAATGCTCAATCATTTTGGCGTTGAATCGGTTCCACTCCCTCATGTACGCATTCATGTGGTCCACGTACTGCAACCAATTGGCCTGATCGAGTCGATCTACTGCCGGCGGTACTATTGGCTTGGGTGGCTTGGGGAGATTGAGTGCACGCAGCCTGGCCGCGGCTTTGCCGCCTGTATCGACACTCGCCTCTGGGCGTGATTCAAACGGCAAGTGAGTGGCAATGTCGCCCAGATCCTTCAATCCTGTTGAGGCTGGAGCGAACGGAGCCTGCTGGGCGAATTCTTTCAAGTCAACCCCTCCGTTTGTCGATCGTCTTCCTGATAATGGTGGAGCTGCCTCTCGTGTAGACTGGTGCACCACGTGAGGGCTATGGTCTTGCTTTCCATGACTGGGTGGTGTATCGTCCACATCCATGACGTCTTCTTCGACAAAGACATATCGATCTCTGGAATCATCCCTGGCTTCATGACCTGTCCGATGGGCCGTAGATGAAGGCCCTGTATGGGCGGCTGCGCTTTTTGCCTTCGCTGCCCAGTCTTCTGGCAGTTTCCCTCTTTGGAAGGCGGCCGATTTGTCGTGTTTATCTTCGTCCGAGCCACCGTCACGATGGTGGGTAGATCGTCCACCTGCAGACTCTGATGAGGAGCCGCCCTCTACGTCTACTCCCCTAGATAGTCCTCGATCTCTTGTCGTTGCGGCTTTGCTGCCACTCCGGGTTGACTTGGATGGTGACTTTCGCATCTGGGCCTCTGGCGGACGAAAGATGTCCTCGGCGGTTACCTTGTCATGCCACGCAGCCGCTGAGAACGTCGTCTGCACATTATGGCCATGATCATGACTGCGTCTGAAGTTAGCGCCTACATCGGATGAATGTAAGGGAGAGAGTGGAGGACGACGTCGGGGCCCCGGGTTGTCATTTTCCTGCCTTCGAAGCCGAGGAGGCGTCATTTGCGGGAAGACACTCGAGGGAACTGCCCAAGGAGGGAGGCCATTAAAAGAGCCACCTTTCCGGGCAGCAGGGCCATGCCCTGATTTTGGCAACCACGGGTAAACAGGGGGTCTTTGAGAGGGAGCGTACTTGGGTCCATCCGATTTGCCACCACGTCCTCCATATTCGTGCAAACCGTTCGGCTTCGGTGCGTCGACATCAGGGGAAGTCATATCTGGGAAAGGTCTCCGGATGGACTCCCTCGGATCGGGAGCAGGAAACTTGTACTGGCCATCTTCAACAATCCTGGTGTAATTAGTGTTGGGGAATTGTCCTGTTAGACCTGGATTTGGATCGACGATCCTGCCAAACGGATTCAAGCCTTGGGTTCTTGACCGTGGCATGGCCTTGGGCCTTGAGTTCATATTCAGTACTTCATCTTCACTAGAAGAGGATTCGGAGGAAAAGTCGGCGTGAATCCCGTTCTTCATCCCTGGACTGGCACTACGATGTCGAGGATGATGTTCGAAGTGAGCAGACGACCTACCGAAAGGTCCCCGGTCATCCCAACGTGGGTCGACGGGCGAGTGCCTTACGCTCGCAGAACGATGCAGACCATCTCCATGGATGTCGGTCCTTTCACCGCCCACTCCTGAATACTTGGAGGAAGGGCGTGATCCTCCGAATGAATCACTTCGCATGTCGTAGTCAGAGGATCTCGTATGTCGCAGGGGACTTACTGCAGGTCTAGCCCGAGTTACTGGAGGTGTTCGCATATGATCATCTGGCACATATCCATGCGCTGGGGATCCTGGCGCATGGTCTGCTCGGACGTAAGAGTATGCAGAACGAGGTGCCTGTGGCTCGTCGGCTCCATGCGCACCAGATGTGTACCCTTGCTTTCTTGCACTTTGAGTCCGAGACAATCCGGGAAAGCCAGCGGGATTCATATTTGAGACGTGGGGAAGATCTGACGAGGATGACGGCTTCGGTGCTGTTGGAGCCTGGCGTGGCGTGCGTGGCGGTACCTGTTGAGCAGTAGGTGCTGGTCTCATGTTAGGAAACATTCTCCCCGCTTCTGCTCTGGCATCATCGAATCTGGCTCTGTCCCATGACTGTGGTGCTCCGCGAGCAAAGGCATTGAACTTGTCAGCCCCAGCGGACGTCTGAGGCTTCTGGTTGGGGTTTGGGAATTGCGGCCGCTTGTCTTTGGGTTTCGGAGGCGGAGGGAAAGGGAAGTGTGGTGTCGACGTGGCTGTTTTGGGATTTGAAGACCGAGTAAAGCCATATGGGTCGGATGCATGACTACTCGTGGGGTTTCTACCAGCCAGTTTTGATCGCGCAGCATCATATTTGGCCTTCTCAACCGGGTCGCTCAGAATCTCATGAGCGGCTTGGACTGCCTGAAATTTGGGCAAGACGTCGACTTCATGGCCAGGATTCCGATCAGGATGGAATTGTTTCGCTGCACGCGTAAGCCAATGCCAACAATCCGTGGCCTACTCCTCTTACCCAGTAATCTGAACTGCTTCTTGATCTCTTCCCCATCTGCAGTCGGCGGTAGATCCAGATCCGCATAGTAGTCCCGCTTGACATCCGCCTTGACCATTGTTAACGGCGCGGTACAAGAGACTCAGATGACAGTGCTAGATTTGTGTTTCGCCGAATAAAATCTTTCTCTTTCCTTCACTCAACATGATTCCCCAAAAGCGTGAGAGACGTCAGTGCCTGATGGATGAATCCAGCAAGTCAGGCGGAAATGAGTTGGCCTCTCCCAAAGAAACGGGAGTCTTAGGTTACCACGACCTGAACAGATCACAAGCCAATGTTGTCGCGCAGCCGACTGACCAACGTAGGATAGGCTTCGTGGAAGAAGACAGCGGGCGAGATGCAACAGCGTCGGGAAGATGGGAGGTGCGGTAGCGCAGACGAGGGGGGACGGCAGTAGTATTTGACTCTCGAGATCTTCAGCGACTGGTTATTCGCTCGCTGACGGTGGTGAAGAGCCCTCGTAGGGTGGTGCGGCGTACACACGTGGGAGGGTATAGGACGGCTCGGGGAGATGTTCGCGGTTGTACCTGAGCAGGGCTGTAGGCTGCCAGGCAGTTCCAAGTAAATGTGCAGGGTTCGAGGCAGAGATGTGGTGTGAATGTCCAGTGGCGTGTAGAGATCTGGAAGCACAGCATCAACCGCTTTGCGAAGGACAAGAGGATGATGTGCTGGCATGCTCTGACAGGGT
Source organism: Capronia epimyces CBS 606.96 (assembly GCF_000585565.1). Taxonomy (NCBI): domain Eukaryota; kingdom Fungi; phylum Ascomycota; class Eurotiomycetes; order Chaetothyriales; family Herpotrichiellaceae; genus Capronia; species Capronia epimyces. The sequence goes on from NW_006912908.1 coordinate 1,822,493, forward strand.
GTTTCTTTACTTCTGTCGCTTTTGGGTATAACGCGGGTGGGCAAGGCTAAAGAGAGCCACTTAACTAGGCAGAGGGTTCTAAGGTAACCACAAGGCCGCTCCCGGTCCAGCCGTCAGCTGTGAGGCGCCATTTCGCTTTCGTGGTTTGCCCATAAGGGCCAGTGGATGCCTATCATCTCTGCATTATGATATCACGCTGTTTGCTTCTGCCTCGCGCTTTTCCTCCTCCTCTACACCGTTGACTCGTGAGGCGCGCAAAGCGTATGTTCCCTGCAAGACCGCTCTGAGTTCCTCCAAGAATCGGTCCACTTCCTTGTCCGTGCCCACTGTGATGCGCAGGCATCCATTGCACCCATGTTCCTTGCCGCGGAATCTCACCACAACTCCCCGCTGACCCGCCAAAGTTTCATATACTGCCAGAGCCGTTGCATTATCTGGCTGTCCACCCTGTTCCCGTGGCTTGTCTAGAATCTCAACAAGCAAGAAATTGGAGTCTGTTCCTCCTTGAAACTGTCCAACACCTGGTATCCGCGGCAGTTCCTGGAGAAGTCTATCCCTCTGCTTGAGTATCTTTGCTCGGTTTTGTCGCATAACCTCCAGGTTTGCGTCCTGCAAGGCTGCTGTCGCGACAGCACTCGCTGGACTGGAGATGTTATATGGAGCCTTCATGTTGTTGAGTAGTGACGCGATCTCCGGGCTGCTGAAAGCGACACCTAACCGTATTCCGGCCAGACCGAATGCCTTGCTCAATGTTTGCATGACCACCAGATTCGGCCATTCAAGGACCCATTCTGCTAGGCTTGATCCTTCCGGGGCAAAGTCGATATAAGCCTCGTCAACCACCACAATCCCATTCCAAGTGGGATGCTCCAAGACTTGTTGGATATCCTCCTTCTCAATAACAGCCCCGGTGGGGTTGCCGGGGGAGCAGATGTATACCATTTTAATCGATGGGTCTGAAGACAATTTGTCCGCGATGAGCTGTGGCTGCAATGAGAAGCCATTTTCCACATTCAGAGGCACATGCACCACTTCCACGTCGTTCACGTCGGCACTGACAGCGTACATGCCATATGTAGGAGGACAAGTCAAAATCTTATCTGTTCCAGGCACGCAGAAGCACCGCAGCAGTGCGTCAATGGCTTCATCGGAGCCCACGCCACAGAACATGTTCGCAGGCTGAAGATGTTTATCGGTATGTGTACGCGTATTTCGCAGTCGACAAAACCGCTCCTTCAATGCTATCTGGTGAGGATCTGGATACCTGTTGAGGCCCAGGAAGTCGACCTGAGGGTTTTCAAAGTGATCATTCTTGTAAATTCCATTCTTGTCTAGTGCTAATCCAGGACCGTAGGCATTTTCGTTGGCATCGAGGAGGATGTTCTTTCCGTCGTCTTTGTAGTCGCTACAATGATGAGTCAGTAGACGAATTGCGATGCGGGGACGGCACTCACTCTCGAGCACATCGATACGGCTGGAGTTTGAGTATATTAGGCCTCGCGCATTTGGCGAGATCAAAAGGTGAAGCTTTTCTAGCCATAATAGAAGCTGTTCAAGGTGAAGACTCAGTAGAGGTTGAGAGAGCTGTTCAGTCAGTGAAAAAAATAAATCCCCAATTGTCGCGATGGCGGGCAGGCTATTTCTCCGCAGACTCGAAATGCCATTGCACCTCGCATGACACTGGCGCAGGCACCAGAAAAGTTGCCCAACCCCCACACCTCACATCCTACTCAGATCTTTCGATCTTAAAACAGACCTTTGCATTCCTCACCCTCGAACACTTCCAGGACTCCGCTGATCGCGGTGTCCACCTACCCGTAATCAGCGAGATGGCTGAGCGCAAATCAGCGTACGGCGCTCCCGCCTCTGACACCGACTTTCGAAGGACTTGGGATAAATCCGAACATGAAGCAAAGGCAAAGAAGGAGACCGAGGAACGCAGAGAAGAGGCCAAGGCCCGCTATGAGGCCAAGCTGGAAGGCAAGAAGTGGCACAAGCCCGTCGACTTCTCGTCTCTCGAGACGACGTCGGCAAGAAACTCGCGGCTGGATGTCGCTAGCATGGTTGGGAAGAGCACGCTCGTCCCTGCTGGTTCAACTGTCGGAAAGCGAGGGAAAGGGGCGGGCTTCTACTGCGAGGCTTGTGATCTGACCTACAAGGACAACGTACAATACATTGAACATCTCAACTCGAAGCAACATCTCTTCAACACTGGCCAGTCAGGCGAGGTAAAGCGGGCAACTCTACAAGATGTCAGGGAAAGATTGGAGATGCTCAAAGCACGCAAGCGACACCAAGAGGAAGAGGATAGGCGACTAGGCGAAATCGATATTCAGGCCAGGATCAAGAAGGCCGAGGAACTCGACGAGGCCGAACGCGAAGAGAAGAGACGGAAACGAAATGAAAAACGCAGGAAAGGCGGAGGGGAGAATGACATCAAGAAGGAGGATGAATGGGAAGGCCGACTCGGTATCATCCACTAGTTGACCTCGCTGGTGATGCTAAAACGAAGACGCCTGATCATGGGGAACTTACCAGATCTGCGTACTTCATCATCGCTCATAGCAGCTCATAGGATTCTATCTTGTCAGTCCTGTCACGACTGAGCACCATGTCGGCAGGAGATGAACATGTTGCGCAGTCGGTCAATCCTCCTGACTTGCGAAGGAAGCTCCCTCGTGTGATAGGGCCCCGATTCGTGCAAGTATGAGCAAATCGATTGAGCGAAGACTAGCGGATGGGCGAACATCTCCTGCTCATTTTCACAAGTGAGATGTTTCGTGGCAACTATCCTTCCAATTCTCCGATGGTCTCTTCACGCTGCTGCAACCATCCGGGGTGGCGCCTGTTACGGACGCGGTCGTCCGTCGCGATCATGGTCCCAGATGTCATTCGGCCAGAGCATGAGAAACAAGCGACAGTATGCCAACGTTATGGGCGACAACAATGCCGGATCGCAGATCTATTCGCACAGCCTATTGCGATGATATACGATGGGGGGGGTGCGTGATGTCTCTGATGCCGCTGGTGAGACATGGGGGAAATATTTGCCATGGAATACTGGACCCGGCTATCAGCCTGTTAGCTTGTCAGATTCCTTTGGTACGACACTCGTCCTGAACAAGTGTCCGAAATGGTCAACAAAGTCTAGGAATCGTTCCACCTCCGGGGGAGGAAGATGAGGTCTATATGGTGGCAATGCAGATAGATACACGCCACTACCTGCTATAGTTTACTTCCAAGACCACAGGTCACCCTGTCGATGCCGGCAGAAGTGGTGGCTAATTACTCAACAGTTATTACACTATCATTGAACTCGCCCATTGCTCTCTATTGGAGAGCAAATGTTTCCCACCCTCTTGCTGCCTCCCTTAATTCCCTCCGATGCTTCGTACTGTGTCCTTGGGCTGGTGAATGTGCAAAGCGGTGACGTCATGGAGGAAGTGGAGATGCGGCAGCCTCGTCGGCCAGAAAGTGTTCGACGACAGAGGTTGAGCACCGGTTCCATCGAGGAACGAAATCCCGATCCATCCTCCCATCAACAATACCAGCAAATACGCTCAGCTCTCCTTGGGACAACATAGACATGAGGGAAGAAAGGAGAGCGCCGTGGCTGTCTGTAGGCCCTTAACCCACTGTACCAAGCATGCTGTGACACAAGTGTCCATGACTTTGCTCATACTCGTACCATGATCATGATGGCCGTTCCTGCCGGGAGCCCGCCTTCGCCATCATCGGGGAAGTCTGGTTGGCAGCATTAATGGTGACGAGCACCAGGATCACGGATCATTCCACTCGGTGACCAATGCACCCCCTCACTCTGCGGACCTGCCGTCCAGGTACTACCTCACGGGTGACGGGACGGCACAGTCGACGTCACTCATCAAGCAGGCCTTGCCTTCACCCGACTACCACTAGGCTTTTAGAAAGCAGCTGTATCTACTCTGTCTTTAGGTCTTCTTCTTCCTTCCTTTCCACCATCATTCCATTCGAGACACATACTGCTTGGTCTCCTACTCAGATCCATCCCATCTCAGAATACAACGCCGCCTAAAGAACACTGTCGTCATGACTTCTTCGCAGCCCGCCGACCCGTACGTGACACCTCGTTGCCCTAACACTCTTGCCTCTCCTTTGACCTCTTCGCCGAAGGCACAAGAACTTCTTGGAACTCTGACAAATCAAACAGATACAAGGCGAAGAACCAGGACGAGCCTGGCCTGGAAGACAAGATCAACGATCTCAATGGCTTCGTCAAGACATCAAAGTTCGGCATGATGACTACACGTATTGCCGACTCTGGGTTGCTAGTTTCCCGCTGCATGGCTTTGGCTGCACAGGTCTGAGAGAACCTCTCTACTCCTATGTTGACCCACTAGCTGACTCTACTGACATAGGAATCCGGTGGTATCGACCTCATCTTCCACACAAACACCCATTCTGGCAAAACCTCCGACCTCGAGTCTGACTCTCACGTCAACATTTCTTTCCTGAACAATTCCGGGTCATGGGCCTCCATTTCCGGCACCGCTAGCGTCAGCGATGACCGCAGCCTCGTGAAGAAATACTACACGCCTACGTTGAAGACATGGCTTGGTGATCTGGGAGACGGTACCCATGACGGCAGTGAGAATGACCCCCGCATTGGCATCATCAAAGTGAAAGCCATCACGGCCACATATGCTGTCTCCAAGGGTACCTCCCTGGGAAGGGCTACCGAGATGATCAAAGGGGCCATCACTGGTGAAGTCGCAAACGTCAACGACCTCAGAGAGATTAGTGAAGAGGAGATAAAGCAATGGCGGAGTAGCCACTAAAGGAAAATGATTTCGTGGCTGTCTCTGAGCTGATGCTGACGCCTGCATGCGGCGGTTGAGAGAGACTTGACGACGATGAATGTCCCAATATCCAGTCTTACTCGGTATTTAAGCATGCCGAGAACAACGTGGAAAGGAGAAACCACGAAAAGGGCTTCACCCAACAGATCGACGGTGGAAGAGGAGAATTCTTATTTTCATTTCTTGCCTGCTTTATTGTATGCGTAGCACCCGCCCTGCCGTGAAAGCACTGTACATAAGAGCCCGATGATAGCGCCCGCGAGCCCAAGCAACCTCTGTATCTATCCACGCTGCTGAACAATCCTATTCCCGATCCATTCGGGAGGTAACAATGATACATACAAGCATATACATAATACAGGCGCATACTTTTTGCACAACAATCGAGCAGCTCCAGATCATGCCAGGTGGACAGGGACCCCAAAGAAGCTATCAGAAACATTGAAGGAAGAGTTGAGGAGTCGGTTTGCGACGAAGAGAACAAGGGTATCCAAAAAATTGTATTTTGACAACTCAGTCAGACGCCCCGTGTAAATGCATGTTGGTTGGCTCCAGCATAGATGCGTCGGTGAAAGCGCTCGACGCAGATGAAGGCTCGAGAGAAGATGAGGCGGCCCATGGCCATCTCAGAGCATGATTTCAATCAATCCAACCAAAGAGATGGTGTAAGGTGTTGTACATGGCAATCCGCCGTCTGTTCTCAGTCTGCGGACAGTGACCCGAAGTGTCCGGATGAGATGAACTCGCGTAGTCGACGAACCTAGAGCAGTGGGCAGATGCGGAGCCAAGAAGGGTTTCGGTCGGAAAGATGGATCGAACGTGACCGGGATATGAATAGGGCGTCTTCCATGTGAGGCACTTGCTCACGCCTCCTTCGGTAGTCAAGGCACAGATTGGACAATGCCTCGCCTCAAAAGTGACATCGAGGGCTCAGACACCATATCCCGCCACGAGAGCGGTTTGGCGCTCGATGGGCATCTCTTCGATCGAAAGACTGTCCTACCAGCGAGACCCTTGATCGCCACGGGTACTCTCCCAACGGCTATTCTCCCCGCGGGTACCGTAGTCCCCGCGGCGGCCAGATCTTGAATCACTGTCGAAATCTTGTCTTCGGTCTGACGGTGCCCGACTACCCCGACCGAATGACCCGCGGTTGCCGCCGAAAGAATCTCTCCGTCCTTCGCCTCGGAAGCTTGAACCTGAGCCTGAACCTGAGGCGAGGCCGAAGCCATTGGTCGAGCCTTCATGGGCACTGAGCTCGAGACCTCGGACGCCTGAGAACCCCAGCTTAGCGGCAAACGCACGCGACACGTGCGGTGGCCGCTCCAGGCCGTACCCGAACTTGGCGAGGCTGTTCGCCAGGTTGACCATGGACTGTTTCGACCGTCGCACACCAGATTGGTTCAACGAGGACAGGATGCTCTGGTAAGCTTTCGCCTTGTCGCCGAAAGGAACGCTCCTAATCCCAGACTCGACCATCTGCATGACCTTGCCGGTTTCCACGGAAAGCTGTGTAGGTTGACTCATGTCCAGCTTGGCAGTCTCGAGCGAGGAGTCTTCCGAGATGTTGTGGGCGTGGAGGTCGCGCACTAGCTGTCTAAACTCGTTCCTCTCGTCGTCTTGCAGAATGAGCCAGCCTTGGCCTGGCTTACCTGCACGCCCGGTCCGGCCGATACGATGGATGTAATCTTCCAGAGTCTTGGGCGGTCCCACTTGAATAACGTGCGTCACATTGGGGAAATCCATCCCACGGGCCGCAACGTCCGAGGACACCATGATGGCACTTTCAGCATGTCGAAACGCCTGGGAGTTCTTTGTCCGCTCGGCTTGAGTCAGCCTCGACGACATCTCATAGATCTTGCAGGGAGCCAGGGGATGCGGGTCGAACACCCCGCCTCTCCCACCAGATCCTCCGCGCATGTTCCGCAGAACTTCGTAGCCCATCCTTACTTCATTGATGGTGGACAAGAATACTATCGCTTTGAAGGGCGGATTGTTCGCCGGATCCGCTTTGTGAGCTTGGACGGCCTTGTAGGCAATCTCGGTGATAGCTGGCAGTTGGTTTTCCAGTCCAGGTAGATACACTACCTTCTGCGGTACCGATTCGTGAGTGGCAGCTTCATCAGGATCAACGGTTCGCACAAATTTAAAGTCCTGCCTCATGGTCTTTTTCACCAATCCAACGACAGTTCTGGGCAGGGTGGCGGAAAACATGAGAGTTTGGCGAGCGTTGGCATCTCGTGGAGGCATGTAACTCTGAATCGCCTCGATTTCTGGAGCAAAGCCAATGTCGAGAAGTCGATCGGCCTCGTCCAAGACAAAGGTTTGGATATTGTCCAGACTAACGCCACTGTATGTGTCGGATACAAGGTCCTTGACTCTGCCAGGTGTCCCGACCAGGATGTGGCAGCCCATGCGCTGCATCATCTTCAAATGGTATTTCTTTTGAGTGCCACCGACCGCTGTTTGCACTTGAACTCCGGTTCCCGAAACAACCTTTTTCGCCTCATCGGCAATCTGTTCGGCCAGCTCGCGGGTTGGTGAGATAATGAGGGCCCTCGTGTCGCCAATGGAGGCTCTCCGGGTGTTGAAATTAGGATCCCTCAGCAGTCGTTGCACGATTGGGGTCAGAAATGCCAAAGTCTTGCCTGTGCCGGTCTTGGCCTGAGCAACCACATCCGAGCCGTCTAAGCACTCGTTGATTGTCATGCGCTGTACTTCAGTCATTGTATGTATGCCCATCTTGTTCGCCAAAGTGTTGACGATTCTCTGATCAAGGACTCCAGCTTCGCCTAGCTCGGAAAATTTGCTAAACTCGCGCCGTACCTGAGAGAGGTCTTCTGCCCCTAGGTCTTCCGCGGCGGCATGTTGTTGTCCATATCTAGATGTGGATGAGAAGAGGCTGGCTCCAATGAACCTTGAAGAGTGGACGCGGGTATTTGAGGGTAGCGTTCGGATCAGAGGAGAAAATGAGGAAGTTGAGGGAACGCATCGTAGGGCTCGCAGCACAAGACGGCCCTGTCGGGCTGCACCGTACATATTGACGGCGTTTGCGAGGAGAACACAGCAAAGGCGAAGGGTGAGATTGCGACAGAGACTGTTACGAAAATACCGGATAAGATCAAGGGAGTGAATTGAAGAAACAAGGATGAATGGCTGCCGTAAAGGTGTATGGGTGTATGGCGGTGATGGTACAAATAGGTAGGTACCTAGTTTGATGCCTTTCCAGAATACTTTCTTCGATCCAAAATTTCGAGCCAGGGTCTACTAGAGAAGTTCGGGATGCGCAGCGCGGCGGATGGGGCCAGCTCCAGGCGTGTCCCTTGGCGACGCTAGGCTGCTTCTAGTTGATAGGGGTGGTTAAATGCATCGACCTCATTTGGGCGCTCACCCCGACTGTGCCGCTTTAAACCCCAGCTCCTCCCGCCGCACCCTCCGCCCACCTCCTCACCTTTCCACTCACCTTTACCTCACCCTCGCCGCGACGGTCCCATCTGGCTATGCCGCCCTCCTGCTTGTCGACCACCCCGACTAGGGGCCGCCATCAGCGACGGTAGCCAGGTCCCGTTGTCCGCTGCCTTGCGACAACCCCGGATGTTTGGGGTGGGCATCATTGGCATCACGGCTGTCGCCTCCACGATTAATGCCTGACATGGTATCGATTTGAAGGGTCCGAGATCCGTCAAGGATGAGCATCCATGGTTCTCGAACAGAGGCTCCTTAGGCATCGCCGATCGGGGTCTTGGAGTTGGAATACGCGTCCTCTGTAGTCGCCGACTTGGGGGTCTTAAAAGCCGTATACCTCTAGCTATCGACCAAGGAGGCGTAAGGGATTGCGAGCCAGACTTCCTGGGAACATTGATCGTCTGGTACCCAAGGGCTTCCTCTCTGTAACGATTTACAGTCTACCGAGTAGAGCCGTCAGATCAAGTGGAGTGGGAACGGAAGATAGATCATCGGCCAAAGGAAACACCGAACTATGATACTCGGCGCAGGGATTAGCAGACCCAGTTGAACAGCAATATCCGTGCTCCATCCTGGACCTACAGGAATTAGGAGATGTTCATGGATACTGGGGGGATGCTCAGGCTGGCGGCGTGCTGCCGAGATGAAAGCCAGCAGATCAACAATGTCGAGGACCCAGACCTGACGTTATCAACACTTGGAACCCCAACAGTCGCTCGCTTCCTAATTCCAGATTCCAGCATCCAGCATCCAGCACCCAACACCCAGCGTGGGCAGTTGTCAAGATGTCGGCGGCACCAGCCAAAACACACCTGATCGCGAGCGTCGAGCCGATCCACGCGGGCCAGTTCATGTTTGTGCGCATCCGGACGGACACGGGGATCGTGGGCTACGGCGAGGCGGGCATCTGGGGCCACATTTCGGCGGCGGCGACGGTGATCCAGCGGTTCGGCGAGTACCTGGTGGGCAAGGCGGCGTTCGACATCGAACACCACTGGAACGTGATGCACCGGTTCAGCTACTTCCAGGGCCTGCTGATCAACGCGGGCATCTCGGCCATCGACATTGCGCTGTGGGACATCAAGGGCAAGGCGCTCGGGGTGCCCATCTACGAGCTGCTGGGCGGGCGGTGTCGCAGCAAGGCCCGGGTGTACGGGCACATCCTGGGCGGCGACATCGAGACGATCGTGGACGAGTGCCGGCGCAAGATGGCGCAGGGCTTTAACGCGCTCGGCCACATCAACCCGTTCCTCGACGAGAGCCACGACGCCGTCTACTTCAAGCCGCACGTGCGCAAGATGGACGAGGCTGTGGCCAACGTCCGGCGGCTGCGCGAGGCCGTCGGCGACCAGGTCGACCTGCTGATCGAGGTGCACCGGCGCCTGACCCCGGCCGAGGCGGTCACCTTTGCCAACGCCATCGCCGACACGCGCCCGCTGTTCGTCGAGGATCCCATCCGGCCCGAGAGCGCCGAGGCCATGGCCCGCGTCGCCGCCCGCATCGCCGTGCCCATCGCCACCGGCGAGCGCCTGGGCTCGCTGTACGAGTTCGAGGCCCTGTTCCGCCGCGACGCCGTCGAGTTCGCCCGCGTCGACGTCGCCCTCTGCGGCGGCATCACCGGCGCCAAAAAGGTCGCCGCGCTGGCCGAGGCCCACAACGTCCAGCTCGTGCCTCACAACCCGCTGTCGCCCGTCGGCCTCGCCGCCTGCTTGCAGATCGCCGCCGCCGTGCCCAACTTCGCCATCCAGGAGTACACCACCGGCTTCGAGGCCCTGGCCGCCACCTCCACCGTCAAGCACTTGGGCAGTGATCTGGTCGACCACGTGCCCGTGCCCAAAGACGGCTTTGTCGACATTCCCACCGGGCCCGGGCTGGGCGTCAATCTGCTGGACAACGCCCAATCTATCCGCCCGCCACTCGTCCTGCCCATCACCATGCGGCCACATTACGACGGCTTCGTGGTGGATCAGTAATCGAGTACGTACCGGCACTACGATAATCTCTATCAGTTATTGAAAAGGGGGGAATTTGTCAATAAGCACTTGGGGAGTGATCTGGTCGACCACGTGCCCGTGCCCATAGATGGCTTCGTCGACATTCCCACCGGGCCCGGGCTGGGCGTCAATCTGCTGGACGACGCCCAGTCCATCCGCCCTCCACTCGTCTTGCCCATCACCATGCGGCCACATTACGACGGCTTCGTGGTGGATCAGTAATCGAGTGCACCGGCACTACGGTAGTCTATGTCAGTCATTGAAAAGGGGGAATTGGTCAATATACAGTATACAGAATGAGCCCTTGAATGGTCATCACTTCATAAGCATAAGCATTTCTAGGTGCTAGCCGCCGTGAGCTTCTGTTTACAGTAAAAGTAAACCCTAGGCTGGCAGTGGCCGACGAGTGTCCGAAACAGGCCTAAGCCAACTCCCGGACGCCTCCTTTCACGTTGAGATGCATCAGACTTTAGTATACTCCGTATATAGACTTGGCTCTGGTCAATCTTGCAGCACTCCTCTGGCCTGGTCAACCTTGCAGCACTCCTCTGGTCCGATGTTTCCAATCTTCCCGACCATCTTTTCTCCGCTCCACGAACAGACCATGGTTCAGCCGTCAGTCTTTCGGTGCAAACCTTGATAGAACTGTCGTTCCTCAAAGACCTTGATGTCATCGTCATTCAGAACCCTGCCTTCCTTTGCCGCCTCTTTCCGCCGATGCCTGATGCGCTGGACATCACACTCGACGTTTCTCGTGACCCACCAGGTGTAAGCATTGACAAACCAGGCGGTGATGACGAAGGACGCACAGATGGCAAAGCTGTTGCGGTAGCGGTTGTGTTTCCATTTCGACCGAAAGAGTTGTGGGCCAATGGCACCGCCGCACTGAGCGAGGCCATTTGAAATGCCAATCGAGACGGCCGTCCGCGTCGCACCGCGCAGGTTGGCAGTGCGCCATGGGTAGAAGATGGGGAAATACATCCAGTAGAAGGCGGTGGCGATGATGCAGGCCGCGTAGATGCCGCCTCGGGAAGAGATGGTGAAGAAGAGGATGAAGCAGACCACCATACATGAGAGATCAAGCATGGCGAACAGCGGACGCGTGATGTAGCCTTTCTTCATAAACCAGCCGGCAAAGATGCAGGCCAGCACGGCTGCTGCAGAAGGCGGAATGATGAGCAGCTGGTTCCGCGGCAGTTTGGCAAAGCCCAGGTCGGTGACGATGGTCGGCGTATACCACGTCAGTCCGAAGCCGCCGAGATTGACAAAGCCCTGACAACCGGTGAAGAGCCATGTCATGGGGTCGGTGAGGGACTGTCGCACTTCTTGCCAGCTGAACGCCGGTTCCGCCGTGCGTGGCGCGTTTTCCGACAGACGGGCTTCGATGAAGTCCTGTTCACGCTCGCTGAGCCAGCGGGCGCTTGTTTTGGACTTGGGATAGTCCGGCCACAGGAAGTAGACGACGATGCCGAAAGCAATAGTAGCCACGCCCTCAATGAGGAAAACCCTGGCCCTGGTCAACACGACAGTGCACTTGAGCAGGATGGCGGGCGGGCACTTACCATCTCCATGCACTCATGCCGCACCGACCGTCCAGGTAGCTGACGCCGTACACTAACAACGATCCAATGATGCCGGAGCAGTTTTGCAGGCAAGTATACCACATGACAGGCTTGTGCATGTCTTCGGTGCGGTACCAGCTGACCAGTTGGGCGAAGTGCCCCGGCAGAAGCCCCGCCTCCATCAGACCCATGAAGAATCGGGCTGTGTAGAAGCCCTCTTTGCCCTTGAGAGCGGCATGGCAGGCCAGAATGGTGCCCCAAGACACCAAGATCCGAGCATAGTAGCGATGGGGAAGCATTTTCTTCATCGTAGCCACCATGGGCGCCTCGAAGAAGATGTATCCGAACTATCCTTTCTGTCAGTGCACGTCTTGAGCCATCGGGTGCGATTTCACACACGTAATAGAACGTCTGAACCCAGTTGTACTGATCCGCGGTCATATGAAGCTCCTTGAGGATGTTGGAGGGTTGGCCGACTTGCAACACCTTGACGGATGCGGCACTGGCCGTGTCGATGCTCTTGCTGCAACCCCTTTAGTACTCGACCGTCAGAGGAGGAGAAAGGGACAAAACCAACGTCATGTGCATCAGGCCCAAGAGAAGCAGAAAGTGGTAGTCGATCTTGCGCAGGATCTTCTTCTCCTCCTCCAATGTGAAGGTGGCCAGGAACGCAGCCCGTTCATCCTCGGTTTGCTTCTGATGGACCAATCCATCTTTTGGAGCCGATGTCACGGCAGGGTATTGTTTTTCACTGTCGAGATCAAGAGCCGAGACGCTTGTCGAGATGTCTACCGGAGCGGGCATGATTGTGATCGGCGCAACAGGGGATTTCTGATATGGAACTCATGGGCCGAGAGTTGCCAGATCATGCCAGCCATATAAATACCGCCTGGTGGTATACATGGATTGACTGGTGTCTTGGTTGCAGTATGTCGAGTGCCTGGGCATACAGCGGTACCCGCCAGCTCGAGCACGCCAGCGGCCGATTGTCCTTAGCATCACAGCCTGGGCGGCAGCTCCGCTTCGTGCGAAGACCCCGGGTTGCGTGATTCGATTCTAATATGGTGGAATTGTGCTTTTCCTGCGTCAAAATCTTCCCATCTTTAAATGTAAAATGGACGCATATTCCACTTTGCCCAAGCTAGATATTCAACATCGGACTATCCTTTGTCGGCCAAAAGATTGGCCGCGTTGCGTTTGCCCGCAGACCCCTGTCGCTCGCGGAAAAACGAGGCTGTCACTTGGTGCGACCGCAGGGATGCCAGCCAAATCAGCAAGGAAGTCAGGGTCGCTATCGCAGTCGTCCTCGGCTTGTTTCGCATGTCGTGCGAGAAAGCAAAGAGTGCGTGAAATGGCCTCATTTCCCACCATTGATCCGGCGCTGACGACTGTCTGGAACGTAGTGCGATGGCAACAGGTGGGAATCCTCTACAGGCTTCTGCGCCCAGGCTGTCAGTAGACCTTAACAGGCCATTGTCGACAACGTCTGACTCAGGTACTTTGGGTTGCAGTGCCCCTTGCGTCTAGTCAGACGGTACCGTTACTCATGGACATTGGCAGCCGCAGGCTCTTCACTGCACTATATATGAAAAAGAATTTGTCGAGACTGACCTGAATGGTGACTTCCCACAGACCAGTATGTGCTCGTTGCCGCGCGGGAGGACAAACCTGTGTCTGGCCGGTCAAGCGCCAACGGTAAGAAGGGAGCTCTTTGCCAATTGCGGTGCATAGCTATAATCCTGGACATCAAGCGAATACTTGCCCTTGTGTACTCGGCTGATTCGATGTCTTCTTAGAGGGCCAGCCAAAGGTTATGTCGAAAGATTGGAAACCCGACTCCACAGAACAGAAACCCTACTCCGGCATCTGCTTGCCGAAACCTCGAACGACGTCCTTGAGTCTTCCTTATCAAATGCTGTGAATCCACCTTTCCGGCAATATTCCAGGACCAAGGCAGTTAACGCTTCCACAGAACCTTGAAACTTCAGAAATCGATTCGATGTCGTTGAACTCCGAGGCCAAAAAGGCTTTGATGGAATCTTGGTCGCGCCGACCGTTACTCACGGTGGCTGATATCAGAGCCTGGAGCCAAGAGTATAGTGACGTGGTGGCAGGTATTGCCGTTGGGAAATGCGCCCAGGGTCCCACGAGTGAGAAGGATAGTCGACCCTCGACTCCGGAGGTTTCCGGCTCCATTAAACCATCTCACGATGCATGGACAGACCAGTTCCGAGAATACGGTACGCAGCAGGGCTTTCACGATCACTCTATAGAGCTTGAGGCTGCGGCCACAAGCAGCGCGCCATCTTTGCCTCTGCCTGGTGCCGTCCAACAAGAAAATTGGCCCGTTTGGAGCCCGAACGGAAGATTTGGCTTAGCCAAAGATTTCGAAGAGGCTTTCATCTGGTGAAGCCATGTCGGACAACGAGGATCCAGACTTCGCGCGAACCCAATAAATTCCAACAAGCCTGCCTTCCATACTGCTGCTAGGTATTATCGAATCCATCAAGCTGCTCTCCCATTGGCAAGAAAGTCCCAGCTGAGATTGCCGAACACGCCGCTTGTGTCTGAGAGGTTACCTTCGGTAACAGGTAGCGGAATGATTTGAGTTCGATCTAGGTTGTTGAATTGTTCAATATCAATATCAAAGCTTGGCCCCGTGTAATCCTGGAATCGTTCGCTTCCGTTGGTCAAATCTGGCTGCGCCTCGTTGGCGAAAGAACCGTGGTGGTAGTGATGCGTGTGGTAGGTATCTGAGCCCATCATCCTAGCTGATGCTGTGAGAGAGGGCAACAGATGATCTTGATTGTTGGGTCGACTGGTGTATCTTTGTCGCTTGGGGGCCCGTTCATCTCCATAAGCCACATCTATGTTCTGAGATATCGAGGACGGTTGGGTCGGGAGGTCCTTTGAAGCAGAAGTTGAAAAGAAATTTGTCGTCGGAGACGGGACACCCTCTGCCTGAGACTTCAGAGCATCAAGCAGCATGTTGATGGATGCATGGCATCGTCGAGCGTTGGCCCATCTTGTTCCCATGTCCTGCAGCAAAGAAAGACAAACGTCGAGATCGCTGCTCCTGTCAGTCTAATGCACCAGAAGACGAGGATCAAATCACGTACAGATAAGTCTTTAGAAGGGGATAGAGCCTTAACTTGCAGGCAAGAGCCAGAACAAGCCCTGCAGTCCATACGCCTGCAAGCAGTCCCGGCCAGGGCAAGAAGTCCTTCTGTTTAACATGATCCTGGACAGACCTAAGAATGGCTCTGCTGGAATTGATGCAAGTCTGCAAGCTGGACCGAAAGTCTGGGCTTGTGGCGGGGAGTGATAGAAATGGCCTGTTGATAAGAATGACAGAATGGTGGTACAGAAACTTGAAGAAAGGTGCCAAAGTGGGCTTGGGTTGGCCAGAAGGAACAATTTGGTCTTCTTGAAGATCGTTAGGCAGAGCATTCCACCATGCATGCACCTCGGAAGTCAAGTCAAGCACCTTATCCCTGCTTATCACCCGGTTCCTAATGGCTTTGTGAAACAGTGACAGGGTCTGGCTGGTGAGGCGAGAGCATGCAACAAAATTGTTGACTATCTCTTGACCCAATTGTCTTGGGTGCCTCCCAGGTTCGGATTCTAGAGGAGACACCGGGTCGACGGATGTACGAGTGAGGACATCTTGAGCCTTGGTCGTCCCTAATGTCGGGTGATCCAGTGGTAAATGTGCCAACACTTCTTCCGGCGAGCTCACTTCTGTGTGGCGAGTCCGTACTGGCCGGTGCAACTCGGCCGTACCGGGCGGGCAAATATCAATATCTGACTCACTCATGATAAAAGGCATTCCAAGCGCCTGAGAGAGGTAGCGATCGATGGCGTACGCACTCCAAAACACTCTTTTTCTCATGTCACAATGATAAGCAGATAGCTGTGCAGAACGAAAAGGGCATCGGTGAAACCCTGCAGCCACCAACGTCTTGAAAAGCAGGCCACCGACGGCGGCCGCGTCTCGTAAAAACATCTTCGATAGAAAATAGAGCTGCATCGCTAGCAAGGCTTGAAGAGACAGCAGGTCATGGGCTGTCGCAATATATCCCGCCCAGGAGAGTAGAGTCGCATTAGCATCGATTCTGCACTGAGGCGGCAGGAAATTGCGGTCCGTGGTGGTTCCCAGCGCCGAGATGTTGAATACGCATTGGTAGATAGCCATTCGACAAAGTGACTGCCGAAAAGAAGTCTGTCGCACGGTCTCGACATGGAATTGATCGGTATAGAGTCTTTCCATGTCGTCGAGAAAAGAAGGGCCATGCAGAAACGGGAAGAGGGGATGCCAGGTGCGAAAATAGACTTGGATCATTTCCCTGGCGAGCTCTTTGGGAGGCGATACCCCCATTCCCTGATCATCAATGCCGTATATTGTTGTCGATGCCGGGGCCCGCTGGCTCGACCAGGGCCGTCTGAAATCATGGTCATTCCGAATGGAAGAGATCTCCGAGTCGAAAAAGTAGTCCTTGACAATCTCAGGCTCTTGGACATTGTCGTCGTCCTGACCACTCTGATTCGAGTCGACCGGTATCTTTCCAAATGTTCGAAATACCGTGTTGATGAAGAATACTCCGCTGGAGCTCCCAAGGAATTCACTTTCATTCGGGTCTGAAGCGGCGAGAGAACCAACTTCAGTAGGTCGTATTGGAGTCGAGTCCATCGACAACAGCAAGGCCGTGAGTTCTCTACCTAGAGAGAAAGCGTGTTGACTGAATGACAAGGACGTGGTACCTCATGCTTCCGCACATATCAACACGGAAAACAGGGTAGGCGCAAGCACGCGATTCGTGAAGTCGATTCGTTCAACGTTCCAGGCGACAAGTCATTACCGTATGCAAGAGCTTCATCCACGAATGACGTCCGACATTCCGCGGAAATTGCTTGTCATGACAGCAAATCTGGGGGCTATATTTGCCAATACCTGTATGTCTATTACAGCCTGGAGTAATATTGTTTCAAATGACAATTCACCAAACAGCAAGTTAGCCGGAGACACTGGACCTACCAAGGTACCGATCATTATGATGGGCGGCATGCGAGGCTACCTAATCATGAGAAGCGACATAGGAGATGGGCACTACCACCTACATATAGGTTTAGTATCCCTACCTAAGGTAAGGTTGCTCAGTACTCCTTACCAAGTATGGTATTTAATCACATATTGCATGTCACGTGAACGCGGCTGAGACGGCTCGTGCATGCTATCATGGTGCTATCAGCACCACCAGCACCAGTGGCTCAAAGCAATCCCAGTGGCTCACCCCGTGCGTGCTACTCGTACGGAGTACTCCGTACTGAGCATCAGATAGATATCCGAACTGCTTTTTGTGTCCTGGAGGGTAGAAATGCAAGACTAGCAGCCCGTTCATGAAGCGAATGCCATGCGAGCTGTCGTGCCATCAGGGGTGGACGGATAGTAGGAACGCACTCTGTACGGATACGCTGTTCTCTGTATCTGTCGTTGAAAGGCGTGCTCCAAAAGCCAGGGCCACTGCGGGGGACGCTGGCGAATCACCCAAGGCTTAACTGGCGCCGATCAAGTCCGTAAGCATTTGCTGCAGGGCTGATTCGCCACTGCAATGCCCGCACCGCCTCCTAACCTGCCCCCCACCACTCACCCATCGACGACCACGACATCCCTATATCACGGACATTCCCTCCTTCCTCGGCTCACTCGTTCCGTCTCACTTTCCATCTGACTGTTGTTCTTCTCATCGCTGGACATCTGTCACACCCGCAACTCATATCCCAGACGTCCCAGCTATCACAATGGCACCACCTACGGCCACGTACACGGAGACAACCACTCCCTCCAAGGGTTTCGACACGGCCGATGCGCAACCCGAAGGCACGGCACCCAACGAACCTAAGTTGAAGCAAGGCGAAGCCGTGATCCAGCTGCAGAAATTCCCCAGCCCACCCCGCTTCACAGACAAGTACGAGGAGCGAGAATATCTCAAGGGTCGCCTGGCACTGGCCTTCCGACTATTTGGCAAGTACGGCTTTGACGAAGGGGTCGCGGGCCATATCACGCTGCGCGATCCCGTTGATCCGCATAAGTTCTGGGTAAACCCGTTCGGTCTGGCATTCAGCCAAATCAAACGCTCAGACTTAATCCTGGTCGACCATGAGGGCCACGTTGTCGACGGGGGACCAAACCGTCTCCTCAACACCGCAGCATACATGATCCACGCAGCCGTCCACAAGGCCCGACCAGACGTTCTCTGCGCAGCCCACTCGCACAGCATCTACGGCCGAACGTTCTGCACTCTTGGCCGACCCATCGACATCACCACGCAAGACAGCTGCGCCTTTTACAATGACCTGGCGGTCTACAACTCGTTCAAAGGCATCGTACTGGCCAAGGAGGAGGGCGAGAATATTGCCCGGGCGATCGGCAACAAGAAGGCCTGCCTACTGCAAAACCATGGTCTGCTGACCGTCGGCCAGACCATTGAAGCCACCATCTTTTGGTTCGTTTCCCTTGAGAAATGCTGCCATACGCAATTGATGGCCGATGCCGCCGTCGCTGGCAGAGGAGGCGAGACTATCAAGATCGACGAGGAAGATGCCGTTTTCACTTACAAGAGCGTTGGCACGCCTCGAGCGGGCTGGTTCAGCGCCAAACCTATGTTTGATGTTATGGCCCAGGAAGTTGGTGATGAGTACTTGCAATGAATGACCAAAGGAGCGATGGAGCGATGACATACTCCGTACTGTTAGTTAACTTGGCTTGGACTTGAGTTAGTCAAGATCTGCCTCCCTCGACCGAATGCACGTTTTCTGTTTCCCCTAGGTATAGGCATTCTCTGTAGACCTCGAAACCTCAACGACACCGTCCCCTCGCTGGATGCTGAAGGACTCTTGAATCGTACATGCCTGAGATCTGGGCCGCGGCCGTTCGCGGCAAGCACGATTCTGCCCCGGAGAGTCGAGAGGGGCAAATGTGGGGTTTGGGTGTAGAAGTACCCGACATGAATGGAGTATGGAGACAATAAACGAACCTAGGCATAACATACAGACTTCCCCGACCGAGACTTGAATGGACTTGTTTTCTCGCAACCATAACTAGGTCAAGCCTGCGTCTGAGGTCGTCGAATCCTGCATTGGCCGATTCTCTGACTGGTGACCAAGTCGGGGTTGTCTCAGGTAAATATCTATCTCTGTGGTGCGGTATACGAATATAGCATCACATCCCACATCCCGACCTGACCTTGACCATGCCCTCCAAACTCACTGCCGTTTCGGCCCTCCTCGCCGCCGCGGCGTTGTTGTACCAGTTTTTCCTAAAGGACTTCCTCTTCGCCACACTCGGCTTGGGCCGCACCGTCCTTTCTGTGTCCGAATTCCCGTACAGCTGCCACCGCATCCACGGCGATCCGAACATCCAGGCATGCGAGGACATGTGGCTGGATGAGAAGTCTCGGACGCTCTTTCTCGCGTGTTCGGACCCAGTGGCTAGGAAACACTGGATGCCAAAGTAGGCATTTGCCCGTCCAGATCCGTTGATGTCAACCTTCAGACTGGCTGCTCAAGGGGCAGCACCATTGCATCACTTATATGCCATTGTTTGACCTCTGAAGCTGGCCCGCGACCCATGTACTCCCACACTAGACATTCCACATTACCGTTTGTATAAACCCTTCGTTTGCACAGTCTGCCACCGCCGTCTTCTCACTTTGCTATTGGACTTGTTAGAACGATACTGATTCGTTCGTGTGCCAGTATACACCGCCTAAACGCGTCGGGTCGAGCATTGCACGACCATGTGGTTGCCTTGAACATTGATAACCCGTCAAGCGAAGGGGGATTCACTTACCGTGTGCTCCAGACACCAGGGTTCTCGGGTGTCCATGGCGACGGCCGCATCCATGTCGTGGGTCTCACTGGAAGCAGTTCCGCTTCTACTTCCGCAGATGCAAACGGCTTGGAGATCCAGTTGTGGCTAATCAACGCGCGGCCTTCGGTTGATCCCCTGACAGGGGAGTTGCTGGACAATACGGTTGTGGGAGGAAATTCTACTATCGAGCTATTCACGACTGAGCCGGACACCGATAGCATGAAACACATCAAGACGTTCGCGGACCCCCACATCGCGACGCCAAATAACGTCGCCCTGGCCGAGGGTGGCGGGTTCTTCTTCACCAATGATCATGGGCTGCACAAGGCTGGCTGGGTGAGTACTCGCAGGGCTTAGGAGGCCGCCTGAGATGACCAAATAGCTGCTGATCCTCTTTTCAAGCAACACCATCTATCCACTATCCTGGCTACTGGCGACGTCTCTTACTGTTCGGCCAGTGGAGACTGCAAGCAAGTGGCTTCAGGGTTCAAGTTCCCCAACGGTCTCCTTCTGGGTTCTGATGGGCTGCTGTACGTTCCCAGTGCTGCCGTCGGGGGTATCACCGTGTTCCAACCCGGCTTGAATGGTTCAGTGAAGAAGGTTCACCATATTGATCTCAACTACCCCATTGACAATCTCTCCGAGGACGCAAATGGCGATATCTTCGCAGCGGCCATGCCGAAGGTGCTTCAGGGAATGGCTGCTTTTAACGATCCGTTGAATGCGCCCACCGCTCCTGCAACCGTTTGGCGGGTGAGGAGGCTGAACAGGGACGTCACAGACAAATATGATTATGAACTTGTGAAAGTCATTGAGGATGGCGCCGGTGAGGTGTTGCCCAGCATGACGACTGTGATCCATGATGCCTTGACGGGGAGATTGTTCATGAGTAGTGAGTTCCATGTGGAAGTTCCAAACCAGTGCGAGTGGCTCTAACCCTTTTACCAGGCGTGCTGTCACCGTTCATTACGGTCTGCGAGAAGCTATGAAGGCCTCGAAGTCTAGGGTGAGGGACTGACGAAGTTGAAGTGCGCAGACTTCCATATGACCAACCCGCACCGAGCAGTCATTGGAGATGCGTTGTAACAAGCATGGTATAGCGTAGTATCCATATGCAGTCGCTCGACAGAGAAGGTCGTCGTCCCTGGCGATCCAGTGCCATCGACGTCAGAAGGATGTGCATATTCAGGAACAGCTGTGCTAGTAGGACGGTACCTACCTTAGGCACCTACGGAGTATAGGTATGTAGGTACGTAGCTAGGTGCCTAACCATCGGTGTCCGAGCCTGCGCCCTGGGCCCTGAGCCCCTAAGCCCTGAATATGACGGCGGTCGGCGGCACAGAACCCCGATCTCCGTCATGCTTGCGCCTGCGCCTGCGCTCGCAGTTACTCGTAGGTATGGAGTACGGAGCATCGTCTGGTCCTCTCTTCTCTCGCTCCAGTCTATCAGAGTCGATGAACGATCAGCATCCCCCATTCATCCAATAACGATAATGATGACCTCGGCGGCTCCTATATCGCCCCCATTAGGTGCCCATCCTCCTGAATGGAACGGGTCTTGCCTTTGTGGACCGCGCAGTCCAGCACGATGGCCTCAGGGCCCCATCCCACCTGTCACTAGTACTCAAGAACCAGACCACTTGGCAAGCCACAGTCGTAATCGACCAAGTCACTGCTTGTGCTTGGTGGTGCTGGATCTCGCGGGGTGTGGCGTACGGATCACCGTCGAAACCCAAATCGACGACGCGCTTGCAGGGCTGAGGGCTGATTCCCCTTTTGTGTCTGTGCCACCTGTCCGGCCTACGGAGTAGAGATCGAGGCGCTCTGATTCGAGTAAGATCATCACCGCACAACTCTTCCTGATCGGCCGTCGGGATCGCAGGGGATCGCAGACTTGAATAGACTCAATAAGGCCGCCCATTGACCTCGTATCTCTATATATCTCACCGTCGTTCCCGCATTTACTGACCCTGCTAACACCTCAAGTCTTACTCTTGCCCTTGTCCCCGTCCACAGGCTCCTACTTCGTACCTACATATCAGGCTTATTACGCTAGCTTTCTCAAGACATGTCCTCGTCAGCGCTCCCTCCCACCATTGTCATCAACACTCCCGGAGCAGCGACTTCCTCAGTGTCAGCGGCCCGCCAAACACCCTCCGCCTTTTCCTCGGTGTCAGCGGACCCCACGCCTCCCAAAGCGAGACCACAGAAACCCGTCCTCGTCCAGTCATGTTATCTTTGTGACGAACAGAACCCGGGCGACTTCTCGCCTACCACCAAGTACCTCGAGACGTGCCTTCTCTGCTCGCGGTATTTCTGCCCCATCCACAAGTCCGAGAGTTGGGACCAAGTCTGCAACATCAACCACTCCAGCTATTACCATGAGTGCCTGGAAAGGGCGCGCGAAGAGCTGGCTGCCCAGGGCAAAGACACCGACACCAACAAGCGCGTGCTCGCCGAAACGCTGATCAATGAGGGCATCTATCCCAGCCTGGGCGAGCGCGAGAAGGCCATTTTCACCACCAGCCCCGTTAGCGATGGTGAGTTGCGTCCACGACTTTCAAATCCCAGTCGCTCCCCTATGATAGACCTGGGGTGTTTCCTTAGCTAACCGTTTTGCATAACAGCCAAGATCCAGGAAATTGAAAGTTTCCGCAGTCTCGATGCCGCCTTGGCTGGCACCAGCACCGAACCGACGAGCCAGCTGATTGAGGAGCGGGATGTGGTTGGCGCCGACATTGCCGTCTAAGACACGGAACCCATCACTACACCCAGAGCTTGTTTTGCTTTCTGTATCAGGATGGTCGTTGCGAATATGATGATACCCCAAACACCTCGTCCTCGTCCTGCTGAGTACTCTATAAATCAGCGATACTATCATGTGCATGGTTACTCGAATGGTCTGCTCCTTAGGCTTGCAGAAAGATGATGGAGATGCACTGTCGGTGCAGGAGCCTTCAAGAAAGAAGGGGTGAGAGATGACAAGAAGGAATCTCGCCATACGCAGATCTTTGGTCAAGGTTCGACTGGTCGAGCACAAAGGCCATATGTGCCGACTTGGAAATGTGAAGACCCCTTTCAGAGGACCATTGCAATTCGTGATGCTAAACCCAATTGAATTGAATCCAAACCATGGCCGTGCCAGAACACCTTGCTCCGTATCCTACCCCTTCCCAATGCCTGCGAGTCATAAAAATCCCCATGATTCCTTTCCGTGATTTCCACTTTAGGTCAACTTCCGACTTGATCTCAAACACAGACAATGCTCTCCAAGACGCCCATTGCCCTCTGGCCTTCTCGTTCGAAGATACCCACTACGCGCTCTGCCTCGGCTCGCAGGCCCGCTTCCGCCTGTTCGGCAATATACTCAATCCACTCCTGTACCGTCAGGGATTCCTCGTGCGTCGACAATGTGCCGCCCGTAAGTGCGACAAGATCCGCGGGCTGAGGGGTCGTTGATGATTGGAAGATGAGTTCTACGTCGGAGGATGCCCAGGCTGGAACTGGTGTCCCGGGAGAGGACGGTGCGAGGGGAATAGTCTGTACGTGCGCCACAGACACATGCGCTGACGCAGGTTGCGCGCTAGGAGGTGCATTTTCGATATCTGATGGAGGTGATGGGCTGTGCTGTGTCGGAGAGCGAATGGCCTCGGCTTGCGGTTGAATGGCAATGGTCGCTTTGGGAGTCGCTGTTGACCTCCTCCCAGGCGTCCGCTGTCTTGTCTTAATAGGCGTGGGAGAGGTCTGCGGAGGGGCGCCAACGGGGCTTAGCCGTATCATTTTATCAGGTACCCCGGGACTGCCTGGTATAGTGGGGTAGGCCACATCAGCAGGTGGGCTGGGCAAGCCTTGCGGTCGTGAGATGGCAGAGGGCTGCGGTCGCGTATCTTCGGGAGGTATCGAAACCTGTTCCGCCTCGACTTCTTCGTGAGCTTGTGCTTCTGCAACATCAAGTTCATGTTCAGGCTCGGGCTCGGCTTCAGGCTCGGCCTGGCCTTTTTTGGTCTTTGTTGACCTTGTTGTCTTGGTCCTTTTCGCCTTCGTGGCCTTTGCTCTGCCTCCGGCCCCTTTCCGTTTGCCTTTGGTAGTTGCGGTCGAAGCCGTGGACATTGTGGACATAACTGAGATCTCGCTGGCGTCAATTGATTCGTCCAAGTCCGGTATTTCCATGATGCTTGGAGCTTCGGATAGCATTGTTGAGTTAGACTGAGTGGACAGTCTTGTCGAGGCTTTTGATGTCCGCGACGCTCTTGACGCGCGACCTTTCTTTGCTTTGGGCCGTTTCGATGGCGCAGTTGTACCAGCGAAGTGGAAGAACGGACACTCAGGAGATCGACGGTAATGCTCGCTGAAAGGATTGTCCTTCGGCTCCCACCCGTCTACAGATAGCTTGCAATAGACGCAGCTGACAAAGTCGTCGCTGTCGGGTGTGGGAACATAATGCCAGCCTGCTTCCACCATTTTTTCAACTTTACATGTCCATCCACGCTTGGACTCGTGCGGCCATCCTATTGAGAAGGTGCTCCTTCGCGCGTCTGTAATTTGTGGCCCCGTCGGGTCTTCCATATTGTTCTTATCCCAAGTAGCATCTTGTGCAATGCTCATCAACACGGCCCAACCGCAGTCATCCGAGTGTTTCAAATGTTCTTGCACTGGATCATCATCAGGCTCCCATCCACCAAGCGCTCTCTCGCAAAGGAAGCATATGGTGTTATCATTGCTCGAGCTGGAGGGTTTGAAGTAGAAGCCCGCTCTGGCGAGTTCTTCTGGTG
Source organism: Capronia epimyces CBS 606.96 (assembly GCF_000585565.1). Lineage (NCBI taxonomy): Eukaryota > Fungi > Ascomycota > Eurotiomycetes > Chaetothyriales > Herpotrichiellaceae > Capronia > Capronia epimyces. The sequence continues at coordinate 1,846,994 of NW_006912908.1, forward strand.
TCGGTGTTTTGTGGGGCCATCCTAATTTTGAGCGCTTTGAGGGCTTTTCAAAGGTCGCCAGCCGTGCTTCCAGTGTAGCAAACTCCATTGAGTCGGTTGTTGGTTGTAATAGTTGTCTAACAAAGGTTGCTGCTCGTCGCAGTCGCTTTTGTTTGTTGTTGCCGAATGCGAACATCCAGCGCCGCGTCAGGCTTGGCAGACGACAGGCCCTCAGGCCTCCTCCCGGCATACCTTCCCCTAATCCCTCACTGCATCTCTATAGCAGCAAGCTTTCCTCCAAGAATGGCAGCCAACCATGACGCAAGGTGAGAGTCGGACATATTGTATGGAGTACGTGGACCCAGCAAATGGAACGCAGACAAGCTCGAATGATCCAGCAACACAGCCTCTGGTGGTCTCATAGCGAGTAGCAGATCCGAGAATGGTTGTAGCCCCGAGAACAAACAGTCGATCACTTCAAAGATGTCCATGCGAGTCGTGCCCAGTGTCTTGGGCAAGAGAGGAATCCAGGATATTTGCGGCGCATCTACGCGACTCCCCCTGCTCATAGCCTCCAGACGGCTGCCTGCTACTTATGGCGCTCGCGGTTATGCTAGTATCGGCGAAGAGGGCAGACGAGACACTGGACCACCTCCAGGATTCAACAGCGCCAACGCAAGGCAACCCTCGAGCTCTGCCTCCTCGTCCTCCACGGCGCACTCTTCCCCGAGCAGTTCCAACGCATCCCAGAAACAATCTCCCTCTGCCGAATCTACCAGCTCGAGTGCTTCCTCCTTAAGCACGCATGACTGGGAGGACAACCCCGACCTCAGTATATCCAAGTTCTCCGAACTGCCAGGGAAGGATTTTGGAGTCAATCAACATATACTCATCAATGAAGAGTTCAAGGAAGCCTTGCGGCAAATACTCTGGAAGTTTCGAGCACCGATCAGATATGCCTTTGCGTACGGTTCGGGTGTCTTTCCCCAGAGCTCGAACCAAGCGGGTGGGAACGCAACTCTCCACCCCTCGCCTCCTGAAGCAATCACCAAAGTTCAAGATGGCAATCAGAAGATGATTGATTTCATATTTGGTGTCTCATATACCCAACATTGGCACTCACTCAATCTGCAAGAACATCGGGATCATTACTCTACCGTCGGTTCTCTGGGATCATACGCTGTCTCAAAGATTCAAGACTCTTTTGGAGCCGGTGTATATTTCAACCCCTACGTCACCGTCAACGGAACGCTGATCAAATACGGAGTGGTCAACCTAGACACCCTGTGCAAAGATCTTTCCGAGTGGAACACTCTCTATCTGGCCGGTAGACTGCAAAAGCCAGTCAAAATCTTGCGAGACAACCCTGCTGTGCGACTGGCGAATCAGGTCAATTTGATTGCCGCTGTGCGCGCAGCGCTTCTCCTTCTGCCTCCTGAATTCACCGAACAAGAGCTTTACTCGACAATCGCGGGGATTTCGTACATGGGAGATCCGCGGATGAGTATTGGCGGGGATGATCCTCACAAAGTCAACAACATCGTCAAACACCAGCTCCCCAATTTCCGCCGTCTTTACGCGCCGTTGATTGACAACCTGCCCAACATCTCTTTTGTTGATTCCGTATGTTCAAGGAGAGACTGGATGGATGATCCCACGGTAAATGCCAAACTGGCCCAGAACATGGACCCTGTCACACGCGGACACATGGTTCGCCGCCTGCCCAGTGCCTTCCGAGAGAAACTGTACTTTGAGTACCAGTCTAAGTTTAATATTCCGCGCGGGGAATTCATGAAGATGCTGGAACAAACAAAGGACGAAGACCCGAACAGGATTCGGAAACGCGAGGGCGGACCCTTCGAACGACGAATAGCCGAAGACAATGAGGGTGGTGGTCTACGAGAAGAAGTTCGACAAGTCATTGAATCGACCGTCCGATGGCCGAGCCTTATGCAGAGCATCAAAGGGCCCATCACCGCAGGGGTTGCGCGGAGCTGGCGCTATGTAAGGGAGAAGAGAGAAAAAGCCAAAAAAGGAGCACTTGCAACGCGTCAAGAGAAGAATAAGTAAGATGGTAGATACTCACAGCCTGCATCGGACGTGTTGGATATGGAGCACTACAGAAAGGCGCTACAAAAGACAAATAAGCAGGTATATTCCTGTCATGTATATATTGAACCTAGTTTGGTTTGGAAGCTGAGGAGCAGCTACTTTCCTTGCCCCAATAGAAAAGTCGACTGGAACTGTGTGGACGATATAAGTTGGACGACCGTTTCGATCCATTTGATAAGGCTGCCTTGCCTATATCCCCTGAATAATGTGATTAGATTATCTCGCACATCGTCTTCGGGATATTGCTTGCCAGTTGCCCGCCCACACTGCCATCATTGAGACTCAATTCTTAGAAGTTATTACAACTTCTCTGCCCCGTTGCGAACCCCAACATGGTCCTATGCCTGTGCCTGTGCCTGTCCCTTGGCCAATTTCCACCCTGCCTTCCAGAAGACGTAGAGGGGAACGCCAATGCTCCACGCGTACGCCGCGGTACGGAGGTAACTGGCCCGCTCGCTCCGGAGCGTCATGTACAGAACGCTGTACAGCACCCGGGCGGTGAGGTACTCTGCGGCGCAGACGTTGAGGTCCTTGGCGTTGAGGTTGGTGTAAGTTCCTGCGATCTAGGGGAACAAATAAGTGGTTGTCAGCTTTCTCAACTTCTGCATACATATAACATAGATCCAACATCCCAACATCACAGGGTCCCAGAGTTCCAACACCCTAGGGCCCCAACACCCCAGAGCCCCAACGTCCAACGTCTCGGGACCAAGGCGCACGTACCATGGCAGCCGCAAACAGCGGGAAGCCCTCCAAGGCATTCAAGTGACATCCACGTGCTCGCCAAAGCATGTCGGCCGTCTGCTTCGATAGCGTGGGCGCCAGCCGCTCCAGATTCGCTCGCGGCGTGAGGTTCGATGCGGCATAGTTTGTCGCGGTCATGAGCTTGGCGAACATGTACAGGTGCGGCGGGTAGGCCAGGGCGTAGGAGATGGGAATGGCGTGGAGTGCGAAAGCTCGGGTGGAGAAATATGATGAGGGCGAGACCGACGGCGACGGCGATGACAAGGGAGTGCGCAGCGAGGAGGCAGAGGCAGGGAAAGGCTTGGAAGACTGCACTGAAGGTGTGAAGGTGGAGGTGGAGGTGGAGGTGGAGGGCATGGTTGATAGATCACAACTGATGTTCAAGTTTGACACTGGAGGTTATTGTGGCAATCAGATCGGGGAGGAGAAGGACAAGTCAAGACAAGCTGAATTTCCAGACTGGTGAGAGATCAGAAGGTGAAGAAAAAGGCAAGACTTGATATATATATATATACTGTCATGGCCTTGGAGACTGTTATTAGCGATGAAGAGCTGGATGGCTGTGGGCAGGTAGGGCCAACGCTTGCGTCGCAGTAAGTACTGCAGGCTTACACTGGGTTGGACGAAACGATATGCCTACCCCAGACTTACCTTCAGGCATGCCATGTCCATGTTTCCCGTGATGCTTGCTTTGTCACATCGCATAACGCGAGGCTGTTGATCTGACGCCACGCATCACATAACACATAACGCCTACAAGACCATCACGTTAGGTACTAGGCGGTAGGCCGTAGTGTAAGGTAAGGTCGTGGTCTTCACTCCTACGGGCCAAGTTGATGGGATAGGATTGAACTGCACTTACATGAGGACAACCACATGAGAGCTCGAGGATGGATAGATAGGCAGATGCCTTGTGCAGTGCGGCGTAGCTGTGGAGTTACGTCGCCTGGAGTGCGAGGAAGGATGTTGTCAGATTAGGTAGGTACTGAGAATATTTCTGAGAGAATTTTTACGTTAGGTAAGGTATACCTTAGATATTGGACACCGGCCACCCGTCGTATGTTACCGTGGAACCAATTACCTAGGTAGTAATCATATATTACAAGAGACCACAGAGACTGTGATTAAAGTGGTCGGCAGCTTGTGCTGAGATCAGCCTTGTCAACAAGGCTGAAGTCACGTGTGATAAGATAAGTGACAAGGGTCATAAAAAAATGTTTTGAAACTGCGCTGTTCTCCCACCACCTTTCAGCGTTACACGGACTCCGACGCAGCAACCATGTCGCCGCTTAAAAAGAGAAAGTTGAGCCATAAAGAAAGTGACTCCGGCAAAGATGTATCTTCGGAATCGAGTTCTCCTCTTCAAAGTCCCGACGTCCACAGCGATGGGGAAGACGACATTGTGGAAGAGAAGCCCCAGGCCCCAACGACTTTTAAAGAGCTAGGGATAATTGACTCCCTGTGTGAAGCATGCGAGTCGCTTGGATACAAGTCACCTACACCGATCCAGGCCGAATCCATTCCATTGGCATTGCAAGGGCGAGATCTCATAGGGCTGGCAGAGACGGGCAGCGGAAAGACGGCAGCATTCGTACTGCCCATACTACAAGCCCTCATGGAGAAGCCACAACAACTGCATTCTCTGATCTTAGCGCCGACAAGAGAACTGGCGTACCAAATTTCACAGTCGGTGGAGGCGCTGGGTTCAGTGATCGCTGTCCGCTGCGCCGTCTTAGTCGGGGGGATGGACATGATCCCTCAGGCGATCGCTCTCGGCAAAAAGCCTCACGTTATCGTTGCAACACCAGGTCGGTTACTGGACCATCTCGAAAACACAAAGGGATTCTCACTACGACTGCTCAAGTACCTTGTTATGGACGAAGCTGATCGGCTGCTGGACCTTGATTTCGGACCGATTTTGGACAAAATTCTGAAGATCTTGCCTAGAGAAGGCAGGAAGACATATTTGTTTTCGGCCACCATGTCGAGCAAAGTCGAGTCCTTACAACGAGCATCTCTTTCCAACCCTCTCCGAGTTGCGGTGTCCCAGGACAAATATCAGACTGTTTCAACCCTGATACAGTCCTACCTCTTTGTCCCTCACAAGCATAAAGATCTCTACCTGATTCACGTGTTGAATGAGCACGCAGGCCACACGGGGATCATATTTACCCGGACGGTCAACGAGGCCCAGCGTATCTCTATTCTTCTGCGGACTCTTGGCTTCTCTGCGGTACCCATCCATGGCCAGCTCTCCCAGCATGCTCGATTGGCTGCACTCAACAAGTTTCGTGCGAAATCTCGCAATTTATTAGTAGCTTCGGATGTGGCTGCCCGTGGTCTCGATATTCCCTCGGTCGATCTTGTGATTAATTTCGATCTTCCCCAGGACAGCAAGACTTATATCCATCGAGTTGGGCGTACGGCAAGAGCGGGGAAAAGTGGCAAGGCCATCTCCTTCGTCACTCAATATGATGTGGAGCTTTGGTTGAGGATTGAGGGCGCTCTTGGGAAAAAGTTGGACGAATACCAGGCCGTGAAAGAAGAAGTCATGGTTTTAGCGGAGAGGGTCGGAGATGCGCAGAGAGCAGCTGCTATGGAGATGAAAGAGCTGCATGAGAACAGAGGCATGAAAGGAGCGACTCTGCGACACACCCGAACGGGCAAAGGTGGTGGGACCAAACGAGGTCGTGATAACATGGATAAAGATGAGGGCTAGAGGACTGATAAAGCATGTCATGAATCATGAACTGTCGGTTGGCTTGTTCTTAGTAGGCGCTGATACTTCCAATCATCAGCATCAAGCGCACTAGTACCTAAAGGCCTGGCAATTACTGATAGTTATAGTAGAAGCAGGCTTCAGTATGCGAGGCTGTGTTTGGTCAGCCTCGCAGATGTTCAAGGCTTGGCGTAAAAGTTGGAGAAACTTCCACTCTGCGTGCCTGAGGTTGAGTGAGTAGAGCAGTCATAAACCGTGCCTAAACCGTGTTTTCAACCCGTCCGAGACTTCGATACTTCCAGTCCCTACATTGTCGAACCTCCTGTTTCGCGACGAACTAATCTCAAGCGCTACCCACGAGACTTGAGCGGGGTTTTATCAAGGCCAGACGCCTGAAATACAGGCAAGATGCAGGCCCCTGTGGTGGTGATGAGTCAGTAACCCAGGACATATTAGAGGGCTTAGCTAAGTTCCAACACAGATACGGGAGCCGGAGACAGACAAGTCGGGCGCAAGGCACAAATATCAAATATCACCGCTGCGAAAACGTGAGAACAATGAATGGAGACCTCTACAACTACGTCCCACTGACAGCAGTAGGGTTGCGGATATCATAAGATCATGTCTCGGGCCCAAAGCGATGTTGAAAATGCTTCTGGATCCCATGGGAGGGATTGTCTTGACCAACGACGGTCATGCAATCCTACGAGAGATCGAAGTGGCGCATCCGGCAGCAAAGAGTATGATTGAACTGAGCCGGACGCAAGATGAAGAAGTCGGAGATGGTACCACAACAGTCATCATATTAGGTACGGCGACCAGGACATGGATGTTTGTGCAGAACTGACGATATCGAAGCTGGCGAAATCCTTGCGCAAGCCCTCCCGCAGCTCGACCGAAACATCCACCCCGTAGTCATCATACAAGCGTTCAAAAAGGCCCTCGCGGATGCTCTTTCCATTGTTGAAGAGGTTTCAATACCGGTGGATACTTCAAGCGACAAACAGATGGCATCACTCATCAAGTCGTCCATCGGCACGAAGACGGTCTCGAGATATTCCGACCTTATGTGTTCCCTAGCCCTGAAAGCAGTGCGAACCGTGGCGCAAGATCAGACCTCAGTTTCGAATGCAGCCCAAACGAACGGTGCTACGAAATCGCCTGCCCCTACGAAGCCCCAGGAAATTGACATCAAGCGCTATGCCCGTGTGGAAAAGATTCCGGGAGGAGAGATCGAAGAATCACGGGTATTAGACGGAGTCATGGTAAACAAAGACATCACACACGCATCGATGCGCAGACGGATAGAGAACCCAAGAATTGTACTGCTGGACTGTCCGCTCGAATACAAGAAGGGCGAGTCGCAAACAAATATTGAAATCACGGACGAAGACTCCTGGAACAGGATCCTGCACATTGAAGAGGAACAGGTCAAGAAGCTCTGCGAGGCAATTCTGGCCGTCAAGCCTGACCTGGTCATCACTGAAAAGGGCGTCTCGGACCTCGCACAGCACTACTTTGTCAAAGCAGGCGTCACGGCCCTCCGCCGTGTACGAAAGACGGATAACAACCGCATTGCGAGAGCCACTGGAGCCACCATTGTAAACCGGGTCGACGACCTTGTTGAATCGGACGTCGGCACGGGCTGTGGTCTGTTTGAGATCGAAAAGATCGGTGACGAATACTTCACCTTTCTGACGAAATGCAAAAACCCCAAGGCCTGCACGATCCTACTGCGCGGTCCCTCGAAAGACATCCTCAACGAGGTTGAACGTAACCTCCAAGACGCCATGTCCGTGGCTCGCAACGTCATGTTCCATCCACGCCTGTCTCCCGGAGGTGGTGCCACTGAGATGGCCGTGTCGGTGCGTCTAGCCCAGAGATCCAAGTCCATCGAGGGCGTCATGCAGTGGCCGTACCGCGCGGTCGCCGAGGCCATGGAAGTCATCCCACGCACGCTGATCCAGAATGCCGGCGCCAGCCCCATCCGCATCTTGACCCAGCTGCGTGCGAAACATGCCGAAGGGAAATCAAGCTTCGGCGTCGACGGCGACACCGGCAACGTCGTGGACATGAAGGAGTACGGGGTCTGGGAGCCACAGGCGGTCAAGATGCAGAGTATCAAGACGGCCGTCGAGAGTGCTTGCTTGTTACTTCGTGTCGATGACATCTGTAGCGCGAAGAGCGCGAAGCAGGTCGGCGGGAGTGGTTTGTCTGGTGGCGGTGGCGGAGAAGAGTAGTTGGCGACAGAATAGACTGACTGGCCGGCCTTTTTGGCACACTGCATTCTAGACCTGTCCGTGCCAGTGACGAGCAGTGTCATGCAATGTACAATGAAAGCAAAGAATCCGGAAAGTACGAGTCAGACGTATATCAGGCATCTAAGTAGGTTCTTAGGAGCCTGTCTGCCTGCCTCTGGTCGTTTTGCAGATGGAGATGAGGTTCCGAAAATAATGTATGTCAGAAGTCCAACTTGGAGTCAAATGCGCTCAATCGCCAGTGCTTCGTTTTGAGGCTTCGATTCTTTGTCCTCGAAAACACCTATATACCCAAATCCGCCCCCCAAAAAGACATTCATCATTAGTTCTGTTTTCATGGATCCTTCAGTGCATCATGGACGAGATCTATCTCCAGAATCCCTTCCAAGCCGCCCGAATCTACGTCGTGGGCATGTGTTCAGAAAGAAAGCAATAGCCTTCGTAGACAAGAAGACAACTACTCTTCTTCGCTCACTTCGCTCTCGTCATCTTGCGTGCCCATGCCAATGCCCAGCCCAATGCCATGAGCCGGGGCAGCCTGCTCCTCTTCTTCCTCCAGTGCAGCCTCGAGTGCCGCAGCAAGTAGGTCTTCGTCATCATCGTCATCGTCGTGCGCGGTGCCGGAGGTGGGGGCAGGAGGCGTCGGCGGTTCTTCATAATGTTGTTGACGACGGAGATCTTGCCTCTGGTCTTGGCTGGGAGCTTCATCGTTGTCATCCTCATCGTCCAGTCTTGACACATCGCCACTGTGAGGTAGACTAAGTCGCTTCTCACGAGGACTGCCAAGCTCGAATACCTCGACGTCGCCGTCCTCATCGGATGGCCCGCTGGAACTGGCATCAATGTCTTTCATCGTTACGTCCTTATCCTCGCGGCGCCCGTGCTCCCCAGCGGCAGGCCGGGATAGTGAGAGTGGCCTCCGGCGGTCATTGGAAGTGATGCCTCCGATCGGTGTCCCTGTGTGGCTGCGGAACATTTCAGGGTCCACTCTTCCGCGCCGCATCGGGCGGTCCTCTGGAGGCGGACTGCCCATGTCGATCTCCAAGCCGCCATCATCGTCGTTGATGATGATGTGCGGTGAGCTGCCGATGTTGGCGGATATGTTGCGCGTGTGACCTCTTCCGGGTGGGTGGTTCGGTCTGCGATTGCTGCTGTCTTGTTTATTGGCTGTGGATGATAGCTTCGTACTAGGACGTGATGACTCAACTGTCTCGTCGTCGTCCTCATCTGAGTCGGTTATGCGAGCCTTGCTTAATGGTTGTGAAGACGGTTTGAGGGCGTCGCGCTTGGCTGTGCTCTTTGGAGCCATCAGAGGGGTCGTAGTCCGGCTAGGATTACGTGTTGAGTGTTCGGTCTTCTTTTTCCGCTGTGCCGTTGGCTTGGACGTGTTCGGAGTCGGCTTGAACTGTGGAGTTGTTGCTGGAAAACGGCTTCCTGCAGGCACAGGAGTAGAAATGCCGCTAAGGGGTGTGCGGTTGCCAGGTTGTAGTGCAGATTTTTCAAGGCTCTCTCGCGCTTCGGCAAGGAAGTGACGATAATCGTAGGGGTTAGACGCATCAGGAGCCTCGTCCTCCGCTGCGGGTGACCTACTCCCGTCTCCCATCGTCGGTGCGGAATCTGTACTTTGAGGATGCCTTGTCGGTAGTTGGGGTAGATTGCGAGCGTCCTTGAATGAGTGGCCAGCACCGTTCTTGAGGTTCATGTCTAAGGATGTTGAAATGGCCTCAAGGACGAAGCAGGATTTGGACTTGTCGAATGCTAGGGCGAGCGAACTTGGTTGGTCTTCGGATTTCTCTGATTTGGACATATGTACTGCGCCCGTGTATTGGTAATCGTCATCGTCTTCTGGGCCTCTCGCTGGAATAAGAAGATGGTATTTATCCCCCGATTTTGTGAGCTTGCTCTCTCGAGGTCCAAAACCTGACTTTGGCTGCCAGTTGTAACGAATGTTCACGAGGGACTCGCGGGACCTGCCGTCGCCATGGGGTTTCAGGCTGCTTCCAAGGACGATAGGATAGTCAGCGGGGCGACGTGGATCGACCCAGCCAGACGGTCGCATCGGATGTAGACCTGGCGAAGCCATCCGATCCGAATCAACACGGTCGAACTCGTCACTCTGGATTGTTTGATACCTAGAATTAAGCAGATTAAACGTCTAAAAACAGCAGATTCATATAGACTAAGCGAGTGACTAGTAGATGCAAGAAGGTACAAGGTGGTGGTATGGAGTATGGAGTATGGACGTTGCAAGGTGAACAAAGTAGACTAAGTTAGGAGGAAGTAAGATGGGGATTGAGGACTCGAACAAAGGAAGGTGGAGGTCCGAGTCGTTGCTGGCCCGGGCACGTGGTTTGCGGGCTGCGGGCTGCAGGCTGCGGACTGTGTTTTAGCACACTGCAGGCTGGTTTGGGGGCGGAGCACCAATGTGATGAAGTGCAATCTTGGCATCATACACTCTGTACTACGGAGTATCCGTACATACTATGTGGTTATCCGCAACACTTCAGGGCTCGAGGGCCAGGCTGTACGAAATACAGGGATCCACTCCAAGGAGAGATTGTACTACTATCGAGTCAGTGGCTCGGTAAAACACAAAGGCCACATTTCTACGATCAAAGGATGCAAGTGCCGGATATAGGATAATACCTTTTCCATCCACTAACTTGTGCTCGGAACACTTGCCGCAACTGGTGCTCTATGTCTGTCCTAGGCCACCGGTGGGAGACTGTGCTGCCCGCTTTATCATATTCTCACCCTCCCACCCCGCGATCGGCAACATCGTTGAACTTCTTGGACGCGCCGGACAGATGCGAGCCCTCGAAATCAACGATCATGTCGCCGTCAAACATGATCCAAGCCTCTATGGCACTGTCCAGCGCACAAATACCGACTCCTACGACCCACTGGAAGATGAGCTAATCATCGCTCACACTGAAGTCCCGGCAGACGTTCTCAACGAATTCGTTGTCAAGGGCGTTCCCCCGGTGGGCTATGCCTTTGTTCAATTTGCCGATGAGGCTGCCGGGAGTTCACTGGTGAGCGAAGATGACCTGATCTTGCTGAGCCGTGTCTTCCAGATCGGGGATACAGTCAAGCGAGAAGGCAATCCTATGACTGGCGCAGTCGTCAATGTATCAGAATCCTACATCTTGGAGCCTATCCCGACCAACCAAGACTTCGCAAAGTGTCTAAACTTCGATCCTCTGGGGTCGAGCACGTGCTCGCCCGAGTGCGAATCTTTATTGCCTCCCCTGTTTTCTCATCCGAAGCCGCACACCTTGATTTACGACGTTCCAGCGCGGGAGGTCAAAAGAGCGCAGGATTTGATCAAAGATGACTACATAATTTTTGGAGAATGGCTGGGTGTAGCCGATGATGTGGAATACGATGTCGTGATTGTTCTTGACAACAGGTCGGTTGTGGTGGTCACGGGTTTGGAGGCCCTTCATATTCCAGTCCCGGACTATGGAAAGCCACTTGTCGCATTGCCAGAGCCGGACGGATTCAAAAGGCCTGATATTCTTGTCGCTACCCAAGGCTGGTCAAGCACAATCCCTGTTCAAATGCCACGGCCGGGGACCTTTGTCATCGTCGATCGGACCACCCTTCGAACTGGACGGTGGATAGATGGCTCCTACAACCCCAATTGCCCTGTGCATGGCTATGTGGTAGACATCCGCGCCCATCAATTCTCCGTCGACTGGGTGGAACGCAATCCCGCCCCGGTTTGGGATGAGAACCATAACAGGACACCGCCTCTTGACCTTTATCTTTATGATAGCATTCGAGACTACAGAGAACCACCTGGCCTGCGCCCGAAGAAGAACCTGTGTGTATATGATAGAGGGTTGATGCCATCCAGAACTGCACAGCAACAGGAATGCATACCCGGGCCTGAATCTGGAACTGTTCACCCATATTCGGAGACCACTCAGGATATATGTCCCGGGCAAGACATCGCAATTGGTGTCCATGTCAGGTTTCGAGATCCGATAGGCGCCGCAGTGAAGTACCAGGGAAATAAAGCGACAGGACATGGCAAGTTTGGTAGAATCCCGCCCGACATCTCCGGAGGTTGGGACGTGAACGAATTTAAAGTGGTCTACATCAAGCAACAGGCGACGGTGCTGTGGCAAGACGGCAGCATCACTACGACGGACTCGACTCTACTTGAAGAGTATGGCCTCTTTGAGGTAGAGCTCGCACCAACTGACATCGTATTGAAGCGAGAAGGCATGCGTCAGAGGCCGGTGGGATCGAGACGAAGCGCCAAAAACAGCTCCAAGGATTTTAACGAGATGACTTTTTTCGAGCGACCTCATGATCTTCTGCCTCAAAGTGTGGGTGTTGTCCAATCGGTCGATCCCGACGAAAGGGTTGCTCGCGTTCGCTGGTACAAAGAACCCAAGATTGAACTGCGTTCCTCGGGCCAAGTCATGGCTCCAAATTCACGATTTGGTCCAATCGGAGACCAGATTGAGGACGTTTCCTTGTACGAGATCATGTCTTTTCCTTGTCTTCAACGTCGAAGAAGAGATATGTGCATAATTGTTCCTCCTGGAGGAGTCCCGAAGAGGGCAGATCGTTCAGAGCGTTTAGAACCGCTCAAGTCGTTGGAGTGGAGCACACCATGGAGAACTGGGCCAAGATCGACTATACCTACGGAGACAGCGGTTGATGGAGGTTCTCACTTTTCATCTAAGCCGAATACGGACGCAAGAAAAAGAGTGGAAAACCCAATTGAGTGGATTGGTGAGATCGTTGCTACGGGGTTTGATGGTTCGGTAACCGTCCGGTTGGGTGCAGCTCGGCCGTGCCGGGACATTTGCATCGATTCCGATCACATCGGAGGTCTCATTGCAGATCGAGAAATGATGGACGACATAAATGACGACATGATGGATGTGGATTCATGGGCTGACGGTGTGTCCATTTTCTCTGACGAAGAAAGCGTTGAACCTATTTCAGAAAGCGTGGAGTACGAGGGCGGCCAACGGCTGGATGATGACAGCGGTGATGAGAACTGGGTGTCTGATGAAGACGAGGCATTCGCTGACGCTCACGAAGAGCTGCAAGACGGGGACACTGAGATGGTTGACGCAGTTGAGCAGCACAACGATGCACCGCCATCAACCAACTCGCGACGGTCTCTCCTCCAGCTCCAAGCTTTCTTGCCTACTGAAGCACCACCTCAGTTTCTTGTTCTTGACCGGCAGCCTCCGGCGGATCAATTTGGACTCCATTCAACTTCCACTGCAGGGGCGTCCCTGAAGCGCATCATGCGAGAACATCGGATATTGGCGACGTCGTTGCCAGTCGGAGAGATCTACCTACGAACGTATGAAAGTAGACTCGACCTGCTACGATGTTTGATTATCGGGCCGAAAGATACACCTTACGAGAATGCCCCTTTTTTGATCGATCTATACTTACCCGAGGGCTTCCCTGACGTGCCGCCCACCGCGCACTTCCATAGCTGGACAAGTGGGCTGGGACGGATCAATCCTAACCTGTATGAGGAAGGCAAGATCTGCTTGAGCCTGCTAGGGACATGGTCTGGGAAGAATGAGAGTGAATCGTGGAGCGAGAAGGCGACGCTACTCCAATTGCTGGTGTCCTTGCAGGGGCTGGTATTTGTCAAGTCGCCGTTCTACAACGAAGCCGGGTTCGAGGGGTACGAGCACGACAAGAAATACACGCGGGAGTCGGAGCAATACAGTGAAAAGGCATTCGTCATGGCGAGAGCCTTTGTCAAACACGCTATTTTACGGCCTCCCGGGGGCTTGGAAGATGTCCTCGCCTGGCTGTATCTGCCTCACAAGCCCACTGAACCGGAGAGTTCCTTGCTTGGGACTATTATTCACCGCAGCCAACAGTTAATCGCAAAGTCAGAGGAGGCCAGGCTGGCCGGGGACGAGCAGCTGCTGGACTCGGCGGGCGGCAAGGACAACGACACTCAAGTATTCCTGAGACCTCTCAGCCGAGGGGCCAGTGTCATGCTGAAGCGAACACTGGCGGAACTGCGGGAGCATCTAGACCAGTTGGGCATGGCGCGACTTTAGATGGATGATGTGTTCGGTTTTCATGATGTCTAATGAATTAACTGAATGATACCCGCTCGACCAGAATTTCGGACATTAGGAGAGGTGGACACGGATCCGACTCGACTCGGTCCCCAAGCGGACAGGAACCCCTGGATATTCGGATATCCAAGATAGAGACACTCCACGTTCTGTATTCCTGCCTCTCCATGGCCGAAGATCGCTTCGTTTTCCATGAAAAAGAGTAGAGTTCCCTGTTTTGTTTTCAGAAATCAATTCCTACCTCTCGCCGCTCGGGCATGCTCGACACGATCAGACGAGCTTCCCGGAGCAGACGTTAGACGTCTGCTCTATTCCGTAACTACATGGACTTGTCATGGACTTGTACTCGGTCATCTGTGTCCGAGGGTCTAGCGAAGTAGAGTAAAAGTAGTAACATTGCTGCCCTAGGGGTCTGTCGGAACCGATCGTAAGGGTACATTACAACACTAGAAAAGAACAATAGAAAGGGTGCATTGCAACACTGGAAAATTACAATAGTAGTGGTACATTGCAACACTGGAAAAGAAAAGACCGAGTCTGACAAAGAACAATTTCTGAAAGCAAAAAAACAAACAACAGCCTCAGCCCTAGCCTTCACTCAGCCTTGCTCCAACATGCGGACGAGACTGAGCACCATCAGCCCAATAGACAAGCAGCAGTAGTGCCTTCCTTTGACCTAGAGTCCAACCAATAGTGCCTTTCACCTAGAGTCCAACCAATAGTAGTGCCTTTGGCCTAGAGTCTGAACGGAACGTAGGCTCAATGGGTCACGCAAAGCCTGCTAAGGAACCCCTCGAAATGGAAAATAGACAGCCTGCTAGAAGAAATCCTCAAAATGGAACATAGAATAAGAAAACAATAGCACATCAGAAACCGGCCCGCTCAAATTCCGCGCTTGTCATCGAGCGAACTCCTCCAGGCACTTTCGGAGCGAGTGTCGTAAAAGTCAAAGTTGGACCTGTCGGGACTGGCAATCTTGTGGAACTCTCGCAGATGGTCGTCCAGCCTGCCTTGGCAGTCAAATTTATCTTGACAGTGGGAGCATAGATTGTGTCCGCCGTTGAAATGCGCCTCTCTCTCGCGCTGTGAAGAGAACGAGGCGAAGCAATAGCTGCACCTGCCCATATGGGAGGAGGGTTGTTCGCCAGTCAAGGGGGGAAGGTCGACATCGCCGCCATGGTATAGTACCATGGACAAAGCGTGGTCGAGCAACCTGATCTCACGGGCCGTTGGGTTGTAAATGTCGACGCCGACGCCGACGCCGGTATTCTCTATTGGGCTGATGGATGCTTTCCTGAAGGTGGATTGGCCCAGCACAGTGGCTGCGCTACTCGATGTGAATCTCACGGTGGCGCCATGCTTTCGAAGAAGGAAGCAATACTCGTAGATCGGGACAATGGGGCTTTGTGGGAGGCTTGTGGGCGAGCGATGTTTGTCGGCCGACGGGCCTGTAGCGGATTCTGGAGGGAGGCGCTCAGCTCGACGATCCGGCTTACTTCCATGTCGGGGCATGTCTAGGCCTGAGTCTTTTGGTGACATTGCTGGCTCGCTATAGTGTCCAAAGAGGTCCTCGTCCTCTGGAGCTGTCGGTATGGCGTCTGAGTCGCGTAGAGAATACAAGCCGTCGCGCCGATAATCAGACAATGACTTTGCGCTGCTTGGTGTCTTTCTTCCTCGAGTGCTCGACGGCGGCTTGTCTGAGTGCTGCGCTCTGTATGTCGGAGTCGGGCTGCTACGTCGACTTCTTGTAACTTTCTGCACGCCTGGGAAGAAGGTGGGCATTGGGAAATGGGCATTGGGCATCGGCTCAACTTTGTAAGAGATGAAGGGATGGACACATCGAGTGGGAGCCAATGAAGGCAGCTATATGCCAAACACGAAGGACCGTTCTTTGCATACATATCCTCAATGATTCTACCACCGGTCAATAGTGGGCTGGAGGTCGAGCGTGGCCCGACTACTTAGTAGCGTGGTTGAGGCTGTGCTCTTCACAAGGCAAGGTTGAATCGCTGGTCAAGCGCAAGGAAGACTGAGTGGCCACCCTGCTGCTCTGGTGCCCTGGTCTCCCGTCACCTTGTTGCCTGATCGCCTGATTGCCTGATTGCCTGATTGCCTGGTTCGCTTTGTTGCCTCACCTACCAATAGAGACGCGTCTGCAACGACACTAGACGACAACATGATGCGGGCGCAGGGAAGATAACAAACTCACATTTGGCTGACCCTTGGCGCTGGGCTGACTCCGCGACGACAGCCTCAGCCTCACCATCAGGGCGTCGAGTGTGGCGATGGGGCGATGGGAGCCATGGGAGCCATGGGAGCCATGCCCTAATTGACTGTTCCGAGCAAGGAGTGTAAGGGCGGAAGAGATCCGGGGGGGGGAAGAAACAGCATCAGAACAATCCTACTTAGTACTCAGTCGCACGTTGAGATGGATACGACGAGGTCGACTCGAAGAAGCTGAAGCTGTTTCAAAAGACACGGTCAGACTCACAATATCCGTTATCCGTGGCCGTAGTCCGTATGTGGTTAGTCTGTTAGATAAGGATAAGCACCGTACAATCTTTTCGCTGTGACGCATCTCTGGACCAGGGCAGAAAAAATTGTAGACTGGCCAGCCCATTGAAAGGCGTGACCAGAGAAAAAAGACAACCCCCGGGTCCAGGTCTCAGCAAAAGAAATACTGTGCTCTATATACGCGAGTAACCGTCCACGTCCCCGTCCACGATCGAGTTCGGTACACTTTTCAAGCTACAAATCGCCGTTTCCAGAGTCTCCAGTATGGCCAATCCCGCTCCCACCCTCCTCTGGGGTGGACGTTTCACCGGTAAGGAGCAGCCTGCGAACCACACTGTGGCACACCCTAGTGTGATACGAAGCAATGCTTGCTAACCTTTGCACTCCTGCGGCACAGGTGCAATCGACGATCTTATGTTTAAATTCAACGAGTCCCTCACCTTCGACCGAGCTCTTTGCAAGGCCGACGTCCAGGGCTCTATCGCCTTTGCCAAGGGCCTAAACCAGCTGCGTATCCTCACCGACGACGAGCTGAATCAGATCGTGTCGGGCTTGAAGAAAGTGGAACAGGAATGGGAAGAAGGGACATTCGCCATCGACCCCAAGTCCGATGAAGACATACACACGGCAAACGAGCGTCGGCTCGGAGAGTTGATCGGCTCCCAGATCGCAGGCAAGCTCCATACTGGGCGCTCCCGCAATGAGCAGATTGCGACCGACATGCGTCTGTGGGCTCGAGACCAGCTCGCCGCGCTCGCGCTATCCCTGAAGGGCGTGCTGCAAGTCTGCGCGACCCAGGCCAAATCCTCCCTCCCTATCTTGATGCCCGGCTACACCCACCTACAGCGCGCACAGCCGGTCCGCTTCTCGCACTGGCTGCTCGGCCACGCGACCTTCATCCTGGGTGATCTCCAGCGGCTGGAGGGGGTTCAAGAAAGAGTCTCGTGCTGTCCCTTGGGCGTTGGTGCGCTGGCCGGGAACCCGTTCGGCATCGACCGCGACTTTCTTGCCCGCGAGCTCGGCTTCTCGTCGGTCCACCAGAACAGCCTGGCCGCCGTGGCCGACCGGGACTTTGTGGTCGAGATCCTGCAATGGGCCAGTTTATTGATGGTGCATCTGAGCCGGCTCAGTGAAGACCTGATTCTCTTCTCGACGGCCGAGTTTGGCTTCGTCCGAGTCGCCGATGCGTATAGCACCGGCAGCAGCCTGATGCCACAGAAGAAGAACCCGGACAGTCTGGAGTTGATCCGCGGCAAAGCTGGGAGGGTCCTTGGACAGGTGAGTTTCTTGCTCCGTCTCCGTCCTCTTGGTTTCCACTCTCTAGCCTCCAATCAGGTTTTACTTTTAGAGGCGTGCATCCTATCATTTTATCTGTACTGACTGACTCCATACTCAGGCGACCGGCTTTCTGGCCACACTTAAGAGTCTCCCGACTTCCTACAACAAGGATCTCCAGGAGTCCGTGGAGCCGCTGCTAGACTGCGTCAAAACAGTGTCGCAATGCCTGACCATCACCCAGGGCGTTCTCGGCTCGCTCGAGATCTTCGGCGACAAGATGAAGGCCGCGCTGACGGCCGACATGCTAGCGACCGATGTTGCCGACTACCTGGTCGTCAAGGGCGTTCCGTTCCGACAGACGCACCACATCGCGGGCGCGATCGTGCGCAGAGCAGAGGAGCTTGGGGTGTCGATCGCCGAGCTGCCCCTCGAGGATCTCAAGCAGATCTCGCCGCTCTTCGAGGCCGACGTGGTCCAAGTCTTTGATTTTGAGCGGAGTGTCGAGAAGAGGTCGACCAAGGGCGGCACGAGTCGGAGTTCGGTGCTGGCGCAGATCGAGTCGATTGAAGCTCTGGTCTCGAAGCCTTGATGAGGTTGCCGGAAGTTGTTGAAAAGCTTCGCCCACCCACAACCTCTCTGTCTCCTGCTGCATGTGCATGAGTCCAGGGGCTATGCTGCCATTAAGAAACTCTCTGTGTCCTGCTCCCTGTGCATGAGTCCAGGAATTATGATGCCATTAAGAAACGCTCTGTCTCCTGCTCCCTGTGCACAAGTCCAGGAGTTATGATGCCATTAAAGAACGCTGTACCCATTACAGGCCACACACGAATTACAATAACGTCCAACGTCCAATGTCCAACATCCTCTGTAGGCCCTAATCGAAGTGGCAATCGATCGCATCACGTGAACACCGCACCGAGGATTGCGATAGCGAGCGCTCTAATAAGGCCTTGCCATTCCTCCGTACAACCACAGGATCACGTCCTGACGCCCCTATCACGTGACAATCGGCTTTGGCCCGAGCATGGCCGGCCACGCCCCCGACTTTTCCGCCTCACTGTTTCTTCCCTCATCCACCGTGCTTCGCTCCTCAACCACCAACCAACCATCACAAAATATTGCCCCCCCAGCTCCATCTCCACACCCTTTGCCTGTACGTCGTTCGGTGTGTCTCCCGACCCAGAGCCGGTGGCGGTTCGGCGGACAGCCAACCCTGACTCCAGACGTCGAAATGGACGCGAAGCCGAAGCCATAATATTATAGATATCGAGTACTGTCCCTGTCCCTGCTGTCCCCTTTTATTTTTGTGAACAGGGTTCCCTGTCGATCCGGTTCTGTTCTATCAAAAAGTTTCATCCATCGCTTCGTTGGACACTCTATCACTATCAGTGGCTTGTTCACTCTTCAGAGAAAGCCTTGCTTGACTAGCCAAGCCAGTCTTGCTGTCCGATCGTAGGAGCCGCTCGCTTGCTTGTTGATTGGCAGCTCGAAGACGGAGTATATATATTAAAAGCATACATACTCCAGTCGACATCCAACCTCAAATCATTTGCGTCGACCTCTCGATCTCCCTTCATCAACCGCACGGCCGAAAGCGGAAATGGCCGTCATGTCTTCTTCCAATTCTCTCCCGCAGGTGGGCTTCATCGGTCTCGGAGCCATGGGCTTCGCCATGTCCACGCATCTCGTAAGGGCCGGCTTCCCGGTCCGTGGGTATGATATCTACGGACCGACCTTGGATCGATGGCAGACCACCTGCAACGAGATCCCCAATTCGAGGGCAACCGTTGCAAAGTCCCCGGCGGAAGCGGTCAAGGATGTTCCTGTGGTATGTCTCATGGTGGCGAACCATCACCACGTGCACTCCGCGCTTTTCGACGACAAGGTCGGGGCTGTACATGCCTTACCTAAGGACTGCACCGTCATCATCCACGCCACGATCCCGCCCACAGAACCGTTGTCGGTGCGGTCGAGATTGACGGACGAGTTTAAGCGGCCGGATGTCAAGTTGATCGATGCCCCTGTTTCCGGAGGAGTGGCTCGGTCGATCAACGGCACCTTGACCATCATGGCATCATCCGATGACCCAGCCATCCTCCAGCAGCCAGTGGCAAAGATCTTTCTCGAGAACCTCACCACCAAAGGGAAAACTCTGTTCATCATCCCCGGCACTCTCGGTGCCGGCCAATCAGCTAAGGCGCTGAACCAAGTCATGGCCGGCATCCATATCCCTTCCGCTTCGGAAATCTTTGGTCTGGCAGCCATCAACGGCCTCGACACGAAAAAGTTCTACGACTTTCTCGTCACCAAAGACTCAACAGGCAAATTGCCGCCCGGGTGGAGTTGGATGTTCGACAACCGGGGACCGAGGATTTTAAGTACCGACCCGCCGCTGGCGTCAGCCACCGCCATCATCAACAAGGACGTTGGGATCATCCAGGACGAGGAGGCAAGGCTGGGAGCCGAGCTGCCCTTGCTCAACAAAGCAAGTGAGGTTCTGAAAGCCGTCATGAAAACCCATGCCGGTGCGGACGATAGCTGCATTGCACAGTGGTACCTGGGCTTTGACTCGGATCGATCGAATCTCGTGGTCGAACGTGCTGGAAACCCCACAGTCGCCGCTGAGCAGCAAGACGCCCTGATCCGAAAGGTGGCAACCGCGCACGCCGTCATTCACCTTATTTCAGCTTATGAGACCATCACATTCGCCAAAGCTCTGGACCTCATGCACCCGAATCAAAGGAAGCAGTGGTATAGTCTGATCGCTGGTGCCGCGGGCGGCACCACCATCTTTTCCGAGGTGATTCCGCGCGCCTTCGACGATCCAGATGGCGTGGATGCCGCATTCAAGAAATTCGCAAAGGAGAGGTTCGCAGATGCCCTAGACAACACAGTAAGTCCGCCTCTTCCAGAGTTTCCCCCTCCAGCTACGATGGCTTTGTTTTGTAACAATCATCTCTAGGTCTCTCTCATCAACTATGCAAAGAGCCAGAATTACCAACCTGTGCTACTCGAAGCGGCGACTGAAAAGTTGAGAACGTTTTTGAGTCAGTGAAGGTCCGTCCAGTGTTTGCGGTGTTCACTATTGGAGAAGCAGTGTCTGGCGCTCCTGAAGAAAGCGACGGCTTTGGTACCTTACAGTTTTGTGGAACGGGACCTGGCTCCTGTCAGGCTACATAGCACAATATACCCAACCATATTGAGATGCACTTACACTTACCTGTCAGGAAGACTGACCTGACCAAGGGCAAAGAATCATTCCATCGTAGCGTGACAGCCCTCTTGGTCTCTCTCTCCTAGGCGTTGCAGCAGTACTCGCCTGGTTATCCTCATGTTCCGAACCCAAACACGGATCCAAGGACACTCCCCGATGGATTGGCATAGTTCGTTGTACGCCTGTGGCTTCATGGAGGTCCCGGGCAGCGATGGCTCCCATAGGATAGAGGCCCCAGTCAGGTGGTACTGAGGATCAGCGGAGGAGACTGGGTTGGTCTTCAGTTCAATTGTGTTCCGTGATTCTCAGCTGCTAAACCGTGTCGAAGGGGATACAAAGCTGCGTAGGTCACCTATGTATATGGTCTGGAAATCGTGTCAAAGTGCAGCTGGCTGAATCGTACCTTGCGTTGTCAATCTCGTTGCGCGTCTATGCTCTTGGCGGACTTGCACCACTTTTCGATCGGCCCCCAGCCTCCCACAAAGCTGTTTCCCGCGTAGTGTCAAACGGTTAATCGGGGCTACCCAGCAAGAGACATGCCCATCACAGCGCAGAGAGTAAAGGGACTCATTGGCCAGGGACATTGCCCATGTTGCCAATTATGTGGTGGTGGAGTGGCTGGGGTGCTCCGCAGAAAGTGGATCTGCACGTCGGTAGATGTTCAGCTATACTCAGCTGCGATGACTCGAGCTGGCTTTGGCCCGTTTCAGGGGTTGTCAGCCTCACAGGTACTCCCGGGCTCACTGCCCAATACGTGGTGGACGTGGACTTCCTGTCCTTCGTCTAGCCGTAGCCGGTAATTTGACACTGTCTGCGGTCTGGTAGGTTTGCAAAGGGGCATGCGGGCGATAGTGTCTTATGATTGTCCACATCATTAGAGAGTCACTCCGTCGTCAACTTGAAGAATAACTCGGTGGCGGATCTTCTTACCCCCGTGTCCAGGTGTAAGCCACCTTAGGGTCAGCGGTCCTTCACGGCTGCTATGGGGAGAGGCCTGTAGTTTGCAATGAGCGTCGTGGAGCGAACAACTGTGCCCACAGCATACGATTCGCCGTGCTCCTCGGTGTGCTTATTGGGTAGGGGCCGAAAGTGCTCTTCGGGTCTGATTGAGCAATAACCCTGGGTAATTCCGATGTCACTGAGTGATCACGTAAATCCTGGCCAATCGTACATCTCAACGCCTGGAAAGCAGGGCTTCTGGTCCGTGCTCCTTATTTCTTCCTCGAACCCATAAAGCCAGTGCGCCGCGAATCTGTAGATTCTTGAGCCTGCATTGCTGATCCTGGGGTCTCCTCAGTCAGCTAGAACCGCCCCGCTCTGACGAGGCTTGCTCCGAGTGGCTCTTCCCGAGAGATCTCACATCTTCCGAGGAATGGATAACTGGTAAGAGATCTCAAGCGACCCGAGCACTGCAAGGATCCCCTCACCCCTAGTGGGGATGTTCGGGTGTGGATATGTCGGATTGTAGACTTGACGACATTCGCAGGAATCCTTGACCATGTCATTCGTTAGGGCCATTACCACGCCTCCTTCGTTCACAGTGGACGGCGGGACGTCCTGATCCTTAACCTGAAAATGGCACACCAAGGTCTCAATTGTTCTTGTACGCCGACAGGCTCTGCGAAAATCCAGTCCCCAAGTTCGAACTTGCCGAACATCAATCCTTGACTGTGTATGTAATAAAGATCAGAGATTTTGGCATGGGGATAAGAGGCCTTCATGCTGACCACTGCCAGAGACTTGGTTGCATTGTCGTCTGAGAACTGGGGATTGCGAATTCTGGCCGTACCAGGGTCCCCGGGTCCCTGGATCCCTGGAAGAGAAGGGCATCGCTAGATATTCCAATACTGTACGCAGTGTACTTTCTCCTTGGAGTGTTACACAGCCAACAAGTTTGTATATTAAGGCGCTGTTCCAAGTCAGCCTGGCGGACGTCGTTCTTTTTGGTCCTGGTATGTCCCACCCAAGATGATTCACAATCATCCTCTAGAAAGACCGCGCTCCAAAGGAAGGGAAAGGGGCTGGTTACCTGGCTTGCAGGTGTAGAGGACAGACCGGCCGTGGATTTGAAAGGCATGAATCACCGGCATGGGCGAAATGAGAGGTGAGACTTCGTGGTTTCAGCTGAGCGAAGCACCCGATCGGTTCAGCTTCACAGGTCAGAACGGCCGACCGGCGGGATCTCGTCTGTTTGACGCATGTTGTGTGGAAGAACCGTCCAGGACCGAGCCAACTGAGGCAAACAACCACTGCGAAGGCTTCTCACAGCTCTGGAGGCACACAAACTGCTCAAAGCCAGAGGTGCAGGGAGAGATGGGCGCAGGCGGGGTGCGGGCATGACGACCTGATTGGTGTCCAGCCCGCAGCCTTAACCCGATATCCGAGCTTCGGCTTGGCATCAAAAGTACATGCTTGTACTAGTACGTGTATGGAACAGCAGTCACGTGAAACTGTGGCTGTGGCTGTCTCTGTCGTGTTTGGGAGAATGTTTCAGTGTTTCAGCCAAGCAAACACGAAATGAAGAGAGAAAAGGCGCATGTTGCACAACATGCTCAATGCACGTTTCATCATTCGATGGTGGCACATATCTCCTCCATCCAGCGCCAAACAGAAACAGAACGAAGATATGCGTCTAGCCGGAAGCTGCCAGTCTCCCGAAAGCTTTCGCATCATAATTGTGCCCGGTACCAATTTCTACCGTTGAGGCAATACTGAACGCCCTGCAATTCCGCCGCCCATGGATCCACCATCAGGCGTGGGCTTGAGCATTGAGAAATTGCAGCGGCCCGATGCGCAATCACAAAACACTTGGACCATGCGTTCCAGGACTCCAGATGCGGCAATCCTGTCACCATGTTAACGGAGCCACAGACCGTGTCCAGTGCGGCTGTCATGTTTCAGGTTGCTGGGGCTGGCTGCCTGTGGCTTGTGCCCGACATGGGCTCGCGATCCAATTTCCACCGCTTCTCCACGACCCCAGTCCTTCAAGTTTCAGGTGCTCACTGTCGCCGGCGCAACTTCCGCGTCGATGTAGCCATCATCTCGGGAATGATCCCACGGGTCCAGCTTCGGCTACGGGCGGCCGTATCCATCCACTTGTTACATTCAAACATGTCTAACATAATATCTCAGCTGACTGGACTGTGACCTGTGATTGACAGAAAAGCCGAGCTCGAAGCCCAGAATGCGCCTTTGCCGATGCGGCCTCCACCCCCTGCACAACTTGTCCACCTTGACCTGAAGCATAATGAGCAAGCTTGCGCTGTTGCAATCTCTTTTACATTCCCCGCCAGGGTTTGGCTTTCTTCTCCAGCACAGTGGCCTTGCAATATCGTAAGCGACATTTGACCATCACCCATGGTGAACCATCTCGTAAGAACAATCAAAGGACATACCGAGCATTTTCAGATCAGAATCCAGTCGGGAGCACGGCACGACATGTCTTACGTTGGCCAGCAACCGCCCTTGAATCGAAAGTAGGCATCCAAAGAGTCCCTGTCCGAACTTCCAAACCGAAAGTGAAATTGTAGCTAGGATACATAGAGAATATCAAGCATCCGTGTGAATAATAGCTCTGCCCGGCGAGCATCGGGAAAATGAACCACCATCGACATGCCACGAGATCTTGCAATCAAGATATTGGTAAGCGTCAGCCCACCTACACAGAACTCTGTACCCTGTATGTCACGGAATTGAAAAAATATCCACCCACTTGTCTCTGCTCTTTTGTCCTGTAGCCAAATTGGTCGAGATTCATCTCCGAACGATCCTAGCACCAGTAAGCCTTACCGCGTTTCAGCTTTGAACGCCTCATAACGAAACGGGTGGTCCTCGCTTGATCCACTTGGAGAAGAGCCGGTTAACCGCCTTCTTGGGCCGGGCCCCGCGCCACTGAGTTCATCCCTGCGTTGTTGACGACTACTCGGGCGTGCGATGTGACGACCGCCCGCATCAAGCTCGCGGGATGAGGCATCACTGTTTTGACGGGAGTGTCGTGTAGGTCGACTGGCATGGCCTGGCGACGTTTCTCGCTCGCGCGACGAGCGGAGAGACATGGGTTGTGATGGGTCGGTCGGTTGAGACGTGGGAGGCGCGGGTACTGCTTGACCCCCGGCTGCCTTGCGTTTCTTCGGCGAACTCTGGTATTCTGACCGTAGATGTGAGCTGGCATTTTGGGAAAAGGGTGACCCTTGGTTGCTTTTGCCCGATGGGGTAGGAGGCTGGTTTCCTCCTGAAGACTGGTTGGGAGGCGTCCAGTGGTGGAAGAATAGACCCGGACCCGAGGATTGTTCGGATGAAGCGGTCTGTGGCTGCGGCACTGACTGTCGACTGGCCTGACTCGTCGTAGAACTAGGAACGAACTCGGTAGTGTTCAAGCGTTGAAGTACAGACGATGGAGGCTGCGGACCAGAAATCGAATTGCGATCTTGACGCGAGGGTTGCGCCGGCGGTGCGGCGAGTGGTGCTTGCAGAGGCTGTTGTCCTCCGTAAGGATTGGGAGGAATCATTCGACTATCCCGATGCAGATTGGGTGACTGTTGCTGTTGCTGTTGCTGTAGTTGCTGCTGCTGCTGCTGCTGTAGTTGCTGCTGTTGAGCCTGAATCTGCTGTTGCTGCTGTTGGCTATGGATAGTGAGACTGGCCATATATTGCTGAGCCCACTCCACAGTATGAGGAGGAAGGGTTCCTCCTCCAATGCCGGCAAAGATAAGAGGAACCATTGGAGGAGGGATGCCGCCCTGGAGAGATTCCCGCAACATGCTCTGCTCAATGCGCCGTTGGTCGAGACGCAAGGTCTCCTGGCGAGTTCTCTCCTCCTCTTGCTTCCGCCGATCTTCCTCGGCCTTAGCATGAAGCCAACTCCGCATTGATTCATCCTGACCGGCCCATTGCGATGGAGGAGCAGGCAACTGGCCGAGGGGCAGGGGAGCAGAGGAATGACCACGATCTGGGGGAGGAAGACTAAGACCAGCAGGTAGGGGCAAACCTCGGTGGGAGTTGTTCATCTTCGAGTCCTCGAATAAGGACAACAGGTTGCGAGGAGACTCGGGAGGAGAGATTCTCGAGGGGGCGGGCTTGTTGTAGTTTGAATAGGCATGAGGCGGTTGGATGTCGTTCTGCATGGGGTTAGGAGGAGCTAGAGCTAATAACATGGAGGCGGTTGTCGAGTGGTCGATGGGAGCAACGGAGTGGTATGCTGTAGTAGAACATGCAGAACAAGTGCCTGTGCTTGACGGTTTCTCTGTCCAGGACCGACTCGGGCCCGGTTGGACGTTGTATATAGCCAGCCCTGGGAGAGTCCAAAGGCAGAGTTGATTGAGGGATGCTGTCAGTGGCGTGCCGTCCGGAGGTTATGATGGGATTAGGCTCTGACAGTTCCAGGCCAAAGAAGGTCTGAGTGTTGCAGGATGGAGAACGAGCCAGGTAGTTTCTGATTTGGAGCGAGGACCGGGCGTTTAGTACGGCCGGGGTCTGGACTGTGGCTTTTTCCCAGATCTCCAGTAAACGAGATGAACCCCGTCGAGTCGACAAGAAGGTGATCAGGCGAGGGTCCCGACAGCAGCCTGTGAACAATCCTGTAGGCCGGATCGAGGTCGTGTGGAGGGGTAGGTTAGGATGATGTTGAGCCGGATCTGGGTGGATGTGAGGC
This sequence comes from Capronia epimyces CBS 606.96, assembly GCF_000585565.1. Classification (NCBI taxonomy): domain Eukaryota; kingdom Fungi; phylum Ascomycota; class Eurotiomycetes; order Chaetothyriales; family Herpotrichiellaceae; genus Capronia; species Capronia epimyces. The sequence goes on from NW_006912908.1 coordinate 1,873,545, forward strand.
AGGGACGAAAGTATGGCCAGGATCACAGCCACCAACCCAGGGCAGGGTCCTTTTTTTGACGAAGTCACTGATAGACCCAAGTGGATCGGGGGATGGAAAGAGGTCAAGCGTGAACCAAGAACAGGTAGGGGTCGACTAGGTCCCTTAAGAGCGTTTCATGGAGGAATGAGGCAAGTTGGATTTGTTGATGTCCACGCTGGGAGGGTGGAGGCGGCCTCTGCGGATGACGGCGGTGGGTGGGCTGGGTGGCACGGGCTTTACGGCGAGAGGCGCGGAGAGAGACAGGGCCGGAGCAACAGAAGAGAGCAGCAAGGACCGGGGGTGGATAGGGTAGGGTATGTGAGGTGGTGACAGACTTGCAGTAGTTGGGAAGCGTAGAGGATGGACACGATGGAGGTGACGGTGGTAGGTCCAAGAGCGTATCAAGCAAGACGAAGCGGGACAGCCGCCGTCACTGGGAACCTAACTATCAAACCTGGGATCAGACGAGAGCGGAACGAAGAATACGAATACCACGTTGTGGATGGTGGCAGAGAGTAGTCGCACATAGTGCTTCAACCAGGCCTATAACTTCCAGGCACAGTGAATGGCCGGTGCGGTACCCGCCTGGTTGATAGATTTCAAGTTCCCTCCTGCGGATCATCTGGCACAAAATACACGCTTCAGGCTTGAGGCTTGAGGCTTGGCTGGGGGGTGCAGGCCCCAGGGCACGGTGCAGTGCGAAGGACCAACCTGACGCTCAGCTCAGCTCAGCCCAGCACGCGGTCAGGTACCAGGAAATACGGTATCTGTCCTGCCAGTACGCCTGCGTTACAATCTTACCTAGTACCTGTCCTAGTGCGTTGGTACTAGGTAATTTTCCGAGAGCATGCGCCCAGGAGCATGCGCCCAGAAACTCCCAGGCCTAGTTGGGAATGCTATACGGAGCACGGAGTACTACGACTATTACTATTACGACGCGGAGGGCGCAATCGACTGTAATTGACGCGGTTACACTGACCTGGAACTGGACAGAGCCGTTGGCACGCCGGACCTGACCGTCGTCATCGCGTCCTGCCACCGGAAGGGCTTGGAGAACGACCAGAAAGTCAACTGCGTTGGGCAGGACGCAGGGTCGCAAAGTCACTGCCAGAATGGAGCCAGTTGCAAGGTTCAGGGGACCACGAAGCTGCAGAGACACCGAGATGGTCAATGCCACCAAAAATGACTTAATTGATATGAATGGTGATACTTCTCTAGTCGGTCTGTCAACAATAAGTCGGTCAGCAGTAGGCACCTCGCCGTCGCAAGGATCAGACTGCGGCCGCTTTTCCATCCTGCTGGGGCTCAGGCTTCTGTCCTCGCATCTTTGTGTCACCCTCGGCGGACCAGACAGGCCCGACACCGCGCCACCTATCATCACCCTCCCCATCTCACCCCTTCAGGCTTCTGCTCCCGTTCTGCTTCGAGAAGTCTTCTGCCCGCCTCTCAATCGAGATCCATCTCGGTTCACGGCAATCCCGAAACAGAAATGACTCAACGAACCCACTTTCCTCCTTCGGCGGTACCCAAGAAGGAAAAGGATCAAGAGAGGGAACAAGAGAAGACTACGGCTACAAGATGCACTTCATTACTTCCGTCGCAGGCGTTGGCCGTCCAAAGCGGTCCGTTGGAGCTTCCACCTGTCCCAAAACGTGCTCCGTGCACGGCCAGCTATTGCACAATCGAGCCCACAAAGGACAAAGATCAGCCTTCTCGATTGCGCTTGTTTCGTGGCGCTGCCCCGGCCTCGTGGCATCGAATCGTTCCTCGGCTCCCAGCACCGTTTCTCTCTCATCGATTGGGAAACAATAGTGTTATGGATCACCCTTAACCCACTGGGGAATTTGCTGATAGAACCAGCTTGCAAGCGACCACGACCAGCCCGACTCACGCGCGTCGGGGGCCCAATGCCTCCTAGTAGCCTGGCACCACAGCTTTAAGTCCGTACACTCACAAGAGCACAAGAGGATTTGGTTTGTCAGGCCGCTCTTCTTCCAGGCCCTTCTCTCGCCCAACATACCCGTCCGAGGGATGAACTGGACGATCGCGATGCCTATGACGGGCCCCGAGGCGTGCTGCGCCTCACCCAAGATGCCCATCTTCTCTCCATTGGGCTTATTGACACCAGCCTCCGGACATGGCATCCCTGCCTAAAAAGCACGTTGCCCGCGCCCCTCACATGGCATCCACCCTTTGTCCCTCCCTAGCATGGCAAACTCATGGCACCCCTGATGCCACGAGCGTGGCCTCCGAACCGTCGATCTTTTGCCTTTCTTGGTCAAACTCGGAACGTCGGCTTCCTGGTTTGGTTTACCCTGTGTCGGTCAGCGGATTGAGTGTGTAAGCATTGCCCGGGAATGCTTGATAGGAATGCATATACTGTATCTTCCCTACTCTGCCGTCTTGACGTGCTCTGGTCGGGGTCCGGCTCCCGATTGCATGTTGTCTAGAAGGTTGCCTCTCATCCAAGGGGAGCTGCCGATTATTCCCAACCCAGCCCTGGGAACAGCATACTAACCATCACATTCAATGGATGCCTCTTAGGCGATCAAGTCTCCAGATACGGCCGTTCGCCTGGCGAGGTAGGTCTGTTTCTCGACACGGGAAACAACATGATCAGAAACAAGGGCGCCCTGGCAGTCGGCTCCATCCTCCGGTTGCATCACAGAGTTGATCGGCGCGTGTGGCATTTCCTAGGCCAGTGACGCCGTCACCCGAGGGTCTGTAACCAAGTTCGGATACTTCATATCATTACATCTTCTCCAGGCCGAAGCTACCACAGTGCAGTGTGTAGCATTCAGTCCCTGGAATTCTATGATTCTGTCCCGTCGCTACCGCAACTTCCTTCTGTATCATGGAGACCTGTCACCACATCGCTCGAGCCTGTAGCAGCTCCCAGCCAGCCTGCAGCATCTGCCACAGGCGTCCAGTAAAACGTGCTAGTCCAGTATCAAACCTACAATTCATTGCGTGCATAAACCATGGCACTAGGATTGCGCTTTCCACGTGCCACAATGCGAAACACTGGACGGGAAAGCTTTGGTCACCAAGCACGCACATTCCTTCTTGGATACGGAGGAAGATCCTCGGCCGTGTTGGGAGGGACCACGGGCCTTGGTGTTACCAAAGGGGCCGAAATTGCCAGACTGGAGGCCCGAGCAGCTGAGCTGAGTTGGCAGATTGTTAAATTATTGCATCAGGGCAACGGCGCAGGTCGCATTCGAATTCGATCGGCGACACCAGCGCACAGTTGGAACAGGCTTGTCTTCAAAATGTGCCCACTAACAGCCCCAACCTTACATGCCCAGGCCACGCCGGTGGAAAAGCAGGCGGCGGCACCTGGTACCTAGGTAAGAGTTAGTCGTTCTGTCTTGAAATGACACTTCTCACCGTCGTGACGGCGTTCGGGACGTACGCAAAACATCTTCCCTAACTGGCAAGGCGTGAACGCAGGATACAGGATTCTCGCATCGCCGGACCATTTCTAGCGATAGTGAAGGGTCCAGTTCCCCCCCAGTAACACCTAACACCATGCCTAAATGGAAATTCTCCGAAGGCCTAAGGCCCCCGCCAGTGACTGGATGAGCAGATTCGGATCAAACGAGCTGGGCAGCATGGCCTTTTTGAAGCCAGCAAGGTGTAACTCACGACAGCAGGAGGGAGTTCTCCCAGAGGTGACACTGCGAGGGTGATGGTCTCGGCGCCTACTTTGCTTCCTTTGCAGCGATGAGTGAGAGTGTCAGGCTGTCTACCTACCTATGTGTCCTTAATACCGCCGGAGAACCCTTGCTTCCACTAGGGGCCAACGGCGAGAAACTTGGCTTGTTCAGGCACTGGGTCACCTGCATCTCAGAGGCCAGGAGAATAAACCACGTCAGAGTGCATCCGCTGGCGCAGCCACACCACGCAATCTTCGCTCCCTGGTCACCGCAATCGCTGGTCCTGGTATCCGTACAGATACACATCCCTGTGATCCAAAGATCGGTTCGGTACCGTATACCTACCTAGCTGCAGGCCCAACCGACCCTCCACACACAACCAAGCTCGGCGTGACGGCCTCCGGTGGCGCCCTGTAGCTCCTCTCTCGCCTACTTTCCTCCACACCTTTGCCGGATGCGTGTTGATCGCACAAGCAGGCTTTCCACTTGGCTAGGGATCGCCCCGTCTAGTCAATTTCTCTAAGCGAACAGGATCATCTCGACTGTCCTGACCCAACACTATGGGAAAGTGGTCCGAACAGGATCGATTGGTAGCGAGAACATCGGCTGGCGCAGGGAAGATGGGCAAGGAAGCAGACACGGGACATGTCCCTTTAAAGCATGCAAAAAAGGTGGTGACCACAAAACTGGAAGGCAACGAACTGCCGGCAGCTCATATTTTCTTTCTATGTGTCAGACTAAGTTGCTGGTCACATTGCCGAGGACAAAAGCAACTGTTGTGGCTGCAGGCGTGGCCAGCTGCGACACGACCAGCGAAAAGCGAGGCAGGTCAAGCCACAGGCATCTTCCCTGTTCACAACCTGTCAACTTAGGTCAACACGCAGTGGTAGGCTGCCATCCTCCACTGGCACCCATTCGACCCATTCGATGTAACATCTCCGTCGCCCTTTTGGGAGGTCAATGATGCACCGATCTGGGTTCATTATTAGAGCTCGAAAGTGTCCGCTTGACGTCGTGCCGCCCTTTGCGAGGCCGATCCCACGGCACACTTGTCCGTACACACGAGTTCGCAGATCCGTGGCACTGCACGCACGTGGATTATCAACTGTCTGAATTATCCTCGTCACCATGTGCGGATCGACAGTGATCGGAGCACGAGGCATCCAGGATGCGAGCACATGGTGATTGTTTGCGAGACGACAATCACCGTTCGTCCTCATCTGCTATAATCGCTAGACCCTTGGGTCTGTCACATGTCGTCCATCAGCTGGAGGCGCAGTTTTGGTGAGACAGCCCTCGACGTTTGAGAGTCTAGCATCCGCATCACACAGGGGATGTACGGGCCTGGTTTCCGATGGAACAAGCGAGACTAAATACCGTGCAGTTGTTACCACCCATCTCGATATATGTGATAGGAACCTCTCTCTACCAACAGCAGCGGAAGTGCTGGGAGCGTACAATTCTAACAAACACCCATCTGCAGCTCCGAACCGCACAAAGTTCACACCGCTAGATCCAGGTCATGCACGAGACGCCACTTTTGTTGTTTGTTGTTGTCAAACCCCGTCTCCTTTTCCGAAGTTCCAGCCACTGACTTCATATGTCCGATCAACCTTTTGGACCCTCGAACTCTCAAGACCCCTAAAGCGCGTCAGTCCGGGGTGGGTTTGAGTTTGAGTTTGGCGTGTCGGATGAAGTCACCATGAAGAGACACTGCTCGCCACTTGCATTTCCTCGTCACTCCCACATGCGGACATGACCCCCGATGCATTACCTTTTAGCCACCAATGAATATTCATTGAAAGCGCCTCTAGGACTTCGGAAGCCTCGATAATCCTCAGCTGCAACTGACTGTTCTCCGGCACAGCCAATTTCGGTGCTGTTTGAGGAGATCTTACAATAGCCCATTACACGTTGACTTATGGCAGTGCTTCTGAGACAACCACGAGCAAGGATCTGATATTGAACCTTTGGAGATCGGCACCCTCAGCTGTCTTGGGCATGTCAGCCTTCCAGCGCAGTGTCTAGTCAGCCGTGTCAGCACGTTTCTACTGGGATTGGGTGAGCCAGCATGCTAATCATACTCGATCGAACGAGGCCCAGGATTCTAGTGTACGTCAAACACGAGCTGGAAGCTGCCCGAGCTATGTCATGACTTGGTTCCTGGTGTCTCTGCCTCTAGCCGAGTGAGCCCTTAGCCTCCGACGGGTGGTCTCGTCTTAGCGAGCCGTTGGTTCCGATGATCAGTGTACAGGCAGATTCCAGGCAGATTCCAGGCAGATTCCAGGCAGATTCCAGGCAGATTCTTCCACCGCACTGGTCAGGGAAGATCGACACCTTCTAGCAACGGCCTGAATGCCAGAGTGCAGAGCTGTTGCGGTCAGCGGCGTAGTGACCTTGTCGCCATAAACTTGTTTCTTGTCTCAGCGCTATTTGTCCACTGGGTGGCGCCTCGAAGTCAGAACCGAACTCCTCTCTGCAGTCTTCCAGATGCACCCTCCTGGGACGCAAGCCCAGGGGCTGTTTGTTGTCACCGCCAATTTTTGAACCCCACGAGACATGCTCTTTGCTTCTAGAAGATGTTCTATGCTGGTACTACTGCTGTGCTGCATTGTGCGACTGCCTTGCAGCGTCACAAGAATGACTGTGAAAGACCAAACGATAGCCGGACCTAATTATGTATCGTAAGTTCTTGGGGGAAAGGCATCACCACACCACACCTCAGTATCCTGCTTGCATACCGTGGAAGCAGTCGCTTCCCTGCCTCTATGGGCTTTACCCAGGCATGGCTATCATCTCCCCCTTCGTTGATCTGAATCAATCCATCCACAGTTGGTTCAGAGCCTCAATGACTGAGGAACCTTCCCACTGTCGAGAGCCTGGCTCGATCAAAGAGCCGATGACAAGTGTAATACCTTCTCGTCGTGACCGTGACCGCACTTGAGAGTCCAGCCACCCGATCGGAGCCTCTGCCTTCCAGCACAGAGCGTCCCAACTTCGAGTTTACGTTTGGATTTAGGGGTTCATCTCGATTGTCATTGCCCTCTTGTTGAGATCCCACAACTCCGCCCTTAGAGCATTCATGATGCCATATTGGGGTAGATGACCACCACAGTTGACGTGTCAGTAGACGTTGGAGCAGGGCGTGAAGGAGTAGGAGTAGGCGCGTGGTGCTGGCTACGACCGATGTGCCATGTCTTCTTTTTACCTTCGGAATCCGCAGTGCTGGCCGCCGCAGTGTCCGACTTGTCGGCATCCTGAGCTACCTGTAGATACACTGGCAGTAGAATCAACAGCACCGGCAGCCTAGCGACTTGATTGAGACAAGAGAGAAAGTCTGCGGCTGACCTCCTCCTCCTCCTCCGCTCTGAGCCATCTACAGCAGATACAGTACAGCAGATATAGATATCTCTCTCTATCTCTACAACATCTCTACAACATATCCGTCTCGCGTTCTTCTCCTCCCGCTCGGCGCCTGGCGTGTTATGGTGTACGACCGAGCTATTTAGATGAATGTATTTCTTCTCACATCTCACATCTCACATCTCATCCTGCCTGGCTGGCTGGCTGGGCCGCTGTGCCCCGGGCGGAGGGGGGTCGGAAGTGGAAGTGGAAGTAGAAGTAGAAGTAGGAGAGCGTCTTCAGAAGACTGAGATGAATGACGAACTACTTATTACACATCACACATTACACATATACACATATACAGAGTACAGAGTACGATATTTATGTTTCTCATATGGCATGGCTACCCACTTAGTAATTCTCACTTAGCTGGCTTACCTTGGGCAATGGACATAATATGGTAGAGGCAGAACAGGGCAGAACAGAATAGAACCAGAACAGAACAGAACAGAACCAGAACAGAACAGAACCAGAACAGAACAGAACCAGAACAGAACAGAACCAGAACAGAACAGAACCAGAACAGAACAGATAGCGAGTCAATATGGATATAAATGTGAATATGAACGTAAACACAGTAGCGTACGTAGTAAGAGATGGTCTGGTAAGACCAAGCTAGGCGCAACGCAGAACAGCTCGTGGAGTGAACGACAGTAGCGTACGTAGTAAGAGGTGGTCTAGGACCAAGCTGGGCGCAACGAACAGAACAGCTCGTGGAGTGAACGACGGTAACGGTGGAAGTGACACGGACATTGACAATGACGATGCCAGTGCCAGTGACATTGACAGTAATAGTAACACACCAAGTAGACAAATGGTACGGTGACTAGTTGCTATGCTAAGGGGTATTGTATCTAAGGTAGGTAAGGTATGCGTACATAGGGAAAAGGGAAAAGACACGCCTTAGGCCCGTGACAATCAAAAGGCAATTATTGACCGCGTTCACCCCTCCAGTATTGGGAGATGGACGGGCGTGAAATGGTAGCGTCTAGTAAGATATGGTGTGCCAAAGTGCTCGGAAAGACCAAAATCAAATCAAATCGAAGGAAGAAGAGGCCAGGAATCTGCGAGAGACGGCTCCCCTAGAGCAAAAGACAGCTAGCTAGATAGCTAGCAGAGCTGCTGATTCTGCTCCGTCTTGTCGCTTCGCTGCGCAGCGAGTGGCGGCCGACATGACCATTCACAGCAGTGTTGACATATCCATCCGAGTTATTCTGCATGGAAGGAAGAGTCTCGATTTACCCGCGCTTCCTGGGTCTCTGTGGGCCTTGCCTCTGATGCATCCTCCACTCTGCTTTGGCGATGCGCATCAACAAATCCTCGTCTTGGATGGGAATCCATGACGTGAGGACTTTCATGGCGTTCTCAAAGTCCGATTCCATGAGGATGTCACGCATGCCGTCGATCAGGGCCGCCGACGTGGCGTGCAGAACATCGAGAGTCGTGCCGAACGAGGGTTCGTGATCGGGGGGTTCGTCTCCGGTCGTGGATTGAGTTTGGTTGGGCGTTTGCAGTGAAGGGGGATTAGAGTTAGTATTAGAGGTGGGAGTAGGGGAGTATGGGGACAGAGACGTGTCGTCCCCGAGAAGCATGAAGACGTCCCAGACGCGCAGCTGTGCAGGGAAGGGGATCGCGTAGTTGAAGAGTGTTAGGTACCACCGGGTGCCGTAGGCGGTTGGCGGAATGCCTAGCTTTTCCTGCAAGACAACGATGGATGGGTCAGTCATGACTTGAATTGATGATGGTCGGGGAAGATAGATAAGAGAACAACAAAGCCGAGAAAGAGGAGACACCTCTCTCGTTCCAGAGGAGGTGTCTACCCTCTGCGTCTCAATATCTCCAGAGGTCTCCGCGCTGTGGAAGGGACGGAAGAAATCTCATGACATGGATCCAGATAGTCAACGTACCAACTTCCGGGCAAGCTCCCCTTGCCCCAACCAACCCGTCTCAAAGTCGTTCAAGGCTGTCATCAAGCCCTGAAAGCCGGATTTGTACAACTCCCCTAGTCCTCGGAGTTCCCACATACGGACAAGCATGACAAACGCTTTTTCCTCATCATAGTATGCCAGCAGAGTGACTGCAAGCGCAGCCATTCCTTGCACGTAGCCGGTTTCTGCAAAGTGAAGAGACATGGCGTGGAGTACACGGAACAGAAGCCGTTGGCCACCTCGATACCGCCTCCGAAACATGATGTGGGAGGAGATGGTGCGCGGAACGTCGATGTCAATTTGCACATCGTCCGGGGATGATTCTGTTTGGTAGGAATGGAACCAATCGATCAATTCCGTGTCGCTTAGGCAGTCCTTACGTCGTGAAGCTGATGTGCTGAGAAAACTATGCCAAGCTGTCGCCCGCCATTTGTCTGGTATGCCTTTCCACGTCCGCTCGATTAGCTTGGGAGACCCTGTGTCGAAATTATATCCCGTCTCGGAACCACCTCCTACGATGGGGAGGCCGCTCTTCGGGTCTGTGGCCGTGACCAAGGGACGGGCCATTTTGCGCCATTTCTCCTCGCGTTCGATTTCTTTCCGACGTGCTCTGGCATCATCAATGTGAACATATCCGTCCTCAACCACGGAGTGAGCAGATCGAGGAAGCGTGAGCATGTCCATGGCTGAATGCATCAACCGACGGTTTTTCGAACCGAGTACAGGAAGACGCGAGGACACGCTGCGCCGGCCTGTGGAGGGGCGCGCATAACCGCTTTGGGAACTCGACGGCCGAGGTGGTGTTTGATCCGTAACGCTGTGTTTGCTGTGTCCTGATCGTGTGGATGCGTGGGCGCTACTCGGGGTACGACGTAGCGTATGTTTCCGTCGAGGAGTATCTGAGGCAACTTGTAGACTTGTCGAGACTCGGGTCAAACGTTGGGGCCTCGATTCGTCGGCGCCATTTTCAGTCGCAGCTGGTGCTCTGGCGACAATGAAGCCAAAGCGGTCAACATCTGCACTGCTGATGTCCTTCCAGTCTTCCAACCCACCGGCTAGTTCAGTTTCCTCGCGCTCCGGTATCACATACGTCTGTGAGGCGGCCCGCGTCTCACCTGGAAGCACTGAGTTGTTGGTATCTTCAACGATGTCTGTCGTCGAGGTAGCCCGGGAGAGAGACGGGATACTGACGCTTCGGGTGTCAGTGGCCAATGTTGTTTGCCATCGTGCCCCAATTCGAGCGGCTAAGTTGGTAGAGGACTCTGTATCTTGCTGGCTGTCTGTTCCGGCAGCATAAAAGGCCCGAACTTTCTCAGACAACATCTCTTCGTCCGCGGAAAGGACCTTGGCAGTTGGACGTTCCTTGATCGATTTTGCAGCAGTGGACGCCGTGGTCAAAGTCGGCCGAGGACCGACGGTTGTATCTGTGGTATTTCGCTGCCCATTTTCCCTTTTAGAGTCGTCCATGATCGGGGCCAAATTGGGAGAAGTTCTGCGGCTCGTCTGATTCACTCTCAGCCCGTCAATCAGCATACTCCCTCTTTTCGAAAATTCCATGCTGCTGGTGGAGAGGTCGTCACTGAATTCACCTGTAGGGATGTCTATGTCCAAAGAAATCCCTTTGAATTGCGTGTCTCTTCCCCCCTCTTTCCCAGATACTGCTGAGCTCGACTTGGATTTCCTCAGAGACGACCATCTCCCGTTGTCGTCAGCGCTGAGGTTGCTGTGGCGGTCTAGGGCCGAGTCTCCCGAGTTTATGTCGTTGACGCGGATATGAGGCACACTGGCTGCGGCTGAGGTCAAACTGCTTATCGTGGGAGCCCTTGTGTTGAGGCTCGTCTGACTTTCTCGCGCGGAGATGGAACCTGCACCTGCGGCTTGGAGCCCGTCTCCATCGTGCGCCGACGCGTCAAAATGGTCTTTCTTATTGGACGTTGTGGACGCGTTGTCCCCGGAGGTGGCTGAACCCTGATGCCCGTTGGAGTCGAGGCCAGGAAGTCGATGTAACGACGTGGTGCTTGTGACTCGTATCGGAGGGTTTGACGCGGTCGTCGCGCTGTAGGCTAGACCGTGGAGGCTGTATCTGAACTCGGAGGCCGGAGACTTATTCGAGGACGCCACGGAAGCACCCATCGTCCAGCCTGCGAGCCCAAGGCAAGGCAAGACGGTGCTGGTGATGCGGGAATGTTAGGCGGGCGAGGTGCGGCATGGGCCCTGGACAGCGCAGTGAGACCGGGGGGACCGCCCGTTGATTCAGCGCTTATGGAGACTGCGAGGTAGCCTGGAGACCCTTCATCGACAACCCAGCTTCAAGTGTGTTTTCTCTTGTTCATGTCCATATGCTTCCCCTGATCACTCTCCGGTGCCTCTCGCCCGTCAATTTTTCTGCACCGCTCGCTTTGTGGTGAGAAATCTGGTTGGCAGGGGGGATAATAGGAGAGGTTCGACGTCATGGCTCGATGAGAAGCGAAGCGAACTTGGAGCCAGGCCCCTGTTCCAAGACAATCTCGGACTGCTGTGCGGAGACTCTAGAAGGACGGATTTCAAGATCTGATTTGGAGCAGACAAGAGTCGCAAGGACCACTGGCAAATACGGATGCTGGAAACAAGATTCAAACTCTACCATAACAACCAACTGTGGAACTCCTCCTCCTCAGGCCTTTCCAGCATGCGCCAGAGTGTTGCACAACTAGCGGCCGAGACGGGCGGGAGTGTCAGAATACAAGTGGACACAGATCTTGCTTGTGACAGCCTCGACGACATACAACCACTCAACAACGGTCAGCAATGCTTCATTCTCTTGAGGCTTTCTTCTATCTATGGTCTATCACGGGGTAAGCACTAATGGCTTTGGTTCAACACAGTCGTTGCACTTGTCTCATCATCACCACGCAAAAGCTCAAGCTCTTTCCATCGCGAGGTTGCTCAAGTCTTGAGGGATAGTCGCTCACTCCATCAACCAGCCTTCCCCTCCGTGTTGATTGACACACTGGGTGAAGGATGACCAACTCAGGTTAGTAATCGTCTTGTCCAAGTACTATAGGAGTCACTTTAGACACAATGAATCTCATCATTCTCCTCCTACCTATTTGGAACTTCCTTTGGGTTTGTGCGTCCGTGTCTGCCGGCGGAAGCCTCGGAGGCCGAGAAGTGGTCTCGACTCGGAAAGAGTGGCATGCCCCCTTGATTGATTCTGACGGTTTGTCATAAACTTCTCTTGCCTCAGACTGGCTTCACGTGGTAGCCATCATGTCAGTAAACAATATCACTGCTGGAAGGGTGGAACGTGGAACGGCCAAATCAACGCCGACTCAGAACAACTGGACAGCCCTTGCATTTGAGACACCATAAATGACCTCCGGGCAGAGTAGTCGTAGACCAAAAATGAGATTCCTGACGTACACTGGCTCAGTGTTGTTGTCGATGGCTAGCAAGATGAAGATGGTGAACCGCAGCCGAACTGGAACAATATCTCGGGTAAATATCAATGTCTGACAACTAATAAATTACTTTTCCAGGCCAGCTACTCCCGATATCGTTCGTCAGACGCTGCATTTATTTCTCTTATCGATAAGACAATTTTCCTGCGGTGGACACAAGTGTTCTTCATCTCACAGAAATTTTGTTGGATACGGATTCTTAAAAAGAGGACAACCTGGTGCAAACCCAACTGCCTCGACTACTTTGCCATTCCAGCTCCCGCGACCCGTTGCAATGGCAGTCGATGACTCGACCAGCGTACTACTCTCTACTCTAACGAACGCACTTGAGTCCGCTGCCTCGGCGTTTCCCGACAATGAAGACCAATTCCTACCTCCCGCGGAGGGCATTTCTCTGCTTGACATAAAAAACGACCTGCTCCTCTCATACATACAGAACCTGGTGTTCCTTGTGGTGCTGAAGCTGCGCAATCAAGGCAGCAGCACCGACAGCACCCAGGACCTGGCGGGCGAAGTGGTCAAGAAGCTTGTTGAACTCAGGGTGCACCTGGAGCGAGGGATTCGGCCGCTCGAAAGCAAATTGAAATATCAGATTGACAAAGTCGTCCGAGCTGCTGAGGAAGCCGACCGCCGCGCCAGCCAGCAAGCTTCGACCGGTCAGGAATCTACCAAGAAGGCTACAAGAAGAAGAACACAGGACGTGGATGGCGAAGGATCCGATGATGGCGCACCAGTGTCAGACTCCGGGCTCGACTCTGAAGATTCAGACGAGGGGGCACAACTCACCGGGCCGACGGAAGCCGAAATCTCTATAGGACCCAGACCAGCTGCTCTATTGCGCAGTACTACAGACAAATCGCAGACGAATGGTTCTTCTAGGACCACGAAGTCGCGAACGACCGATCCAGGCACAGGCACAGGCACAAGCACAGGTGCATACAAACCGCCGCGGATTACACCCACGGCGATGCCCGATCCGACCGCGACGCGAGAGCGCGACCGCGACCAACCGGCGCGCAAACGCCGATCCCAACTTCTCGACGAATACATTGACGAAGAAGTGTCGACGGCGCCGCGAGCGCAGCCGTCCATCGGGTCCAACCACACGATCGTCAAGCACGGACGAGGCGCCATGTCATCGCGCGATCGAGAAAAGGAGCGCGAACGGCTCGAGTACGAAGAGCGCAACTTCGTCCGACTGCCCGGCGAGAGCAAGGCCGAGCGACGAAAGGCCCGACTTCGCGGCGAACGGAACCAGAGAGACATGTTTGGCGGCGAAGACTGGACCGGGCTCGGCGGGCTCGGCGATCGCATTCACAGAACCGTCGCTGGCCGGTCGCGCGGCGAGGGCGCCAATCTGCTCGAACGGCGCGAGAAACGACGCCGAGACACTCAGGACGGTCCCAGAGGCGACGGATCAGCTGCTGGACCTGGATCTGGTGGCGGGGCCGGGATCGGCGAGACCTTTGAGAAGAGGCGGAAGATCATGCAGCAGCGAGCGGAGAAGAAGACTCGTCGAAGAGCATGAATGCTGCCTGGGGGGTCTTTGTCGTTTTTTAGTTGTCGGTTTTCGATTTTCGATGGTCGTGGTCGTTTTGTGTGGTCAAGAAGATTAAGGTTGTTCGTCAGCCCATTGGAGTTTCTAGAAAGCCGGCTGGGTCTTTGCTCTGCTCTGCTCTGCTCTGCTCTGCTTTGCTCTGCTCTGCTCTGCTTTGCTCTGCTTTGCTCTGCTTTGCTCTGCTTTGCTCTGCTTTGCTCTGCTTTGCTCTGCTTTGCT